>NC_056735.1:920996553-921161553 GCF_019279795.1 Protopterus annectens
TTGAAAGTATTCTATTTACTGTCTAAATTGCTGAAGCTTTCTTAGCAGTCTGCAACTGCCCCTGTTTGTATTTTCATGGATCAGTGCCAGTCACAAAAAATGCCACAAGTGTTGACACTTCAGTGCAACTTCCTGTGGGGAAAAGGAATAAGGACCATAAAGTCTAAATGCCCATATCACCTCATGGAAGGTGTTTTTCTTCAGAAATAGCCAGTAAAGCAGGATGGTGTGTAGTGAAGGTAAAAGGTTCAAAACCAGGTATCTGTTAAGGACTCTTCTCACAAGGACTGTTCCTGAGATGGTTCCTTTGGCTACATCCATGTCACTGTTAAAGTTCATCTTGTCATTGCTGCAGTAGCCCTAGCTGTGTAGGTTATATCCTACCACACCTATAATACCCGACCACCTTCCAAAGCTTCAGAGGCAACTTCCATGTATGCAAATAGTTTCTCAGGTTGAACTGAGATGAAGAAAGAAATTTGGCACTCGATACAGAGCCATACTCTATCTTACCAATCCTGCCGGACTGGCCTTACCTAGAACTCACCTGCTTTCTTCACTACTATACTGTTCCCAAATATTTACCAACCTTCGCAAAACAGAAATTAATAACCTTGTATCCTGCTACAATAAGACTGCCAGGTTTGCATCTAACCACTCTTATAAAACAGATCACTGTATTGCCCTCCATCAGCTTAATTGGGTAGAACTCCTGAATTTACTTATACTAAATCAACTATTAATCACCCACTCAGTTATGTATAAACCAGATAACTGTCCAGCTCTACCATATAGGACCATATGCAAACCTTAAATCTCTCATGTCAGCTAACAAGGTAATACTCAAAGTTAACAAATCCCATAACTCATTCGGTGACTCTTTGTATAATCTCTAAATACTGGAACTCTATTCCCAACCAAATATTAGCCATCAATAACATACATGATTTCAAGCATGCACTAAAACAATATTTCTTAACACACTGGATTTGCTCCTGTTCACCCCCAGACTAACCGCTTTTCAATACTGTATTCCTGCTTGTATGCTTTTTAACTGGTTCTCATAGCCAACCTGCAATGATAACGCCTATTCAGTCGATATTTATTTGGCACGTCCTTAGTCATTTGTTCCTAAAAAAAAAAAGTATGTGTAATGATCAAAAGTGCTAGCTATTATTTGTACTATGATTCATTTTATTTCCTTAGAATCTATTTTTTATTGTATTTGATGCATTTTAAGATCTTTTTTTTTGTATAAATAAGATAGCATCTTTTTCATGCTGTTTTACTATGCTGTATGTACTGGAGGTTTTCTCCCCGGGTCTCCACCGAAAACAGGCTTTTTTGTCCAGTCAGACAATTACCCAGTAAATAAATAAATAAAGAGGTGGTTTGGGTGCCAAGCCATTAGAAGCTTTCCTGTCATGAAAGAATGCTCCTCTTGCAGGTTTTCAAATATCAGTGGTCTGCTAGCTCTTTCCATTGCTGGCAGATACGTTCCTTTGGGGGAGGGGTATTTCACTTTTTAAAATTATGAGTGGGAGGTTGGAATAATGGTTTAGGTATGCACCTTACAAACACAAGGTGCAGTGTTCAATTCTCACATGGGTTAATCTGCTAGCCTTAAAATGGCCCACAAGGGCGGTTAGCTTAGTACTAATCTATGAGTCTATGAACCTATATGGGGAAACACTGTACACTATGGAAACATTCCTTACACTTGTGCCTGAGTGGTACTTAAACAAACCAGGGACCTGAGAATGGTGGGAGTGATTAGACACTAGGGATGAGTCTTACATTAAGTGCTTAATGGTCAACAAGCCAAACAATAAACTAATGGTGCACAAGGGATGAGGGGAGCACATAAATACAATGTGCGGAGGAGGAACTAGATAACAGGGAGAAATATTTTACATCTCATAACAATAACTTAATAGCACATGAATATACTATAAGCGGGTGGAACCACTAGACATCAGGAGTGTTATGCTAATAAAAAAATCATAAAAACTAAAACATTGCATATGGGGGATTTGAATTCTACACCCTTGCCACTGCAACCCCCAGAATTATAATAATAATAATAATAATAATCATTATTATTATTATTTTTATTTGTGAGAGATAGAGACAGACAGAGAGCACACGTTGGGCATCATGCAATACCTGCAACAAACTGTCACCTATGAGTGAGAGATGGAGAGGAGTTACACATATCTGTCAACTTTGTAAGGGAAGAATTCAGGATGACAGCCAATATTAATGCTCCTCGTCTAAGCCTAAAAGTCGCTAGGATAACAGCTTTTCCACTAGCATGCATTTACTGATGGATATGAAGTGTTAAACTTGAATGTCTTGCATTAAATACTGAAATGTTAATCATCCATGAATTACCAAGGCTGAGAAAAAGGAGACATTGTGGATGTTCTGACAGCAGGAATAGATATGTGGTATGTGTGCTTTGAGCGCATATTTGTTTTACTGTGAGTTTGTGTGTGCAAAACTGACTGAGGTGGGGTGCTTCTCCTTTCATGATGCAGCTACAAACACTGTCACTTGCCATGGGAAGTGTTGATGTACACTACCTAGTAGGTAATATGATTCAGATACATGCAAATTAACCCATAATGAGGTCTTTCTTCACTGTGATTAATGTGTCTCTGAATCACAAAATGCCACACCATATTCACAAGTCCTTTTTTTACTAAGTTTTTTAACACAATGTTGTTTCCCTTTAATCAATCCTCAGACTAATGTATAATGCATAACTAATTACTGCATATCAGATTTTTTTTTTCTTTCATTGCTTAAAGTAATATATATATATATATATATATATATATATATATATATATATATGTGTGTGTGTGGGGGGGGGGGGTGTATCTAAAGTCCATGTTAGTGAAGAAACATTTATTTGACATTCTTATATCACCTGATTATGTTACACTACAAAAGAAGAAGAAAACAAAAGGCACATGGTAATTAGCATTTTGCTATGCATTACATTTTTATGAATCCCTGTCTCTGTATTTGTAATGGCTCTTGTAAGATGTCTGCAGCATTTAGATTTGCAGTCCATCCTCATACAAATTATACATGCACTGCCTGTTGTCCTCTTAGGGGTATAACATGCAATGTTATGAACTAAAGTTGTACCACATAAAATCCTAAACCTTTAACAGTTCATCTTGCAACCAGCCAAATAATAAACTAGGTGGACAATCTGCCTCTCATAAATGGATTACCATTAGCATGCAGTTAATATCCCATAAAGAAAGTATACTAGTCTTTATAGAAACTTCTCATGTTTGCTATCAGAGATTAATCAGCCTGGATATATAATCTTTATCCAAGTATAATTTACTAGAAGCTTTAATTAAAATGCCTCAAGTTAAATGTATTGATCATTGAGAAAAAAACATAATTTGGTAAAGAGTCAGTGTGCTTCCAAACAGGACACACGTATACTTCTTTTACGGTCAGCTCCTATAAAATGGACCTTGGTGGTTTGGGCACATTGGATACCTGCAGGAGAAATGGTGTAAACTACCCATTAAATCTGAAGTATAAAAGTACAAACACTACATATATAAATCAATGTTATTTGCCTCGTTTTATATGGTATAACTTGCAATAAGAAAAGCACAACACAAAGTAACACCCTTGTGGCACTGCCTTGTAAAATATAATACTGTTTGAAGCTTTCTTTTGTCATTTCAGAGAATTCATTTTTTTGTCTCAATCTGATTCTGAAATGAAGGCTGTTCTATGGTGTCAGTGGACAGCTGGTATGCTTTGAAACTGCTTGGAAACAATAAATCCCCACAACAAGCCTAAAGCAGACAAAGAAACATAAATAAGCTACCCAGGAGATTTATAACACAGAACATAACAGTAACATGCACACAAAGTTTTTTTTTTCCTTGCCACAGTCCCAAAATAAATAAATTAATAAAGAAGAAGATTTGAAATACAGTTTTATTTTCTTGCAGTCAATTGTAAGTCTCTTCTACTTATTCAAAAATGTTGATAAACATAAATTATTTTACATGTTCTTGACTAAACAGCTTATATCTTTCATTAATTGTTTTGAAAGATGACATGATGTATATTAATATCTGCTTTATATTCCTTTAAAGTCACTGCCTAGAACTATGTTCAGAGGTTTTGATAATGGTCAGAAGTCCAGTAGAACTAAGCTTGAATACACAACATAAGTAAAATAATGTATGCATTTAGTTGCCTGCATTATCTTTTCTATTCTTGGCTGGAATAATCAAAAGTTCATGCAACATAGAGTTTTCATCTTCACTCTCAAATAACTCTCTATTTCTTATATATTATTTTTGGTTACAGAATTTAGTACATAATTTCAACTTCTCACTGGTATTTTTAATCAGATTGTGAATGGCTTTTTGCTGCAATGGTACTTTATTGTAGAATTTGTCAGTAAGCGTATGTTTTCTTTTCTGTTTTTTCTACAAAATCATATAATTTTATGTATATATTTATTTCAGTCATCATACCTGTTGAATGTCATTCTATCTTCATTGTATATCCTTTCTGGATATTTTTCTTCATCAGAAAGGAAACATTGTAGAGCTATTTAACTGCCATATACACAGTATGCTTACTGTTAGAAAAGTGGATTGGAAGATACCAACCCCTACTGATCACTAAGCCTTCCAAAGTGGTTAATTAAAAGCTTAGAATCTATGAACTATCCAAGAAAATGTTTTTACCTTGCTTTCATTTTTTCTCTTCACTGACCATAAGCCCATTTGCACCTTATCTTAACTTTTTAGAGCATAACGTCAAGAACCAAAGATGAAATAACCTTCCTTCTGAACTGTGATACTGGAATAAATATGCACATATCAGTGCTAACATAGCCCCCAAGTCTCTCTCCATCCTGAAGAGTATAGCAGAGTAATCAGTGAATGATTGAATGAATGGATGAATTAATTAATGAATGAATGTATAATACATATCATTTAACTCCCCATTACCAGATAAGAAACTTATCAGAGAATGAATGACCTATACATACCATCTAACTGTTAAATTTCAGTTGAGAAACCTATGTAAAAATCAACATTTCATCAGCTCTGCTGAAAAATAATCCTATATTTCATTTATTCTCTCATTACCTCCTTAATCCAATTCATGGTCAAGAGGAAGTCTCAATTTAGCTCCATATTTAATCAGCATAAGCAATTGTTTTAATCAGGAAGGGAATGGTAATCAATTTCAGGAACTCCAAAAGTTAAAAAAAGCCTTTGTTTCTCAATTACTCTTAAATTGACCAATAATCTTAAACTAATACTGAATAGTTTCAGATTATAAATGTGAAAAATACAAATATCCTAAAATGGAATGCAATGGATCATAGTAAATTTATTTTCAACCTATTGCATACCCCCCATGTATGTTGATTGGGAGTTAGTACTCAAAATTCTGCATCCATTGTCAGTATCTCAGATAGGTAAACTGTTGTACACTGTTTTTAAAATGCAAAAATACTACCTTACCTTGAACACTATCACCTGCTGAATGGCTCCCAATAACAATTACATATCATACATTAAATTTTAAAACATATTTAAGTGGTACTAGTTTGCATCAAAAATATTTAAAAAATGGGAAATACTAATAATAGAATAACACCAAAACAGCTGTGCAAATATTAATAATAAAACAAAGGCAAGAGCAACTGGACAGAAAACCAGTTTTCTAAACATAATAATATACTCTATGGTGAGTTTTTTTTCCAAGAAATAATGGACCTTCCAATCATAAGGAGGCCTAATGCCACAACATCATTGGGCAATCTGTTGTTTCCATGAAATGTCCACTGGTGTGGGCAACATTCTTGCTTACTGGGTGTGAGCTGTTAATTAGTTAAAGATGCTTCAAATGTTAATTTCAAGTTAATTCAAATGTTTGACCCTTAGGACTGCACAAATAAAAATGCATTTAAGTTATTTCAAGGAATGACAGAGACATAAAATCACTTATGAGTATGAACCAGAATTTGTCAAGTGTTATGTTAGGATAATTGATATAATTAACTGCTATGCTAGTCCCCCACTAAGGGAATACAACTGAAGCTGGCATAGTCATAGACATATGTTACCTATATTAGAAAACCTTTTCAGAAAATTGTCTTTAGTTATTATCAGTGATCAGTTTTATTCTATATATGTTATTTTATTTAAATGTGCTTACTGGTATAATATACAGGGCACAACTGAGCAACTGCAGGCACAGCCCTGGTGAAAGGATTTCACGGTTCTTACAAAAAATGAAATTAAGAGAATTAAGGAAAGACACAAGAAAACATGTAATAGATTATAAACAATACAACACATTTGCAGATAACATAACAGAGAAAAAAATGTTGTAGTTCATCTCTAGAGGAAACAGTCAAAACGTACAGTATATGCAGTAGGCTTAATAGTAAAACCAGCAACATTCCATAGCTTGCTGCATTCAGAAGGTCACTACTAAATCACACTCAATCAGATCTGCTGCATTAACAGTCTGATCCCTAAAACAGCCATTGATGCCTTAGTAACCAAAAACAAGTGGTTGACTGGCTGAATACTGTCTTTCATGTCCCCAAGTTATTGTACAGTCTTTTATGCAAACCTCCTAAACTTTCTGACCTCTGCAAGCCATCAGAGTCTCCGTTATTAGCTCGTGATAAAAAGTAAGAACACAAGCCGTCAATGCCACTGTCCTACGCAGAGTAGTATAAAAAGGGCAAATAATTTTTCCAGCCTTAAAACTTCAGCTTTGAGCTAACCTTCTAATGAAGCATTGTTGATTATGCTTCATTTCTAAACTCATTGCATGTCTTCTTTACCAAAGAAGTTAAATGCAAAGGCTTTTATAATCATTATTTTTCACTCTCACCCTAAGTAACAAGCACATTCGGTAATCTGCAAAATTAAGCTGTTGCAGTTATCAACTACCTCACAAACTAGCAAGACATTCATCTCGCAGTCTATTCAGACTGTACCATATTAAAATGAATGCCCTATTTTCTGTCCATAAACAGCATTAGTGTACCAGTACATACTTCTTATTTTTCTAATGTTGAATTGCTCTGATAATGATGTTACATTATGTTCTGTTCTGTGATGATGTTTTTCATTTCTGCATCCTAGGCATGAAAGAATGATATCTTGACATATATCGTATCACCAGCTGGGTCTCCTGTTAGGAATGGAGAATGGCTAGGCCTGCCTGAGTGCATCGTTCCAGTGCTACAAGAGGGAGTGGCACAGACTGGATCATACTGTACCTTGGGTTCTGTTTTGCTTTAGCTGTACCGACAAGCACATACATATGCACACACACACACACACACACACACACACACACACACACACACACACACACACACACACACACACACACACACACACACACACACACACACACACACACACACACGCACACACACACACACACACACACACACACACACACACACACACACAC
This sequence comes from Protopterus annectens, assembly GCF_019279795.1. NCBI lineage: Eukaryota > Metazoa > Chordata > Ceratodontiformes > Protopteridae > Protopterus > Protopterus annectens. The sequence continues at coordinate 921,004,066 of NC_056735.1, forward strand.
ACACACACACACAGTGACATAAGGGTGCTGGCACTATGGTTCAATGTTTGTAGTCATTAGAGTCAGGCAGTTATGCAGTAACTGATCTACTATCCCCTCTAAAGTAGTTAAAGGAAAACCCTAAAACTGAATGGTATGCATTTCATCATGTCTCAATAGTCTGTGCGGTACTAATGTATCAGGATCACACTTAGTCTTTCTTAATATAGTGTAACCGTTTATGATTTTAAATGGCCATTAAGGGGATTACCATGCTGATGAAATTGTTTCTCATTGTCATATAGACACAGCCTATGCATTATAAATAAAAGTGTTCTCTTCATTTACTTACAGCAATGTTTTCATTTTATTTTATTTTTCATTGTACAATCAAGTGAAAACATGTCCCCAAATACCAACTCCACCTAGCCCATTCATTTCACCTCCTGATGTACTCTGAGTGGACATACAGTGCATAAACACCATATTCCATCCCATCCCTGATTACACTAGGCCATAAGGCAGAGCAAGAGTGTTACAAACCATTCAGTTGTGAGTGCACATGAGCTTTCCCTTTTAAGATGGATGTTGGGCCCATCCTATACCCACCATTAAAGCTGATGCTCATTCATTCCCTGGAAGAAGCATGCCAGCCTAGTCACTTATGAGAGTTGAGGGTTGGGAGGTAAGTATTTGGTTAAATAGTAATTCAGGCAGATATCTTCTGTCTATCATCACTGGCTCTACCATTAATATGTGCAATAGCTACCTTGACTTGGGATACATGTACGCCTACATGCACATTATTCCTTGGCTTTATGCATCTTCACTGTGAAGCAGAGCATACTCACCAGATGTAAACTCCAGGGGTGTAGCAGCTAGTGCTCCACTATGTGCCATCCAAGTGGCAAGTCAGATCTGCCCCCCCCCCCAAGAAACAATATTAGCATTCCTACCATCAAGAAGGGTGAGCCAGTTGTGGTCCCTTATTGCCATCGTGTTGACTCATACCACCAGTGTCCATGCAGCTAGCTGACCAGAGGTAGACGGGGTTGCAATCAGGGCTTTATCCTACTCTGTCACAGAAGCTGGTATGAATCATTGTTTTAGATGGTCTGTGAAATGAAAAAGGATGGTTCTTTTTAAATGAATTTCTGTGACCTGTGTTTACTTTAAGCTTATAAAAGTTTTATATAGTCTATTTACATTTTACTTCAATACAAAAGTAAAAAAAAACTAGGGTTTTGTGACGTGCTCAAAACTATAGTTCTTTAAAAAAATTGCCAACCCACCACTCACATAATCTTGGTCATTAAGAAAGTTGTCATATTTGCTCATTCTCTGGTGACTTGATAGGTGTCACTTCAAAGAGTTATTGAGGTAAATGACAGCTCCTTGTCGTTTCTGATATGATGTTTATTTTTTAAAGAACTAAATTTTTTATCAAAGTTAATTGCACAGATGTGTGAGTGTGTGTGTGTGTGTGTGTGTGTGTGTGTGTGTATATATATATATATATATATATATATATATATATATATATATATATATATATACATATATATATATAGAGAGAGAGAGAGACAGCTACTTGGTAATGACATATCAAAAATGCTGCAACAATGACCAAACATGACAAAAAAAGCATTTTAATGGTAAAACTTCAGCAACATTGATTAAGTGCTTTCATCTTAAAAGAGTTCTTCATACTGAATGAACTACAAAAAACAAAGTGTGATATATTCCAACATCACATGACTAAATTAATTACCTAATTAATCCATTAACATCTGATTTAAAAAAAAAACCTTAAACTTCTCCCTATCATTTAGTCCTGGAGGATTGCAGGAAACCAGTTTAATCTGCCAGCAATATTCCCTCGTCTAATTCATATTCAGCATCAAAACCATTTGTAAAACTTTTATCAGAATAATTTTTACTCAAAACATTACTTTTTATTGTACAGGTAGAACTACAAGAATATCTTATTATAGAATATATCAGCATGTGCATGCCATTCAGATAGGTGGGAAAAATAATCCTTTGAGTAAACATTATTCTGAAGGAAAATGTAAGGTTTGTTTGAAGTTTTTGGTTATAGATGAGGTAAACAAATTTACAAGTAGGTTTGATGCTGAAGAAAAAGAAAAAAGATCACGCATTATTTGATTAATTAGGCAATTAATTTAGTCATGTGATGCTAGAATATATAATGTGTTGTTTTTTGTAGTTCATTTAGTCTGAAGAAAGCACTTACTGAATGTTCCTGATCTATTTTCCACTAAAACACATTTTGGTTGTTTTTGCAGTGTTTTAGATATTAGTTTGTTTGACTGAAGTGTTCTGTTTGACATATCAAAAATGGCCACAACAAATACTTCTTAAAAGAGCATCCATTGATGTAAAGAAACATTGGTTCACTGCCACACTGACCAGCTACTACATGGTAATTCAGTGATGTTGCAGACTAAGAAAAATACGTCTCTGGAAATAAATCTTAGTAATTCCATCACAAAACTTACCCAATAACCCCATGTGAAACTGTGTACAGATAAACCCATGGCAAAACACATGCAAGTAGTAGAACAATATGCCTTATTACTACTGGGAACCAAGATAAAATTGTGCAGTTGAGAAACTACCACCTGGAGTTAGCTATCCCTCTAATTTTATTTATTATTTTATTATTTGTGCTTGTTAACAAGAACAGAGTACAAGTCCACATGGACCTTTCTGAGTCTCAACCTTGATCACTGTCTAGTTAAGTGGTTTTCTCAGATTCATGCAATCAGGAAAATGGAGGCTGAGGAACTCAAACCGTGTACCACAGGAATCAGCTTGCTAATATCTCATAGCCTTAGTCTTTTAGAACACCTGCCAGATGATCCCATTATGAACTCCCCAGCCTCATCCATCATAAAATTAGACACAGACTTAAGGCAGCTGTGCAAGGTAATAAACATCACAGATATCATATAATCAAAATACCTAACACAGCAACATGTCATTTTAATACTATTTTTTTTTTATCGTCTAATAATTATTGGTGTCTGAGGTAATAATAGAATGAAATTCTGCATGACTACTCCCTTTTTGGTTACTCAATTATGGTCAGGTATCACTGAATCAATGCCAGATGCACTTCTTTTTTTTTTTCAAATTAAATTTTTATTTCAATTTCACAAGAAAAAGAAAATTTCTGCTTATTATAAACAATTAATACATGAAAGAGATAAAATAACAATGAAAATTTACCTAAGGTCAGATAACACATATTATTTTATAGATTACAAAGTTTACTACCTTATCATTGCATTTCAAAACCTAATTCACTTTAAGCAAAAGGGGTAGATATTAATACTGTTAAAATAAACTTGTTGCATGACAGAAAAATAGACATGGAATCTTGATTCTGTTCTATATCTGTCAAAGAAAATTATTTACAGTATTTACATATATTTACACTGGGTTGTCACTCGTTAGGGTATATTATGATTATAATTAGAGTTGAATGTACATGTGTTAATGGGCGTTGATATGTCTAGTGATCATACCATAACTTCTTTATATTATGTTGTACGTGATCTCAGTTTTGTGCTTGAGGAAGGACTAAGTTTGAATTGAGTTGAGGGTAGTAAAAAAAATAAATAAATAAAGTACTATATACTAGATTAGCTTATATTTAAGACAGAATTTCTATAAGTTTTTCCCAATATTTTCTGAAATAGGTCAGTTTCTTTTTGCTCACCATTTTTAATTTGTTGGCCAAAACATACATATTGGATAGTTATATTTTTGAATTCTGACCAGGAGATTTTAGCTCTGTCAAGCCAGTTAAGAGTTATGTAGGATTTGAGCAATGCACTTAGTGTTACTATAATATGTTTGGATTCTAGTGTGTAAGTATTGGGAAAATATTTAAGACTGACATTTCCCATGAGAGGGTGGATTTCATATAACCTGATTTCTCCAATTTCACTCTCAGAGAGCACCAATGTGAAGAATGCCTGGACTTTTATTAGCTGCCTAGAAGTGATCAACATACCCATCAAATTGTAAACATTATTGACCTTCTAAAATGTTAGTTAGGGCAGAAACAACCTTATGCTAACCAAAGAAAAAGTAAGTAACAATTAAGGCCAAATTCAATACTGGCTTCAGGTAGAGTACACACTAAGCTGAATTCTGAACTCTACCATAAAGCGTTTACAAGCTTCATTCAGATAAAACCAGTCCCTAAGTCCAAATAGAAGTTTGCCAACATTAATTGATAATTACAGTTAATAAAACAAAGAAAACTGTGCTCAAAATATGAAACAAATAGAAATTCCCATTTAAATGTATTTGCAAAAAGTACATTGCAGATCAGTGTGCATGTATGCAGGATCACTTGTCGCTCCTCATAACAGTCAAATGAAAAGCACTTTAAAAGGAAAAGTTTTTTTTTTAGGAAGAGTCAGAAATGAGCAATATAAATATGCACATATGTGCCATTCTCTTTGAATAAGTTGTACACTCTCCAGGCAATTTTGTATTGTTCACAGCATTTCCATCTGCTGTTTCTCTTATATCCATCTACAAAAAGTGGAAACAGTTCAAGTTTCTTGAGAGACTGATTAACCTTGAAGGGAGAGGGCTACTTATCTGATCACCACACAGAGTCTGAAGTATTCCATGAAGCAGATTGAGAAGAAGCTGCTTCATCTTTTGTGGGGTATCTTTAGAGGAATAAAAGATGATAGGACTCCCAGCAATACCTTCCAAAGCTGCGTGGGATTTAAAATCTTGTACCTCCATTTAGTTTGTCTATGCAAGTGTACTGCCAGCTGGAACATAGCCCATTAAGATGCAGTGTCTCGTGAGTAATGATGGATGCATAGTGCATGATTATCTCTGTATCTGAGGATACACCCAGAAGTCCACAATAAAAACAGTATGTTCACAATCAATCCAAAATGCCCAGACTTTACAGAACGGATTGGAGCACCCTGGCAAGAAAATGCTGAGGGTGTTTCTGCAGCATCATTACACTACCTGCTTACTTTCAGCTATGCCCCTACTTCTAAGAGATGATCAGATTGTTTGACTGAACTTTCCTTAATATCAGAAACACAGTTAATCAGATATGTGTTAACACTACCCAAAAATCACACACACACACACACACACACACACACACACACACACACACACACACACACACACACATATACACACGGCACAAGGCTGCTACACTCACTAATTAGCTCTGCACTATGTGGTATACTTCTATGAATCCACATTTTGCCTTTGTTTTATGTTCTTCCAGAGTGGAGGAAATGTTTCTAATTTCAGACTTTATCGGCCTGAATCTTCATCCTCTTGCAGATCCATATAAATCATAGTAAAATGTAAGCAGGTGTAGGAAAACTTCTTCAGGGCTAGACCTCATGTTTTTTTTTTCTTTTTGTCTGTTTTCTTCATATTAATGCTACATTTAATACTTACGTGACCACTTAGTTTGGGGAGAAGGCACTGCAGAATGTTTAGATATTGTATGCAAAAAGCTTAGTGTGTAAAAAAAAAATATTTTTAACTCAGGTTTAATTCTGGTCAGTGGAGTAGGAAGAAGAAGCTCTAAAATCAAACTTCTTCACATCATCCCTTTGTGACTGGAAGTTGATATTGCATTTGACTGGGTAGTTACATAGCCAGAGCATCACTTCACTGTAGAAAATGAATGTATTTACTAGTTTTGTGTATGGAGTTATGCAGTACAGCTCACCATTGTTCTTCATATAAAGAGTCCCTTACAACGTACTATAGAGAAAAGAATTTCAGTTTAGGTTTTATTAGAATTTTTCTAACATCAGCAAAACAAATCTTCTGGATGCAAAATTGTGCATAATAACCACTAGTGAAAACATCCGCGTGTGTCATGCAAGTTGTTTCAATTTCCTTCTCAAACAAAGGAAAATTTGAATAGGAAAAATGGTTGGTGAGAATCAAGAGTAAATGTTTCCCGGACATTAAATAACATTCGTTATCATTAGGAGATTGTGCAGAAAACAAACTCCTGGGTATTGTTAACTAATTTTCTGCCTTATACCTACTCTTTCCTTGGACAGGTTCTAGTTCCCATATATCCCTGAAAAGGATAGACTTGTTATCAGACAATGAATAAATGGATAGATAGATGGGTCAGTAAACGAGTAAAGGAATGAAACTTAAAGTAACTTTAAGCATGAATTGCTCCCTTGCAGTGTCGTGTTTCTTCTTAAAAGTTGCAAGTAATAAAACATTACTGTCCTCCTTGTGTACCCCCATCTCAGCAACATGTATATTAAATTAACTTATACTCACCTATATTAACAGCATAATCTTCTCATTATCCCTTAAATCAGATTAAAGTAGACATAGTTTGCCCGAATAGTCATTATACAAGTACCACTGATATAATATTATATAACAACTTATCACAAATCAGAAGAAAATATTTATTATGTAAAAGCAATATTTGATATTCAGTGCAGGTGCATGCAGTATTCTATTGATTTTTGAAAGATTTAACATCTTCTTTTAATTGATTTATTTAGCAAATTTCTACTTCTCAGATACTCCCTTGGATTCAGTAAACGGAAATCCCGTGTCAGAATAGAGGCATGGCTTGAACACGGAGTTCGGAGCCTGTGCGATTCAGTAAACTAGGTTGGGGGCATGCACGAGCCTGGCTGCACTATTCTGGCATGGACACTACTGAATAATGCTAATTACCTAATTTGCTGGTGAAAAACATGCAAATGAGGTAAATTAATGATTCAGTAACCAGGCAGGCATCTGTGCCAGAATAGTGTCCACTGCAGAAATGTATTTGGCTACTAGCCGAATACATTTCTGCAAAAATCAAAACAGAGGCATGACAGCTCAAAGTAATGCATGTATTATAATCATTATGCATACCAATGGCCAAAAATATGGCCACTGGCATGGAAAAGAGATGCAAGATTATAAAAATCAAAGTTCATTTTTTTGGCCGATTTTGGGCGTTTAAACATATGGCAGTGGCATGCAAACGGGATTGTGCTGAAAATGAAAAAAAAATGTGAAAAGACAATTGTAAGGGAAATCTGCATTTTGCCATTATAGTCTATAACATGCAGAATCAAAACAATAACAGGTAAAACTGGTTGCTAAAGAGGAATGCTGTGGTGTAGAGGTATAAGCAGGGACTAAGGCGGTGGGGTATGCAAATGGGGAAAATTTACTGAACCACTAAATGGGAGACAATTCTTTGGCTGCACCTAACCATGTAAGAGCTATAATTCAGATGTGTAGTATTAGTAGGAGGAGCAGCTGACATGAAAAGGGGGTGTGTCATGCTTGGTGTAAGCACATTGAAGCTCCACAGATCCCATTTGAGCTTAGCTAAGCACAGCTAAGCAAGGGTGTATGTCCAAGGCTCTGTTGACTTATTCCATGAAATGAAGAGTGTGTTTGTATCCAGGGGAGGACTGTTTCTACTGCAAAGTGTTTACTTTAACTAAATGGGTTTGCACGGCATGCACTGGGTCTTAAAAAGAAAAAAAAAAAAAAACGGAAATAGCAGGACTGCTTACATTTGGGCACTGGGCTTGCGCAGCACACCTTGGGGTTTAAAATGGGCAGAAATAGGAAAGAGAAAAAAAAAGGAAATAGCAGAATAAAAGCAATTAAGTACAAATAAAACAGCAAGCAGGTAGAATGCATTATAGCCAGACAATCATACAGGCAGTATCTGCAGCACAACAGTATAAACTGTGCAAACACCTTTCAATCTGTTTTTTTCCCACAAACTCTGCATCACTGGCGTACACACTGGGGGGAATTTTAACTGACAAAATGTTAGGGGCTGCTGTTGCTTTGATGCACCAGTATGTTCAGGAGGCTAACAGTGGTGAGGAGGATAATGCCAGCAACCTCCCCAGACTGAGGAGGATGAGAAGAGTGTAAGACCCAGGGTAACTTACCAGGGGCTACATGATCTGGAGATAGTAGAGCACTACAGGGTGGACAGGAACATACTTCAGCAACTCTGTGAGCTGTGCCAGCCTCACCTCAGACCCAGAACCAACAGAGGGGAAACCCATCCCAGTGGATACCAAGGTATGTGTAGCCTTAAGAATACTAGCTGCAGGTGCTTTCCTAAGACCTACTGGGGACATCATGGGGGGTCTGACAGGAATCTGCTTCCAGTGTACTCCACCAGTTCCTGGATGCCATGCTACCACATGCTGGTAAGCACATTTACTTCCCCAGCACCCATGAGGAGTGGTCCAGCAATATGCATCTCTTTCACCATGTAGCAGACTACCCGGAGGTACTGGGTGCCATAGACTGTAAGCACATCCACATTAAAGCACCATCTGGTGAGCAAGGTAGGGTCTACATAAACTGCAATGGCTTCCACTCCATCAACTGCCAGGTCATGCGCAATGCCCAGGGCATTATCATGAATGTGTGTGCTGGCAGCCCTGGAAGCTATTACAACTCCCACATCTGGCATTCCTCACAGTTGTATCAGGGATTTGCCAGGGGGTCATCCCATATGGCCATCTTGTGGGGGATGCTGGCTATGCACTGGAGCCATGGATGATGATACCCATTCAAAATGCACACACACCCACTCAAGAACATCATAATGAGGCACACGCACAAACCAGGATCATTATACAGCATGTGTTTGGGATGTTTAAGTCATGGTTCCGCTGCCTTGACATATCCGTTGGAGCCTTGCAGTACTCTCCTGCCAAATGTGTATACATGTTCATAGTATGTGCCATGCTGTACAATATGATCTTGCAGAAACAGCTGCATCTGGAACAGCACGGGGAAGGGCCACACAGTCCCCCACCATTGCCAAGGTCCCCACAGGCACAGAGGGACTCGGAGGAGGAACCTCTTGAGCCAGCTGCTGTAGGCAGATGGAGGCATGCCCAGTATGTCCTGACCTTGGCAAAGAGGCAATGCATAGCACACGCACTGACATTGTAGGCACCCAGGGGCTGACACCTTTCTCTGACGCACACACACAGTAAAATGGATGACATACACATCACACTACCTGTAACTTACCATGTACAGGCAGTGTATTGCATGCATCTGACAGAGGCGTCCCTCAAGCACCATACACACAACTGCAGCAGGCACAAGGTAAGTCTTAACAATAAATGAATGCATTAGTAAGTTCTGGCAGCATATCTATGGTATTGCTGCATGCATGGAAGGGAATGGGGTGACCTACTGGGATAGCAGCAGACAACTGACAGCTACGTGGGACACCAGGAAATGTTTGCCCAACACTGTCCTTCCTACACTATGCAGTAGTACCCAAGGTGACAACTCCAACTGCAGTATATGTGGGGGACCAACTAACTTGGGGGTCAAAGGTCACGAGCATGGATGTCAGTGTGGGGGTCCCATACCTACCCCTCAGCTTCACCCACCCCTCAGCTGCAGAAAACCATAAAAAATGTCTGGGAAAGGCCCACAAATGGCGATAATGATGAAATACACCCCTACAGACTTACACAGTGATAACACAGCAGGTCTTGCAGTTGCAGTAAGACCCTGAAGGTAAGAAGTCTGAAACTCAAATGTATGCCATTTCAATCTGACCTTTAGTGATATGCCTCTAGTCCCCAGGATAGGGCACAACAGTATGCTAAATGGAGCCAAAATGTAAAGCAAATATCAGTACAGTGCCCCCCCCCATATTTGCACAGAAATGCAGTAACATGTATGTTTGCTGGGAAACAGCAGCAGAGCATACATTGCCAGGGCTGTCCCAATATACATGATAACTTGTTGCATGTCTGCAATATGCAGGAGTCAGTGAGCTATGTATATGTTTGATTGATACTGTCAGGATATGGCCAGCACTTACTCCCAGCTGTTATGTTGTAGTAGTCTAGGTACAGTGCTGTCTTTGACAGGGACATGCTCAGAGAACTGCAGTGCCAAATATTATGTGTGTCAGCTACACCTATGGTAGGAGATGTACACACTATCAAGATGTCAATAGCTATTAATGCAGGAAAGCTGTACAGGTCATGGACATGGGGCCATACATATATACAGTACACAGCATGGAGTAACCTACACAGTGCCTACCATACCTCTCAACTGTACAGACCCATTGCAGAATGTCCAGAGGTTAGCATCATAATTGTGGTCTGTATAACATGAAATAGTGGTTGCCTGGCAATTCACTGGCAAATCAAGCAAGACTACAGTCAGAAAACAATGACAGATTGTAGTGTAAGACTGTATACACATAGAAACGCACATGCTATTGCAAAACCGGTTATTGAATCACCTTTCTAGGTTTGTAAGACCAATACTTAAAAATGGTCTCTACGTGTAGGCCTCCATCCCCCAATCTCTTATGGCATTGTCCAGATGTCTGGCTCTCAGAAATTGAGGTACCTGAAGGTCAGTGTACTGCCACTGTATAAAAGGCTGTCACCTTTCTGTGTCAGCACTGACAACATGTCAGTGGCCAACATCCTTACCCCTGAAATGGCACAGGTTGTCACAGAAGGAGCACAAGTATGCCTTGCATATCTGTTCTGCTTGTCTTGACATTGCATTTGCTTGCCAACTATTTGCCAAACAAGAAAGGGTCATGTCAAAACAGCAATGGCAGACAGTGGGGAAGCAGACATCAAACCCATAAGAGCAAACATGCAATTACCAAACCGGTCTCCCAACTGTCTATGTTTGGCAGAACATGATTAACACCCTGTCCCCATGTGTGGGCCTTTGTCTGACTGTCATATTTTGGCCTGTGCAGATGTCAGTCTGTGATGGTATGACAGCTAGGCCCATATGTAGCTTCATAATAACATATAACAACACAAACCATGTAAGGACCACAGCAAATGGAGTGGTGCAATTATGGACAACCTGTTAAATAGATGCACTCAGAGGTGTGAAGTCCACAACCCTGCATGCAATGTAACGGCATGTACCCTACCCAAATCAGAATTACAAATACATAACAGCAGCCACTGTGGCAAAGCTTGTGACTGGACTATAGAAGGACAAAGAGACACACATAAAGGGAAGGGGAACCACTGGCCAGACAAATGGGGAATGTGCACACCAGAAGAGATTGTGCAGTAACATAGGTGCCATGCAGTGTAAGGGGTCAGTAAACATCACCTGGAAAATACACAACACACACCCATGTAAGTGGAGGTCTGCAACAAAACAAAACCCAAACAATGGACACCTCAGAGGCAAAATCACATGAGAGCCCCACAAGCAATGACCATGTAGACTCCACACACAAGGATCTTGCAAACACTGAGGCCTTAACCTAATCCCCAAACACCTACCCTACACAGGTAGCCTGACAGCACTGTCCCTCTACCCTGTTCCATACAGACACTGCTGTGGTGACCCCTTTCTGGCATACAAAGCAATCCAGACCCTGCCGTGATGGGACTGTAGCACTTCTGGAACTCAAGGCCCACTCCATAAACCTATAGGTGCAGCATCAACCTGGACTGTGATATCAGTATGTCTTGTTGGTGTGACAGATATGTGTACCACACAATCCCCCATCTGTGGAATTCACTCCCTGTCAACAGCAAGCCAAGTGCCTCAATACCCCTAGTGAGGTGCTCCCTGTATAAGTGCATGGGAAACACAAAGGACAGGCCTGTGATCTCACCCTTGTCCCTGCTGGACAGGGGCTGTGTGTGCTGACATGCCCTAGCATGGGCTGCACTCTTATTTGTAGGGATTATAAGGACATCAGGTCCAGTACTCTACTAATGTCATAGAAACCACCAACCTATACACAACTGTCTGTCAGTGGCTCATCACATTACTCTGTACTGCTTTGCCACTGACATAACTGGTAGTCACAGTGCTATGTGGAATATACTACACATATAATGGACATGTCTGCACAGTAGAATGCACTCTGTACCCACACCCATACCTCCCAACCTGTGACAGCAAGACATCTGAACAAGGTCATAAATAAAAGTGGGACAAAAACACAGTGATAGGCACATGTAAAAACTGACCTTACATACTTAGAAAGTTGGTAGGATGAGGGTTTTTGCATTAGTAGGAATTGTCTGAAGGTTATGTAGTCTGAAACAGTAATGTCTGTAATTATTTTGTAATATCAGTCTTCAATTATATGCAACTAACTTGCCATAAAAAGACAAGTTTATGTAGACTGGACAAAACCTCTAGGCAAACACTTGGACAATCTGCCAAAAATGTACAGTTGAGAATTATGGCCACATCAGGATATGATATCTCAGGTAAGAAAGATACAACACAAGCAGGAGATCCCCACCAGTATATCACCAAGTTGCTGGACTGTTTACTCAGCATCATCAGTCAACCGGCTGTAGCCACATCTCCCAACTTGCCTTGTTTGGCAAGAACATATATAGCCAGGTTCATGATATTGGTCTGTGCAACATACATCTTTTATTCATTTGGTAAAGCACTGTGATAATCTGAGGATGTCTTTCACTAGGTAATGACACAATACATTGCAGTGTCAGACTACAGATATGTCAGAAAATGTCTGCTAAGCAAACCCAGTACCCCTAGGAAAGTCCTGTTTACTTCTGAGAGGTATGGTTGTAGCACACAAAAACCTGGACTGGAGTACACCTATCTCTGGAATGGAGTCCCACGTTCACTACAGAAATCACACTGGGCATGCTTTTACACTTAGAGAATCACAGGCCATGTTGGAGCCCACATCAGACTATATGACTGCATTGTGTATATGTGTCTTTGCACACAGACAGCTATGTACACCTTTACTGTCCCTGCACACACCCATCAGACAGCATTACCCACAGCTAGATGTAGGAGGCTCATATGTGATATATCTGCATCTGTTGCATGTGATACACAGACATATATATGAGTAACAGATAATATGTCAAGCATACACACACACAGAGATGTGGGGAAGTGAAAGACAGACAGTGATCGAGCGATGGACACAGGGGGACACACACAGAGTGAGTCACACACACAGATACCATGACTGACAGAGAGTGATGATGTCCTGCTGCATTCAGTGGCATACCGGTTGTAACCAGTTACATGGGCCAGCATAAAAGGTGAGACACATTGTGTTATAGTACTGAGGTGGAGTTATAATATCACATCACCTCCCTGTGTGTATTGTTTGTCTGTCTGTGGGTCTAAGTATTAGGAGACTGTTCACACTCAGTACACTTCTCTTTGCCCTAATTCACAAGATCTGCTGCTGCCATTCACATTAGAAGCACCATTGGACACCTACAAGCTCTATAGGCTCTGTAGCACATGAGATAATTGTGTAACACTGTAGCACAAATAACTAGCAAGCTGAGGGTTCTAATCTTAGTCCTGGCAAATATAAGTGTGTGTGAAAGTGAGGGAATGTGTATGTGTTTGTTTGTTTGTAGATGAAACAATTTAGGCCATTCCCACCCACAGCACTTCCCACTGGCCTACTTTAGCAGCCCTGCTGATGTCATTCCCCTTAGAAGTGCCTTTGCACAGCCCTAGCCATATAAGCTCTGTGGCAGGTGCAATAACTATGTAACAATATAGTACAAATAACCAGATAGGCAGGGGTTCCATTTCCAGATCCGGCAAATGTGTGCATGTGTATGTATAAGTGTAAGTGTGTACGTTTATAGGATGACATATTTTGAGGACCTTCCCACCCACAATACTTCCCAGTGCCTACTTTAGCAGCCCTGCTGATGTAATTCCCCTTAGAAGTACCTTTTCACAGCCCCAGTTCTATAAGCTCCATGGTGTGTGCAATAACTATGTAACAGTATAGTACAAATGACAACATAGGCAGGGGTTCTATTCCCAATTCTGTCAAATGTGTGTGTATGTTTGTAGGCTGAATTATTTTGAGGACTTTCCTACCCACTACACATCCCATTGCCTGGCTTTAGCAGTCCTGATTATGTCATTCACCTTAAAAGCACCTTAGTGCACTTGTCAGGCCTGTAACCTCTGTAACATTTGTGAAAACCGCTTAACAATATAGTACAAATAACTAGATAGGCAGGTGTTCCACTCTCATGTCTGGCAAATGTGTGTGTGTGTGTGTGTGTGTGTGTGTGTGTGTGTGTGTGTGTGTGTGTGTGTGTGTGTGTGTGTGTGTGTGTGTGTGTGTGTGTGTGTGCGTGTGTGTGTATAAGTGCATGTGCAATAGTTTGTAAGTGTGTATGTTTGTAGGAAGAAGTATTTTGAGGACTTTCCCACCCAGTGCCCTACTTTAGCAGTCCTGCTGATGTCATTCACCTTAGAAACACCTTTGGGCACTTGTCAGCCTTCTAAGCTCTGTAGCTCATGCGATAACTGCATAACACTGTAATACAAATAACTAGAGAGGCAGGGGTTCTAATCTTAGGTCTGGCAAATGTGTGTGTGTGTGTGTGTGTGTGTGTGTGTGTGTGTGTGTGTGTGTGTGTGTGTGTGTGTGTGTGTGTGTGTGTATAAGTGTATGTGCAAGAGTCTGTGTGTATGTTTGTAGGATGAAGTATTTTGAGGACTCTCCCACCCACAGCACTTCCCAGTACCCTACTTTAGCAGTCCTGCTGATGTAGTTGCGCATAGAAGTACCTTTGGACAACACTCAGTCATATAAGCTCTGGTTATTGAAATAATTTTAAAAAGCAATAGATTAGGTAATAGTAGGAATTATACTGAACAGGAAGAGAATAGATGGATTATTCACATGCAGTCAGATAAAGGGAAAGGTTTAAATGACAGGACAACAATAAAGCCATTTTTGATTAACAGGCCATTGAAACATAAACCATGATATTTTATTTTTATATATATTTTTAAAGTATTTTAATGTTTATTGTCATGTATATATTAATATATATTTTCATCATATGATATGAAATTAATTATTTCTTTTTATATATGATTCTATTGATATATATATATATATATATATATATATATATATATATATATATATATATATATATACTTTTGATACTGTAGATATAGATAGTATATTTGATTTTGATATTTATATTTATGCCATAATGAATTGTGAATGTCATTAATATTTAAGCATATAAAGTATGAATGGATATCTGTTGCTTATATTATGAACTAGTTTGTTATTGTTTTTATTCATACTAGTTCATTATTTTTAAATATTTTTAAATATATTTGATTCATGTATTGTTTTTAAATATAATGCATATTTGAATGTTCAATGATACCAAATGATATGGATTATCTAAGCGTTTTTAGTAATGACATTTATAATATGGCTAGTATTTCTTTAAGGCAAATTTTTGGCACCAATTTATACTATGTAAATTCTGGCATTATGAATGGTGACTGTTTGTCTGATGAAGGGCTTGTTGTAACCCGAAAGCGCATACAAGAAGCTTCTGTTTTTATTTTCTGATTAATTAAAGAGTTTAACGATACAGCATTGTCGTGGTGATATTTGGCTGCAGTGCCATTTATAGTAGAATCGAAGGTGGTTTTTAACATCGTTTCTTGCCGTGCTGATGTCCTGTTTTTCAGCCGTTAAGCATTCAATGATACGCTGACACATTATCTCTAACTTTGGAATTGAAGTGTTCAACGACACAGTATTATCGTGATGATATTTGGCTGCACTGCCATCAGAACTTAAGGTGATTCTGAATATCGTATTTGCTGTGCTGGTGCTCTGATTATTTAGTCGTTAAGTATCCAATGGTACTCTGATACATTGTTTTTCATTTCTGGAACTGAAGGAGATATTTTATAACGCATCTGTCGTACTGATACTTTGTTAATAACTAAGTAACATTATAGTACAGATAAATAGATAGTTAGGGGTTCTACACTTAGTTGTGGCAAATGTGTGTGTGTGTGTGTGTGTGTGTGTGTGTGTGTGTGTGTGTGTGTGTGTGTGTGTGTGTGTGTGTGTGTGTGCGTGTGTGTGTGTGTGTGTGTGTGTGTGTGTGTGTGTGTGTGTGTGTGTGTGTGTGTGTGTGTGTGTGTGTGTGTGTGTGTGTGTGTGTGTGTGTGTGTGTGTGTGTGTGAAGGTGCTTGTAAGTGTATATGCTTGGAGGATAATGTATTTTGATGTCTTTCCCACCCAGTACATTTCCCAGTGCCATACTTTACAAGGGCTCTTGATGTAATCACCTTCAACATACCGTGTGACATTATTAAGTCATATAATCTCTGTGGCACTTGTGATAACTGCATAACACTGTAGTATACATAACTAAATAGGTAGGGGTTCTAATCTCAGTACTGGCAAGTATGAAACTGTGTGTGTTTGGGTGAAACTCTTGGGCTATACCATTTTGAGGTGTGTACCACCCAGTACATGTCCTATTGCACTACTTTACAAAGCTTGCTGATGTCATTCATCCTAGATGTACCTGTATACACTTGTCAGCCCTCTACGATCTGCGTCATGCACAATAAATGTATAATACTATAGTGGAAATAGTTAGATAGTTAGGGGTTCTAATCTCAATACCAACAACTATAGTAGTGTGTGAAGCTTATCCCCCCTGGCTGTTGTGTGTGTAGGTGATACAATTTTAAGGCCTGTTGACCCCCTTCCCATGACATTACTTTAAAGACCCTGTTAATGGCATCTGCCTCACATGCACCATGTAACACTATACAGCCCATACTAATCATCTGTACAGATTTACATGGGATATCAACATGTTTGCAACCTATATGTGGTCTGTGTCCCCTGACAATGAGCATTCCAGTGATATCATTGCCAAACATGTCACAGTTATCGTACTGACACACATGCCAACATCAGACATCATACCTGACTGACACATCATGCTGATACAAAGTCTGTCACACTACCACTTGTGCAGGTATGTAGGAGCAGTAGATAAGACCAATTGCAAAATCTGTTGGGTTATCCCACCATCCATGAAAGCATTTGCAAGATTGTCTGTTGTAAGAGATTGTGTGTTATGTTCCGGGCATATAATGTATGTGGAGCATGGCATGTGTACACAGCACTATAGTACATACAAGTGAATATGTAGGGTTACTAATATGTTTATTGGCAACTGTGTATATGTTTCTGTATGCACAGCCCCTGTGGCTGTCTTCAGTGTGTGTATGTGATGGCTATACCATTTTGCGTGCTTCTTCCATCTTGTGAAGTCCCCCATTGCAAACCTAGTGTCAGCCCATATAGATGTCATCCACCGTACAAGCACACTTACACAGTTTCTAACACCAAGCAACTGTGGAGCAATGGTTGTATCACTGTCTATTGTACATTAATATATGGGTAGGTCATCTACTCTGATAAGTGTCACCTCCATGTGCATGTGTGTTTCAGTGCATGTCCCCATGCAGCGGTGTGCATGTGTGTGTGTGTGTGTGTGTGTGTGTGTGTGTGTGTGTGTGTGTGTGTGTGTGTGTGTGTGTGAGAGAGAGAGAGATAGCCCTAACATGTTAAGGGCCTCTGAACCCACAATCCTAACAGTCCCTGGAATTGTCACCCACTTCAATAGTAGTGGCAGACACTGCCACACTACAGTACCACTGTGCTATCTGTGCTATGTATCCAGTGCTATCATTCATAAGACTGTGCAGGTAGGGGCTGTGCTCAGCCCTTCGTCAGCAGCCATGTACAGGTCTATGACTCTGTGTGCACTACTAGCATGAGAGGCCAGACATGCATATGAGATAGCAGACACACATGCTGGTGATCATCAGGTTAGACTAACACAGGCTGACCTGTGCCAGGAATACATACCCCAAACCTGTCATACAAAGTACCAGGCAAATCCTCATCAACTGCATGACGGTCAAGTGGATGTGACAGAAATGGCAGAGGCAACAGGTGCTGATAACTGAATCTATTGAAGTGAATGTAATGGCTAAGCTGGTGAGGGACTTAGTGCTAGTACTCACATAACCTCCTCTGTATGTGTGAACCTGCGGTCCTACAAAACATCCAGGTGGCATATATGCAGGCTAGATGGCTTTGTCAAGAGTATGTACGCAAGGTCACACTGTCTGCCACAATTGCCCCTCACACACTGTTGCATGTAAATACACCTAGTAAACATGTACATGTACAGTTGTATCTGGGCTATGAAAAGGTGACTGTATCCACTCTGCCTTAATCATCATTGCTACTGTCAGCAGGCTCACAGCCTGCAGATACAGAGACACCTGGAACACAACCAGAATGCATTACTTGACACTACAGTCAGTCAGCAGTACTAAAAGCAATAGTGCATCATGGCTAATAAGGTACATACACCTTGATGTGTACCCAAAACTACTGCCAGCAGACAGCACCTTACACAGCATGACATTGCTACACTGTACCATAGTCACCCTATGCATTAGACCCATATGACCATGATCGTGCATTGATGGTATGGATAACAGGGTTGTGGTACACATATGATCACATGGACAGGGTGTGGTGTTGGACTGCCAGAGGCCTAAGCTGGGCCATATGGCTGACATCATGTGTGTGTGTCAGGAGGGGTGATGTCCAATTGAGTCATGCAGAGGAGCTGTGCCTGTCTGGTGGTGACTGGCCTAAGATAGGGATGTGTGACTGTCTGCACACCTGCAAGCAATGTGGATGCTCGACACAGGGCTATGTTGGACAACTGTGGACCATACATGGCAGGATGCATGGTAAACTGTCTCCCGGCAAGGATGCAGCAACTGGTTCTGCCAGGAGTATCACTGGCAACGTCAGCCCCAAGGACAGATACAGTACTACTCCCTAGTGGTGACTGCTGTCTGCTGGACCCACGTCCCTGATGGGACTGGCCAGGACAATGTGCCTATGGCCTGCTCTGGTGTGGTGTGGACTGCATCCTTCCTTCAGTAGTCCTGTTGGTATTGCTACTATGGGACTATGAATGTGCATGGCCATGTTGGCTCACAGCTGATCATGTTGCTGACCTACGTCCACCTGGCAGATGCCTTCCTCCTACTACATGTTCACTCACGGACATTTCATGGTCGAGCGGTGACAATGTCTCACCCCACTGTCTATCCACAACATTGGCAAGATGATGTATGGCATCACAACTGCCATAAAGGTCATCATGCATGGCAGGGAGGGCTGCATGCATGACCCTGAGCAGCTGCTGGTGTTGCAGTCAGTACATGCCTTTGCCTCCCTGATGGACCACAACATGTGTCTAGTGACACCTGCCATATCACTTGTGACAGGGCCTTGATGGACAGCAATCCTCTTTTGAGCACCTTTGCTGTCTGCCTGTGTGTGACCTCACCTGCTCTCTGCCTATGGCTGGTGTCTACACTCATACTCACCATACCCAACACACTAGCCTGTTCCATACCACCACCCTTAACCTGTCTATTATCCGTGGCTGCTGGGGACTGGGCATGTGTGGACATACTGACTGTGTGCTGGGATATGGTGGGTGAAAGTGGGATACCAAACAATGGCACGGATCCAGGCACTGACACTTTACTTGTGCCTCATTATGACCCCCATCATCATGGGAGTTTGCTAAGACACTAACATCAGGTTGTGAGGGGGAGGGACACCAACCCCTGTGTTCACCTGTGAGGGGAACACAATATATGTAAATTAAGACCTTGCAGTCTTATGTTTGCTGAAATACACACACACACACAAACACACACCTGGTACAGTCTGGCACAGCTGTGACACCTAAGGGCCCTTCAGAGCAGACCTTACGGTAGTTCTGTCTGCCACAATCCATCTCTTTCACTGCTACTGTCAGGCCCACAACAAATGGTGACAAATCATACTGTGTGATAGGCCTAGTAGCTGAATGGTAATTGTGGCCAAGACCAAGGCTATTGGAGTGAGCTAGACAATGTCACCAAGTGCATATGCGCGTACTGTAAGAGTTGACTTACTGCAATGCAGACCACACACAATGAGAAGGTGTAACGATATGTGATGATAACTAATGAGGGGACAAGACTATAGACTATCACTGCAGTACATACACAGTTCAGACTCACAGGGATTCATTTCAGACAACATTGCAGGACAGTCTGCAGTACATACAGGACACATGTAAAGTACTAGGTGCATAGCCTCATAAGATGATACCGGGCTATTGGCCCTGTTGCCCTCATAAGCCTGGCCCATACTTCTGCCCATGCCCCTTCCAAACCAGCACCTGTTTCCCCTGTCCAGCTTGGAGACACGCAGAATCCCAGGGCTGTCTCATTCATTTCCCATGCAATCATCCAGCTTCTTCTTCAAGAAGGCTATACACGTACTCTGCTAGACATGGGGGGGAGTGTATTTTACAGACAGTGTATTGTGTGGGACACTACACTATCCCACCAACAAGTACTATACATGTCATATCCCAGGTGAGGGCCTTGTGTGCATGATGCGTGAGTGTAATTTGTCTTATAGTTTTGTAGAAATGCCATCAAGGCTGGTTTGGACATGGCCTTGTATGCCAGACGCATGTCACCTATGATCACTCTGTATGAGACTGAGGACAGGACAGGGCTTTCCACCTACCTGCATAGGATAAGTGTTGCAGACCCTGGAATTGCCTGGTCAGCAACCTCTGTGGTCTTTGCAGGTGCTGTATTTGCTTGGCAAGGTACATGCCAAAGGAGCAATTGACTTGGTAATGCATCTGATAAGGGTGAAGTACAGGGATGTTGTGGCCTTCTGGCTCCTGGTTGACATACCCATATATGTGGGATGGACCATGTAGACAGCCTTCTGTACAATGGTGCCCACACGGTGGAAGATTGCCAGGTTGCTACCAACCTTGGTGCACAAGTCGCCTCACACTTGATTGCATGCTCAGTACATTATTACTGTCATATTAGTGTGGATGACATCTGCCACAGCAAGGAAAATGATGCCTGTCCTGGCATTCAGTTTGTGGAAATGCTTCTTGCACCTGTCATTAATTGGGTGAGGACCTCTTGGGGGATGCTCACATCAGTAGGGGAATGTAAGACCATGGCCAGCTTCTAAGCATTTGTAAACCTTGTCAGCCACAGACCACTGCTTTTGTCCTGTACCTCAGATACATATATCTCAAACAGCAGAGACCTCCAGACCGATCCTTGGGGTACACCACTTAGGCAGACTCTGCTACTAGAGCTGGGTTCCACTACTTTGACCAAGTGGGTACTATCATTGGGCCAGTTAGCTACCCATCTGGTAACATACAGGTTGGTGCCTAGCTGTGTAGGTGTATGTGTCCTGGCCATTGGGGGATTATTGTGAGAGAATTGGGCTAGGTGAAGGTAGGCATTGTTCACCATCTTCCTCTCATCCTTGAGTTTGTTAACCACTTCAGAGAAGTCGGCCAGGTTTAACAGGCCTGACCTCCCTTTTACAATACCATGCTGTGTGGGCTCAGGCATTTCAATGTTGCTGATTTCCCTGTTCATAATGTCCTTGATATTGCCTTCCATGCCCTTGCAGAGCAGGCTAGTTAGACGGATGTGCATATGATTGGCTGGGTTGGTAGATTGCTCCACCTTTGTGTATAGAGATGACAGTGGCTGTCCTCTGTGCAGATGGGATGACACCGGTGCTCAGGCTGTGGTTGACTACAGTGCAGAATGGATCTGACAGCCCATGCATGTGTTCATGTAGAATGCAGCCAGGGATGGTCTCAGGCCTATGGAGACTTCTGTGTGTTGCCTTTAAGAGGGCATTATGGACCTGCTTCCTGATGATGAGGGCAGGTGCTGTGCATGCACGTGTACCAATGGGAGACAGGGGGTGATGTGTACACTTCACCTGTCTGCAGCCAGTTGCCTATATCTATGCCATATGTGTATGTGGTGTTATTGACCATCACTACAGAGCAGAGTTGTGTGTTGCCTCTGGGATTGCAGGCACATGTGTGGAAGGCCTACTGATTGGCTTTGGTGGATGTGTCCAATTTGCACTCAAAGATAGCATTAAGGTAATTCACCTGTGACCTTATCTGCTTGTGCAGACCAAGGTAACATTGCTTCCAGTAAGGCACCTGTTCCTTCTTGGCCCTGTCCAGCAATTATTTCCACTTATTATGGTATTTGTGTATTGCTGCTGTCCACCATGGATGCTTACCCTAACTTGAAGGAGATGTTGCCCTGTCAAGTATTGTTGAGTCCATACAGCTTTGTATGTGCCCACATAGTATTGTGGTGTGGGCCTGGACACTACTGCTAGTTCCAACTGATGGGATGTTTGGTATACAGTTACTTCTATGTGTTCTGAGGAGATTCATAGTTATTTGTGTAAAGTTAATCTTGTTTGCCACTGAAAGGTGGGGGGCAGGGGAGATGGTGACCTGAACAGTGATGGCTATGTGGTCAGATATTACTAAGGAGGATGACAATGTAGGAGTGCTACAGTAGATATTCATGTTGGTTAGGACCAGATATAGGATATTTCCACCTGTTGTAGGAGTGTTAACTGGCTGATCCACTGCATTGCCATTGATAAAGCTGAGGTATCTCTGTGCATTCATATTCAAGTGGCAAAGGTCATGCGCACTATGGTTGTGTAGTTGAAGTCACCCAGGAGCAGGGTAGATGATTGAATCCTGACACATTCCAGCAGGTCCCAATAGGTGTGGTGGGTGCCCATAGTCATGGTTGGAGGCCTATAGCTAGCTATGATTTGAGTAAGTGTTTTGTCAACTGTTAACTGCAGTCAGGATATCTCCCATGCATCATACTGTTTGGCCCACCTGGAGGTGTGTATGTGTATGATAATGTTCGACACTCCACCTCCTGTGGCTTTGCAGGTCTCCATTTGGGGTCTAAATGTATGATGGGATGAATAACCTGGCATGGTTAATGTGCTCTCCATAGCTACAAAGCAGGTGTCAGTGACTACACAAATGTCAGCATCCTACAGGCCAAGGTACGCTTGCATTGGCATGGGTTTCATGGTAAGACACCTAGCTCCTGTTAGATCAAGACATCTGCACAAAGGTACACATCACTGGTGGGCAAAGGCCAGAAAATAGTGTTAGCTGGAGCACACTTAGTTGCCGGCAAAGACGGTGTCACATTCTCAGGTATACTCTGCAGGATATGACATCTGACAATCCAGTGTATGCTATTATGTTATGACTTCAGCCTTTAAAGGGTTGCCAGTGATATGCCAGACAATGCACAACTGTATGAGGCATTGACTACAAATATGAGGCAGACATGTGGTCAGTCTGCAAAACTCTGGACAGCTGTCAGTTATGGGCTCAGTATATCACATACAATTCAACACACACTCCTGCACCTGATGTGTACTATGCACATACCCTATCTAAATCTCTTACATTTGTAAGACAAACATATGTATCAGAGTAGCATTCACAGGTGACATATGAATAATTACAACATCCCATGTAGCTGGCTTAGCAGTGCCACACTCAATATTGGACAACAGACACTCCAGTACTAGTCATTCATGAGCTAGCCTTTGCTGGTGTGACTCAGGGGCCAGAGATGTCATCCATGTCAGTGCAGATAGGGCAAGCAGCAATGGCCATAGGTGCCAGACAGCAGCGTGCGAGTCCACCAGATCTTGTTGCAGCCTAGTGTGTAATGTCCTGTTTGACATTGTTGCATCCCCCTTCTGCTTTCCATTACAAGCTTACATGATTGACATACCTGCTATAGTGCTGAAGAGTTTCCTCACAACAATGCAAATGATTAGGTTTGTGTAGTCACAGTCTGTCTTTGTGTAGATGGGTTCAGAACTGTGTTGCATAGGCAGCAGTTTGCCTTTAGTCGGTAATGCTCATGAACAAGTGATGGCCTGTTCACCAGTCATTGTCTCCCACTTGCTACATTCATCCAGAACAGCTGTGTTGTCTTTCCATTAGCCAATGCCATAGCAACACAGTACTATAATTAAGTCCTTCATGTGGGTCTTGCCCCTTTACCTTGCCTGTGTGGAGGACATTATGGATGTGTGGGGGCTACAGCTTCACAGACAGTAGGTGGAAATACCTGTCAGGACAGGACATGTGGAGACAGCCCAACAACATAGGGTACAAAGCTCCAGAATTGGGTAGAGATTGTAAGTAAGTGTTGCTGTTATATATATAGAGGATTGTAGATTAACAGGGTTTGTCTGGACATGCATTTTCTGTTTGACTTGAAGTCTGATAATGATATGTCTCTGCATACCTCTCAACTTTCCTAATGTCCACAGACTGCCCAGAAGTTTGCCTGTTATGTTTGGTCTGTTCCTCAGACAACTTCTGTTTTTGTGATATCAGTAGGATAATGTGAGTTAGTAAATGTTGACATCCATTAGTGTTTCAGACATCATATCCTTCAGGGATGTTATGTTACAACAAAGCCTGTAACACCAGCAACTGTTTTAGTTTGTAACACTATTATGTGAGATATGTCCCTCTTTCTTCATTATTTACTGCCTGCACTCCAGGTATCATCCCAGTGACTTAACAGACTCCTGGAAGTGGTATTCAGCAGTGGCCATGAATAGGGTCCTACACCTTGGACATTCTGTGGAAATCTGTACAGTTAAGAGTTATGTATATTTGGCCATTGTTAACAGACTGCCAGGATTGTGTAGCAGTGTTTTGTTTAAATGTTTGTTGGGCTGAGTATGGAGAGAAGCAGATGTGAGTGTCATAGAGCCTTTTCTATCTGACTGTGCATTCTGCTCCAGTTGCTGGTGATCTATCAGGTGTATATGTTTGTAGGGGAAGACTGTGTAATGTCCTGTAACACCTCAGGATTCCCAGAAGTCTGTGAGTTGGACCAGTATATGTCAGCGTAGTGTGTGACTGGCAATCAGGATATGTTTGTTCAAACAGTAGTTCTACTCTAGAGTTCATTTGGGGTAGTGGTATGTTGTTGTTACTGTGGTGCAAATGTTTGCGGGTGGACATTTTTGCACCAATATCTGCTTTTCCCTACAGTTCCATCCCTGTAGTGCATGATATATTTGGAAATACATGGGTAATTCCCCAGAGCTGATTTGGGGTAATGTCATGTTGGTCTTAGTGTGGTTCAGAAGGTGCTGGGTGAAATGTTTGGCAGCTGTCACTGTTTTCTCTATTCTGTTACATGACTACAGTCATACCTCTCTACTCTCTGGATGTCTAGACACTGTCCAGATGCGTGACTCATATCTATGGTCTGTTGTCCATAACAGTTATGGGTTTCTGACAAATCACTGAGATGATGTGAGCATTGACATCAGTAAATAATGACATTCATTTGTGTTTCAGACCTGGAATCTATCAGGAATTATATGCTAAATCAAACCATGCTACTCTAGCAGACTTCTACGTGTATAATGGCCATATTTCAAAGATGCCACTATTGTTTGCCCTTTATCCCCCCACTTTGTCAGGCTTTTTGCAGATGTCTTGCAGTAAGAGGTTGTTTTATATATATATATATATATATATATATGTAAATATATATACATATGTATATACATGTATATATATATATATATATATATATATATATATATATAAGCACTTTACTATCTCGAAATACTGAAATCTCGAATTTCAGTATGTCGAGATGAAAATTCTGAAAGTGCAGTTGAGCGAAATTGCACTTGATCGAATTCAAAGTGTTGAATTTGCAGTTGTGGTGGTGTGGTATTTGGGGTTTGCTGTGTTTCTAAGGTGAGGTCTGCTGTGGGATTTGGTTTGCCTGCTGTTGTGTGGATTTATGTGGATATTCAGGTAAGTGCTGCTTTTTTAAGAGTTTTGAGTAGGGATTTGAGTGTATATGAGTGTGCTGGGAAGTTTTAGGTGTAGGTTAGGGTAGGTAGGTAAGAGTGTAAGTGTGTAAGTGCTGAGAGTGGTGGTGTTTGCATGTATGTGGTGTGTGTTTGTGCAAGGGGAATATAGAGCATGTAGTGGTGTGTTTATTGTCTTTGTCTTTTTAGTGTGATCTTGGAGTTAGTATATTTAAGTAGCAGGGGTGTGGGGTGCACAGTCCCCCACATTGGGGGTGCAGAGGGGCTTGCCCCCTGCTTATATGTAGGGTAGGTGTGTGTATTTCTGTTTGTGTGTGTTTTGTTGGTTTGTTGTAGTGTGGGGAGGAAGGTGTATGTACGTATGTTTGTGTGGTGGAGGGTGTATTTAAAAGTCGCAATTTTGAATTCCCCGGTTTTGGGGGTTGATATTGTAAATTTTAGGCTTTATAGTCTCCAGATACTGAAATTTCAGATTTCAGTTTTTCAAGATTATAAAGTGAATCCACACACACACACACACACACACACACACACACACACACATATATATATATATATATATATATATATATATATATATATATATATATAGATAGATATACATTTGTATTTATATATGCACATATATGTATATAAAAGTTCTACGGATATATATTTTTCCCTTATGTTAAATGGCTGTAGTGTATGATATGTTTGTAAAAACATTACACATTCCTACAGCTCAGATGGTATAGAGGTATGTTGCTGTGATTGTAGTCCGCAGTGTCTTGTGTTCAAAACTTGGAAGTGCATGATATGTTTGTAAAAGCTTTATTTGGCAGGGCCGATTATTTTGTTGCTGGGCAGAACAAGTGCTGGTGGAGACACAGTGATTAAGGCACTTTTAAGCAGTTGTAAGTGGGTTTGAGCAGTTTTGCGTGAAGCTAAGCAATGCTAATAGACGGTTAAGCCCTTTCAACTTCACTTAGCGGAATTTACTTCTGTTTACACCCACATTCATTTTAATTAAAGAAAAGAAAAAAGGGTGATAGGAAAGTGGTGAAATGGGGGCAAGCAGGTGGTGAAACATTAGGAAAACCAGCTAGGGATGTGCAGGATGGGTGTAGGAAAGGACCATATCTCTACTTTTCTTCTCTAGCAACAGCTGTGAATAAAGTGTAGAATTTGGAATTTATAGCATCATACCCCCCATGAAGGGGTGTTCATGACAGACATTTGTAGAATAATCTGTAGGTAGATTAATTAATTTCACTGTACATGGGGGCAAATGTAGAGCTATGTAGGGGCAATAATTTTTTTGTGGGACAGAAGCCCTTTTTTTTTAGATGAGACTGGGATGTTGGGGAAAGGCTGTAGGCAAGTTTGGGCAGGTAGGTTGGGTAGGATAGGTAGCATTTGCAGACAGACAAGACACACAGGACAGCAGACAGGGGTGGTATATGACACATGAGGTGGGAAACATCTTGGACAGGGAGGGTGATTGGTATTCAGAGGCCCATGAGGCCCCCAAATGGATACAGTGGGAATGAGGTCCCTACCCATGAGCAGTCACCAATGCACCTTCACGGCCCCAAAGATGGCTGTGCTGGGGGCTGGACAAGAGGGGCAGCCTGCCCTTTGAGGTGCACCAGGTGGCCCTCCATCTGACGCAGCTGCCCACACAACTCTGAGCAGATGATGCTGGGCACCATACCCAGGAACTGTTGGTGGGTGATGGCCTCCTCTCCCCGCCCATGCCCAGAGGGGGAACGGGCCCCATCCCCTGAGACAGTTCAACTTGAAGGTGGTGCAGGATCAGTGGAAGAGGATGTTCTGGGTTAGGTCTCAATAGGGCTGGAGCCCGGTGCCTTGGGCAGATGGTGTGCGACAGGTGTATCCACCGGGATTTGCTTCCCAAATGTGCTATTGTGTTGTGGTTTTCCAAGAAATATTGGTTAATCATGAACAACACATTTCAAAATTAGTTATAACAGCATACATGTGTGTTCCCATTAACCCAAACCAGCAGATTTGAAAACAGTTGCGTAGCAAACAGAACACATGCATAAATGGAACAACAGTAAGCATTTTAACAGCATGCAAGTTACACTGATGGCAACAGGCCACCAATAAAGGTATTTGAACAAGGTGTGCTAATATGCAACCAACAAAATATATGAACAATAATAGAACACATGTCCCAACAATAGGTTTTTAGAACAACATCCTCACAGTATATGAATAATAATTATTGATGCTGATGACGGGTAGGGGGAGAGAATAAAACATCCATTAACAACTGTATTGGCTTCTATTTTTTACAATAGTATTGCTCACTACTCTACAGATCTGCCCTAACTTTACATCTACCTATAGCCTATAGCTTCTGTGGGACATACATACCTGTTAGACTGTCAACCTGTAATGGTATGGGGCAAACTGGGTGCACTGTGGCTACATTAATGGAGGGGGCTTGTACATGTCAGTTACATAGTTGAAATAGAAGGGGTACCCTGCAATGATCTTGTGTGAGTCTGCTACTAGCATAGTTCACCTGGATTCCTACCCGTGTTCAATGTGATTGGCAGCAGTGACCACTAGCCATGACAGCGTGAAACTTAAGAGACATGTTTCGGGAAGAGGGCGTGGTGTATGTACCTATCCTGCTGACATTCGCAGGCATATGGGGTTGGACAGTGGAAGAGTTGTACACGGTGTATTACTATACCCTTCATACTGCTACTATACACATTTCTTTACCTGTGAGACCTGTGGGGAAAATATCTGTTAACACTTTGTGACTGTTTTTACAAATATTCAAGGCTTCTATTGTGCATATATGCACACATCTCAGTACCACTCCCTGTATTCTAACCGTTTCTGGGTGTGCTAACATGAACCACAATGCTGTTTTCCATCACAGTGAGCTACCTGAGAACTGATGTTTCTTGCTTGACTGATTTCTAACTAATATTTTCTGGTTTGGAAAGTCTGACCTTGTAACCCTGAAATTCATGCATGGCAGATAGTTATCATACTGTGTATTGCTTCTTTGAAATAATAAAGTCTGGAAAGCAAAGGCTAACAGAAGACCGCAATGCATACTAGCTGTTTCCCAGAACAGCCTCAGGTATTTCATGCTGTCAATGCCCTATTTGCTGTAAAGAACCTGTACACATCCTATTTTTACAACAACATGCCAGAGTAAACACAACAATTTGTTGTGTATTTGTATTACAGTGAAATGACACTTTTATTAATGAACATCCTGTGGATAAGTATTAGTGTGACAAACATATTTTATTCATTAGACACTGTACACAATATACCTACTGGCAGTAAACAATGTACTCCTTCTACTTTATGGCACTATATACTGCAAGATAGATCTGTACTCATCAGCCTGTTGACACACCCTTGTCAGTCTGTCAGCATTGGCGTCAATGTTCATAGCCCTCTCTGCTGCAGCTGTAGTGGTGAGAAACAAACATTATGCATACCTGTCTATCACATACTCAGGTTAGAATGTGGTATAGCTCTATGTGGGATACTTACAAACTGCTGTCACATGCCAGTCCCATCCATTATGCCAAGAGCTCCCCCTTCCTATGCTTTAGGTCGGCATAATAATGCCGTACCTGCTCATCAGTTCGTGGGATTCCAGTGGCACTGCGGAGGTCACATGCCAGACTGTCCCAGGCCTCTGCTTTGTATTTAGAGGCCCGGTAATGGCCCTGCAGCATTCTGTCATCATGGTGTTCTTCGAGGAGTCCAGCAATGATCCTGGATACCAGGATGCCCCAGCACTACACCTGAAAGCATGCTCCCTCTAGAGATTAAACTAAACAGGTTATGGCTGTATTCCCACCTGCATGGTTTAAATAAGGCCATATTCCTGCCCTTTGCCTTCATTGGATCATTTCAAAAAAGCTCAGCACAACTTAGTAACGCGCAATCCCGCTAAGCTGGATTGAACAGTGTTTAAAGAGTTAATTGCTGAGCATTGCTTAACAGTGCGCAAATCTGTTTAGCTGAGCTGACTGCTGCTTAGTATTCATATTTAATCAATGCTTACACTGGTTAAGTATAGATGAGCGCTGCTAACCATTCCTCAATTTTCATTTTAAAAATATCAGGATAATAACTTTATTAATCATTAATGACATATTAGTAAGTGTATATGATTTACTTTACATGACATCCCTCTATGTGCTTTCATTACATTACCATGGGATCTGACTATACTGTATGGGATACTTGTGTATACATGGGTGATTTCACATGTTAAATGCACTCACACTTACATTTTAGACCAGCTACTCTACCCTGGTTGTCAAATATCAATTACTACATAATTTAAAATTAAAATAATCTTAACACTGCTTTCACATGTAAAAATAAAGTGCCTGTCTTGATACTCGAACAGTGAATGACTGAGTACAAAGCCAGGACTCTAATCACTACACTACCTCATTATGACTATTTTAGCTGTTTACCTTAATTTATCTCCTATGGGATGTTTCAGTAATGCTGAACAGAGGGCCATAACGTGCACACCACTCAGCTATGATTAAACATACCTTAGAATGGAAAAAAACAAAGATAAATTCATAAACCAACATTATTTCCATGTATCTGTACTCCTTGTCAGTCACAGTAAGCGGAATTGTAAAGGGACACATAGGGACAGATTTTTAATTATTGGTCTTACAAAGTTAGGAAGTGTGACTGTAGTTTCCTAGCAAATCATTGGCAAATCACTCAGGGTTTAAGTCAGAACATACTGACAGACATTCGGATTTCAGACTTCATACCCTTCAGGAAACCCTTGCTACTTCAATCCTTTTATTCTATCAGGTTTGTCAGTGCAATATTTAATAAATGTCCCTATATTTGTGGCTTTGTCCCCCCATTATTTATGGGTTTGTACAGCTTTATTGCTCTATGAGGTTGAGAAGTATGTGAGGCAGGCATCTGGGTATTCTGCAGCAGCCTGTACAGTTGATGGCTATGGCCATACGGCACTTTCATATGGCAAACATTTGTGTTTCAGTCTTCATACCCTTCAGGGAGTCCATGCTACTGCAGACCTTTTATTCTATTAGCTTTCCAGGTTTGTCAGTGCATTATTTAGAGAGCTTCCCTATTTTTGCTCCTTTGTCCCCATTATTTATGGCTTTGTATAGCTTTCTTGCTCAAGGAGGTTGAGACGTATGTGAGCCATGGGGCATGTTAGTTGTGCATGTACTGCTTAGACATGCCCCCTGCACTCAGTGTCCACATAGCCGTAACAGTAGCATGCCTTCATGAATATGCAAGGCATGCTATGGCTGTTCTTGCATGGGTACGGTCCACTTCGTGTCAAAATAAAGCTATTCCGACATGGAGTTTACTGAATCCCAGGGACTGTGTTGTCCATTTTATTATCGCTTCCCTACTGTTATATTACACACATAAAGTAATTTGCAGGTTGTTTTACATTGCTATAATGCTGCATTTAGCTGATATTCATTCTATTGCATTTTTACATCACAATGAACTTTCTATTCTGTAATATCCAGGAGTAGCCTTTATTTATTAACCTGAAGCAGAAGTTCTGCTGAACTTTGACTTGGCTAATACTGGCCCCTACATGTTATCACATTCATTGCCCCTACTAATTATGCACTCCCTAACTCTCCTCTGTGAAATATCTTGATGCAGAAGAGATCAGGTTGGCAGGATCCATTCATGTGGTTGTGTGTGTGTTGGGGGGTTGGAATATTTGTCTGGGGTTAGTGACAAGTGGTTATAGTAGAGAAGACCCAGATGTGTTCCTATTATCCTTTTATAATCCTTCTACACACGCGCGCACACACACACACACACACACACACACACACACACACACACACACACACACACACACACACACACACAATACGATCTGACATATTAGCAGAAGAAGTCTTCAAGCAGAGGAAAAGACTTGTTAGTAAAATAGCAGAACATGTGTGGAATTCAAAAATGTCTTGCACCATATTACTCCAAGAAAGGGAACTGTAATGTTTTTTGGAGTAATTGAGATGGTAATTAGTTCACTTGTACTCTGCATGTAAACTTTAACACTGACTTTGAAGATTTGTAGATAATGCAGTAATGCAGTGTATGTTGGATTTCCTTACATTATGGTTATACAAAAGCTCCCCTGCAAAAAGTAGTTTGCTAGTTTGCTTTTATTTTGTAGTTCAATCTTTTTAGAGTTCATCTATAAAGATTGCTTTTTTGTAGTTGTTTCAATATCTGATGATAACTCATAACTGTGTGTGTGTATATATGTGTGTCCTTGTATATATAGATATCTCTCTCTCTCTATATATATATATATATATATATATGTATATATATATATATATATATATATATATATATATATATATATATATATATATATATATATATATATATAGATATATATATATATATGTGTATATATATATATATATATATATATATATATATATATATATATATATATACATATACACAGAGAAAAAATGCAATATTCATAATATGTACAGAGAGAGAGAAAGAAAAAATGTATTTATTTATTTTTCTACAAAGTCACAGAGATATGCAACTACTACTGGATAGGTAACTGTGACAGTGAATGTGTAGGATATGAAGGGGTATTTCAACATTAAAAAGGGTTGTGGACACATTTAAAGAGACACCAATTCCTACACCTCATACTGGCCTTCTGAATGATGGCAAAATATAGGGAGTGGGCCCCCCAGTACTGTATCAAGCCATCCTCAGTGATCAGCAATGTTTGTTTCCAGTGTTACTCTTCTCCCACACCCTGTCTTCACCACTCTGTATCAGCTGATACCCCTGACCTGGGGAGGGTTAAATACTTGAATGATGCTGAATAACTACAGTATCATGAAGAAGAAACCTCAGGGGGAGCCACAGATCCTGAGAAGTCATCACATCCTGCGGAACCGCCACAAATTAAAAAAAAAATCCTGCAGTTGAACATGTGTATAATCAAGGACATTTTATCAGAGTGAAGGATGAGCAGAGTTACAGAAATGTCTGGGCCATTTAGGCGTGTTTTGAATATCGCAGCCTGATAGATTGACGTGCAGTATGATCATACCTGGATATACATACAGTTTATATCTACTGATATACTGTATAGTAGTTTACCAGTACGACCATATATGTTAACAATACTAAACGGTGTAATGCAATGTATTAACAGAGAGCTGATATAGATCTTGCATATTATTGTCATTATGGTGTACACAAATTACCTTTAACTTTATAGCCACATACCACTCCTAAGCAGTAAAACTTGTTTTACTAATCAGTATCTCTTTGTGCTAGGCTTTGTCACGCTGGTAAAATCTAGTCACATGTGTAAGGAATTCAAAAGCAATGATTAATGTATTACTTAATCGCCTATGAGTACATATTGCATACTTGTAGAAAAAGTTGTATGATTACATAATGAGTGCTATGGGAAACTTAGTGTATCCCAGTGCTCACACGGGTAAAATGAAATATATTTAACATACATCATGTTTACACAAGTTGTTGGGCAATCACGTGCAACAAATATTATGGGTATTGAAAATAATAGGTTCCAGTGTAGATGAAGTAATAGGTTGTGTATCCCCCTCCCCAAATGCACCAGTACACAACAATATGGGTCAATAATCAGTAGTTTTGTGAGGATATGATTAATGCAATAATGTACCATGGACTTTGTGTTCTTACCAGGTTAATTGTAGTTTGTACAGTAGGGGTATGCTGCTGATGCATTTACATTTATGCTGTTTGTTGTGTAGTTGCCCTTAGTGTGCTTACGCTACAGGTGTTGTAACCACTTGTGCTCCTCTGTCTTGGTTAAGTGATGTAATGTGTGCTAATGACATATGACCTAATGTCCAGAATGTACATACAGGAGGCAACCTATTACTGAAACTTAAGATAATAAATAGTTTTCTGTTAGTGCACAGGTTAGGGATGTCGTAACCATTAATTTATATATTACTCAGTAGTCTTAGCTGCATAGTTATAAACTTGTTAAATAATTTTTGTATATCAGATATCTAAGCACTGTTTATTCCCTGCTTAGGGTTTCACAATTGTATTACAGTAGAATGCACAACTGAATTACAGTATACCTTCCGCATACTGTATGATAACACAGTGCAGCCACCATATACACAATGAACATTGAAAAATGCTATATTACCTATTAAGCATTGTGCGCTTTGTGTTGTAATGCTTAATATGTTAGAGTGCTGTTAATATGTGGTGGCTGATTAGTCACCCATATTTTTATCTACTGGTTCAAGAGTAAAGGAGCTTTATTGTTTAATTTATTGTAGCCACTGTCCATCTCTTCCATGTTATCTGTTTTATTTTGCATGTTAACCATTTGTGTACTGCCGGTTTTGACTTAACAAAACTTGAGTATGCTACTGGTATATAGGCAAGATTTCAGGAAGTGGATGCTGTTTCGAACTGTCATCTGGAGCCTGCTTATTACATAAGGGGAGTAATGTTCATGTTCCTTGTAAAGATAAAAACTGAAAAAAAAACAATAGAAAGCTTCCTAAAGAAAAGAGAGATTGTAAATGTGCCTTCACAAATTACTAGTTAGCGCTTGGAAGCTGAAATCAGTCACCATGTGACTATATAATAAAAGCAGACTAGCTACTCTTAAATACTTAAATGCTATTCTCCTTCAGTCCAGTTGTCCTAACGTAATTGGTGAATGGTTTAAGAATATTGCTCTCAAGAGGATTGTTTCTGAGGTATACAGTGGCATACTACCAATCAGGAAAGTCCTTATTATAAATTCCCAAGTTCATAGAAACATTTCTTCAGAATGAAAATATAGAGATGAACTGGAAGTATTTCTGACACAACTTGTACAACTATACAATGTTCTGAAAGCTCCAATATACTTAGTTTAGTAAAGCCATAGGCATTGCAACATACCTGCCAGACTGACATCATTTGGATTGCTAGTCTCCCATAATTAGCCTACTTGCAGATTAGTAAATTGTCCAGAATTTCATAGAATGTCCACATTATTGTCTCATATTTTTAGTCTGGTGGCTTTCAGTCAAATCATTTAGAAATGAAATCCTTAAATAATGATGGACATTTGAGTTTCATACTTTTATCCTTCAGAAAATGTATGCTAATGTAAAACCTGCTATTCCATAGCTTTCTAAGTTTATAGGAACAATATTTAATGTATGTCCATATTTCTGGCTCTTTGTCCCCCCATTATATTTGGCTTTGAGCAGATTTCTTGTTCTAAGAGGCTGAAAGGTGTGGTCAATTATCATGTAAAGCAACTGGTATACAACTGAGAATAAAGGTTGTTGAACTGCTTAGTAAACAACAATAACAAGAAGTTTTTGGCACCCCAACATTGTATAGTTGTTTACCAAGTATTAAATACAAATGATATACCAACCCCAAATTTTATAATAGTGACTGTTTTGCTGTCATAAGTAAAAAAGGTTCTGTTATATAAGAACTGCATGGATATTAATGAAGGTTACAAAACTCCAAATTGCTAGCCAATACTAAAGGAGATGTTTAGGTCTATGAAGTCAGCTTTCTCAGTTATTGATGAACATGCAAGAGAGTATAAAAGCTTGATTAACAAACAAGAAGACAGAAATTATTTCATGACTAGGTTGTCCAATATTAACTATTCTGTCATCTAAGTATGAGTCTAAGTCAGTTCTGTAAATGTGGTGTATAAATGGTTGTATACTTTGAATTCTTCTATAAGCATAGTTTTTGTGAAACAGATGTGGGTATTCATTAACAGTGCAAGCTAACAATTTACCTCCCTGTGAAGATAGGTAAAGACTGCCAGCCTAGCCAGATAGAATTTTTTGCATGTTTCTGTCATTTGCAAATATTAATGTAAGCCACATGCTTCTTCTCATAAATGTGAAAAGACTGCGTTGGATATTGAACACCAAAAATGTAACACTAGCGCACTCTGCTGTAAGAAAGCTGTCAAGCATTTTATGACTATCTTTGATGTTAAAATTCAGAGCCGATATGTCTTTATGGAGGCATCCTGCCTATTGTTTTAAGACCAGAGTTAATGGCTGGAATTAGCATGTATAAATGTCCTTTATTGCTCTGGTTTCTGACCAGGTGTAAAGAATGTAAATATAGTTTCTGTTAGCTTGGGAACACCAGAGAAGTATGAAGAATTATGTCATGTGAAGCAGCTCTGTGTTATCAATTTAAAGAGAGAGAATCAGAGAGCTCACAGCATTTTGTCTTGAGAACATCCAACATCACCAGCACTGTCTTGTTCTAGATGTAAGTTATTTAGAACTGTTTCTCTCAGGTAGAGCTAGGAATTAGGAAGATTTACTGTTTTTTTCTGTGTGCGGTGGTGGTGCTGCGGTAACGTTGTCGCCTCACAGATAGACATTGTCCTGTTCGATTCTCAGATAGAGCGTCTTCTGTGTGGAGACATGCGTGAATGGGCCTACCTTCATAATAAGGTTGTGCATCAGGGCTGGCAACTCGACACGGAAGAATTTATTGCCAATCATTAGCGGACCGGAGTTCCACTGTGGCGACTCCCAACTGGGAAAAGCCGAAAGACACAACAACAACTATTTTTCTGTGTTGATGTCAGAACTTTTAT
Source organism: Protopterus annectens (assembly GCF_019279795.1). Lineage (NCBI taxonomy): Eukaryota > Metazoa > Chordata > Ceratodontiformes > Protopteridae > Protopterus > Protopterus annectens. The sequence continues at coordinate 921,040,446 of NC_056735.1, forward strand.
ACGGTATTATTTTAAGTATTTCTCTGTGATCTCTGAACTCTTGACTAGCACTGTGTAGTAAGAAGTGTTGTCTTGTGTTTTTATTATTTATTATTAAATATTTTAAACCTTTCAATGGTGGCTGCCTTGTGTAGAGATAATTTAAGCTCTAAGAGTACATTGCGTGTATACAGTGATGCTGTACCAAGTCACTCTAAATAAGTCTTGACTGTTAGATCACAGTTACCATTTGGATAATAATATTGCACAGTAATAATTGGAAACCCTTTTAAGAGCGTTTGTGTAGCTGATAAATATTAGTGGGTAGTGGCAGCTGGTGCTATCTTTTAGACTGGGCAGAAAAGGGGCACAGCTGAAGAACCTGTGCCAGCCTTCCCCAGAAGTGTATGTGTGGTTGTATAAACTCTTATCTCAAAGTGTGTGTGTGTGTGTGTGTGTGTGTGTGTGTCAGCTACTTGGGCAGGGACATGAAGCACTGGTTGGACAGAAAGGGTGCTGGAGATTTTAGCTTGCCTACTAGGCTGAGATCTGGACCCTATAGCTGTGCCAGTGGGGAGTCTGATTGGGGACCTGGAGAGAAAGGGAGAAACCAGCCCCAGACTGACTGTGATCTGTGTGCGATCTTAAGGGAAATGGTACTTTACTGTGTGTGTATTTATTATCCTTTCCCTATATGGACACCCTTCACTGGTGTTAGTGGAGAGGATTGAGGTTCCTTGATTGCTGGGCCAGTGCACGGGTGTCATATATTAATTATTTGGCAGTGGTGGGATATCCACACAACATATTAATTAGTTGGCAAATACTAATTGGCTTGTAGTGGTGTGGGTAGAGTGAGTTCCTGTAGCTTGTGTACAGTGATCACTGAAGGTGTTTTGTACTCTAAATCAGCCACTCAGTGAATACTCAGAGTTCATATCACAATTATTTTATTTATTTTCTTAGCTTAGTTAGTCAGGGAGAGCAGGCAGCATGTTAGCAGAGGAGTACATAAAGCCGACCAAGACCCAGCTGGATGAGATGTGCCAGGCTAGGGGACTGGTGCAAGGAAACCTGACTAAGGCAGACATGATTGCAGCTTTGGTCACAGCTGCATCAGAAAACAGCAACCAGGAGGACAATCAGACTGGCAGTGGAGATGTACCACCCTCAGAGAATGGACAGCTCAACCTTTCTGCAGAGGACTTAAAAATCCATCTGGAGCTAAAGACACTTGCATTGGAGGCCAAGCATTTGGAAATAGAAGCAGCTGAGAGACTGAGATGCCTGCAGGTTGAGGAGAATGAGAAACTGCTATGCCTGGAAGCTGAGGAAAAGGAGAGGCAGAGGCAGCATGAGAAGGAGATGCTGACTCTTCGCCAGAGTCATGGAGATAATGGGGAAGGGTGTAACTGGACCCCTGAAGCACAAAAGATCAGTACATTTCTTCTGCAGTTTAAAGAGGGGGATCATTTTAATAGTTTCATTCATATGTTTGAGAGGGTATGTAAATAGTATGATGCTGATCAAAGGCTCCAGGTTTGGTTCCTGACCCCTTTACTCCATGGTAAAGCTGTAACTGTATTGTCTAAACTTGCTGATTGTGAATATTTTGATTATACTGCTGTTAAAAATCACTTGTTAGAATGTGTTAAGCTAACACCTGAAACATATAGGAAAAAGTTTCCCGACCATAGACACAAGGCAGATGAATGTGTGTGTGTGTGAACATGTTGCTGAACTGAGCTCTTATTTTCAGAGGTAGGTGAGTGGATGTCAGGTCACCACATTTGAAAGGCTGGCAGACCTTTTGATGAGGGAACAAGCCCTTAGCACCTTGCCTGAGGACATGAGGATCTGGTTAGCTAATAGACAATGTGCTACTTCAGATGAATTGGGGAAGAAGGGAGACCTATACCTAGCAAGCAGGGCATCCCTGCACAGGAAAGGAACCCCCAGTACTGCTCGTGGGTCCAAAGGAACCCATGGTGGGCAGCACAGACTGCCCCAACAGAATCTGCCAGTAGCAGGGGAAGCCACCAGTCCAGGTACCCATCCAGGACCTAGGGTTAAATGTTTTTAATGCAACCAGTGGGGCCATGTGGCATGCAGATGTCCATGGAGGCAAAGTGGGGAACAAAGGGTGAGAGAGCCAGTAAGTGGAAAAGACTAAATGCCAATGGTTGGTTGTCTTGAGAGAACAAGGGTACCAAACTACCATTCTGCAGATGTCCTGATAGGGAAGGATGTGGATGAGACAGTACCATGTGCTTATGCAGTTACACACAGTCAGGCTAAGAGACAAGCATGTTGGTCTGGTAGCCTGGAAGAGACCCAGACAGACTGCATATTTGCAGCCAGGACTAGTGAGGTGGTTACTTCAGGGAAGGAGCTACTCTATAACAGTGAAACTGAAGGTGAGCCACAGCTGCTTGTGGGTACTGATGTTCCCTTGAACAGAGGGACTGCAAAGGTAGAGGTGAGTAGTATTACCCAGGCTGACAGTGAGGCACCACTGTCAGAGGATGCCAGACTTCCTGTGGAAGGGGAGCTGGGAAGGGTTACAAAGAGAGAGTTGAGACAGGCTCAGCTTTCAGACCCTACATTGCAAAGCCTGAGGCAGGTAGCTAGTGAGGCACCTGATTCTCAAGGAAAGGGGAATCTGTATACTGGGACAAAGGGTTACTGTATAGAGAGTGGACCCCTGAGGAAGGGCTAGAAGTTAAGAGAATACAGCAGTTGGTAGTGCCTAGAGCCTACCATCTGGCGCTTCTAGCCATACCCCATGATATTCCCTTTGCCGGACATAAGGGCATAAAATGTACAAAGAGATGTATTATGCAGAACTTCTATTGGCCTGGAATTTTCAGAGATATAACAGGGTACTGCAGGACCTGTGAGCAGTGCCAAAAGGTAGGCAAGGTAGGAGACAAGGTGAAAGCTCCTTTGATGCCTTTGCCTGTGATTGAGGAACAATTTCAGAGGGTAGCTATGGATATTGTGGGACCCCTGAGTACCCCAAGTTCCATAGGGAAAAAGTATATCCTAGTGGAAGTGGATTATGCTACACCTTACCCTGAGGTAGTGGCTCTGTCTTCCATTGAGATAGAAAAGGTGGCAAATATTTTGTTAGTGATTTTCAGCAGGGTAGGTTTCCGAAAAGAAATATTGACTGACAGTGTTTCCAATTTCATGTCAGACCTGCTGGCTTGTCTGTGGAAGTCTTGTGGGGTGAAGCACCTGAAGACCACCCCCTTCCATCCCCATACTAATGGTCTTTTTGAGAGGTTAAACTCTACAATCAAGTCCATGCTATGGGTATTTGTAGACCAGTTTAAGAGGAAGTGGGACAAATATTTGCCCCATCTGTTGTTTGCTTACAGAGAGGTTTCCCAGGAATTCACAGGTTTTTTTACCCTTTGAGTTGCTGTATGGGTATAGGGTGAGGGGACCTCTAGATTTAATTTGTAATGAGTGGGAAGGTGAGTGCAAACATCACAAGGAGTCTGTTGTGGCATATGTCCTAAACCTCAGGACCAGGGTCTGGGAACTCAGTGGCTTGGCGCAGGAGAACCTGGCAGAAGCCCAACAACAGAAAAAGGTGGGGTTTGACAGGAATGCTTGAGCTAGAGAGTTTGCTGTGGGGCAGCAAGTAATGGTTCTCATTCCTGTCAGACACAACAAGCTGCAAGCAGCTTGGTAGGGACCCTACAAGGTGGTATGAAAGGTAAGTGATGTTAACTACATGGTAGACCTGCTAGGGAGATGGCAGGGGCACAAAGTGTATCATGTTAACATGATGAAACCTTGCCATGATATGGAGGCCCTTGTGCTGAGCATTTGAAGTAGATTGCAGGAGGAGTCTGAGGGAGATCTGGTGACTGATCTCCTCAGTGAGGCTCAGACTGACACCTCAGTGAAAGGGGTAGCAATGTCCCAACAGGTATCTCCTACCCAGGTTTAAGAAATCCGAGCAGTGTTACAGGTGTTTGGGGACATGTTCACTGGAAAACCACAGTGCACCCAACTGGTGCAGCACCAGGTGGATACAGGACCCCAAAGGCCTATTAGGCAGGCCCCTTATAGGGTGCCTGAGAGAATGAAACAGAATATGAGGGAGAAGATACAGGAAATGTTGGAATTAGGGGTAATTCAATAGTCCACAGTCCCTGGGCCTCCCCAGTGGTGCTGGTGCCAAAGAAGAATGACAGCAACAGGTTCTGTGTGGATTACAGGAAATTAAATAGTCATACAGAGTCAGATGCTTACCCTAAGCCTACAACAGATAAGGCCCTAGAGCAGCTGGGTGGGGCTAAGTATCTTACAGCCATTGATCTTACCAAGGGTTACTGGCAGGTGACCTTGACTCCCAGTGCTAAAGAGAAGTCAGCCTTTGTGACTCCTTTTGGCTTGTATGAGTTCACAAATGATGACTTTTAGGATGGAAAATGCCCCAACAACTTTCCAGAGGCTGGTAGATCATATCCTAGCAGGAGCAGGAGGGTTTGGCCTTGCTTACCTAGATGATATTATCATCTACAGCCTTTCCTTGCAAGAGCACCTTCAACATGTCAGGGAGGTGCTGGGCAGACTACAGAGGGCAGGGTTGACCATTAAGCCCAGCAAATGTCAGGTGGGTAGAGATCTCCTACCTGGGTCATAGAGTGGGGAGTGGAAAGATCAGGTCAGAACCTGCCAAAGTAAAAGCCATTCAGGCATGGCCTGCACCTGTTACCATAAAGCAAGTGAGGGCATTCTTAGGGACAGCAGGGTACTACAGAAAGTTCTTCCCAGTTATAGTACCATAGCTGCTTCCCTCACAGACCTGACAAGGAAGAACAGGCCAGATAAGGTAGTGTGGACCACAGCATGTGAGAAGGCATTCCAGCAGCTTAAAGAAGCTTTGGGAGGACCCCCTGTGTTAGCCAGTCCAGATTACAGCAAAGAATTTGTTGTGCAGGTGGATGCTTCGAACCATGGGGTGGGGGCTGTACATAGCCACATTTCTTCAGAAGGAGAAGAGCACCAAGTGGTTTATCTCACTCGTAGGCTTTAACCAGGGAGGAATGCTATGCAGCTGTAGAAAATGAATGTCTAGCCATAGTGTGGGCATTGCAGAAACTTCAGCCTTATCTGTATGGAAGAAAATTCACTGTAGTGACAGATCACAATCCCCTAACATGGTTAACACCAGCCAGCAAAATGCCAAGTTGCTAAGATGGAGCCTAGGATTGCAAGCATATGATATGTCAGTTGAGCACCACAGTGGGATTAGCAATGCCAATGGAGATGGGCTGTCAGGACAGGGAATGGGGTATGGTATATTCATATAGACCTAACCCACTCAAGCAATGTTTCTCAAGGGTCACTTGAAAAACTAGCTTGAGTTCTCCAGGGGGGGGGGGGTGAAGATAGGTAAAGGCTGCCAGCCTAGCCAGATATAATTTTGTAGATAATTCTGTCATTTGTAAATATTAGTGTAAGCCACAGGCTTGTTCTCTTAAGTGTGAAAAGACTGCATTGAATATTGAACTGCAAAAATGTAACAACAGTGCACTCTGCTGTAAGAAATCTAAGTCAAGCATTTTATGACTGTCTTTGATGTCAAAATTCTGTGCCGATATGTCTAGAGGGAGGCATCCTGCCTATTGTTTTAAGACCAGAGTTAATGGCTAGAATTTGCATGCATAAATGCCCTTTATTGCTCTGGTTTCTGACCTTAAAGAACGTAAATGCAGTTTCTGTTAGCCTTGGAACACCAGAGAAGTGTGAAGAATAATGTCAGGTGAAGCAGCTCTGTGTTATCAATTTAAAGAGAGAGAATCAGAGAGCTCAGAGCATTTTGTCTTGAGAACATCTGAATCACCAGCACTGTCTTATCTAGATGTAAATTATTTAGAATGGTGTTTTCTTTTAGATATAGAAAGAAATTAGGAAAATTATACTAAGTGTTTTTCTGTGTAGATATCATAGCTTTTCTACGGTATTACTTTAAGTATTTCTCTGTGATCTCTTAACTCTTGACTAGCACTGTGTAGTAAGAAGTATTGTCTTGTGTTTTTATTATTTATTATTAAATATTTTAAACCTTTCAACTGTGGCTGTTTTGTGTAGATATAATTTGTGTTGTAAGAGTGCATTGCATGTATATATTGATGCTGTACCACGTCATTCTAAATAAGTCTTGACTGTAAGGTCACACTTACCATTTGGATAACAATATTGCACAGTAATAATTGGACACCCTTTTAAGGGCCTTTGTGTAGCTGATAAATATTAGTGGGGGGTGGCAGATGGTACTATCTTTTAGATGGGCAGGAAAGGAGCACAGCTGGTGAACCTGTGCCAGTCTTCCTCAGGAGTGTCTGTGTGGTTGCATAAACTCTTATCTCAAAGTGTATGTCAGCTACTTGGACAGGGAAGCAAAGCACTGGTTGGACAGAGAGGGTGCTGGAGGTTTTAGTTTGCCCACTAGGCTGAGATCTGGACCCTATAGCTCTGTCAGTGGGTAGTCTGATTGGGGACCTGGAGAGAAAGGGAGAAACCATCCCCAGACTGGCTGTGATCTCTGTGTGCTCATAAGAGAACTTGAACTTTACTGTGTGTACATTTATTATCCTTTCTCTATATGGATGCCCCTCATTGGTGTTAGTTGTGAGGATTGAGGCTCCTTGATTGCTGGGCCAGTGCATGGGCGTCACACTCCCCAGTGCAGAAAACAGCATTGTTAATCAGATATGCATGTGGCCAAGAGAAAGTGCATGATGAGAAGATTCACATTGCAGGCCAGAGCACTGGGTTATAACTAGATCACGGTACATCACCTTGCAGCCACATCTAAATACAAGAAGGAAATAATGACTGTTCACAAACAACTCCAGTATTCTATGTGAATTTGCATACACAGCTATTTAACGTTGATGTTCAGTACCAAATGCAAACAAAGATAAGCGCACTGGAGAGGAAATGTACACAGACACAAAGGCTGGAGTTGAGGTCACACTATGTAAAAGAAAGGGTGGACATGAAAGTGCAAAGTATGTTGCAGAAAAAAATAGTAGATAAAAAGGCAGACCAAAGAATATTCTTGACAAACAGGCCATTTTAAGAAAGTGAAGTTGATATGGGAGATCTGGGATATAAAGTAATACAATAATGCAATGTAAAAACCCACACCATACCTGACAACAATGGTGTGTTAGTATGGAACTTTATTATACTGTGAAGGTAATTAAAGAACAAAATATACTTTGCCCAGAGGTAGGTCAGTGTAGCAATTTAGACCACATGTCAGAATATCCACATTGTACTGTCAAGGTGAGACACTGCAGTCAAAACATTGCAAGGAGTCACAAAAATATATATAAATTATATCACATGTACAGGTAGGTGGTTTGCAAAAAAAAAAAAAGATTCATAAATTCCAATGGCCTGGATCAACTAATCCATTGTCCCACCAGGGGCTCCAATATCCTAGACCTGGTCATTATCAACATGGGAGATAGATGCGCCACACCAGTGATCACCCCCTTATTGGTCAGGTCTGACCATAAGCAAATCACCCTTGACATCCACATCCACCCCCACTCCCCAGTAAGGAAACCTCCTTAAAAAACTTCTCCAAAGCCAACTTCATGATACCCATGCCGACGGGATCTGAGTGTTCGACTGCAGAATCTTACACTAAGGCACTTTATGAGCACATCTACTCATGCATGAATCGTGCCATCCCAAATAGAACCAAGATGTTCTCCGCCAAAAAAAGGAAGCCAATCTGATGGTCTCCTGCTATAAACAAACTATACAAGAGAAGGAAGAAACTGTTGCAGAAAAGAGGAAAATCCCAGGATGCAATAAACTCCCTCACCAGCCTCAGTAAGAAGCTGAGATCCCTCATAAAATCCTCAAAAGCTAGTTATGAAAATAAAATTACCAAAGATTCCAAAGACAACTACAAGGCATTCTATAGTTATGTCAAGAATCTAAATGGCAATGCTCAGATCTGCTGTGAGCTTCAACAGAATGGCATTAAATATACTGATCCCAAGGATATTGCCAATATCCTGGCAGATCAATTTAGTGCCAACTTCACTCCTCTCTCACACCCTAAATGACCCATCTCAATACCAAAAGATTGTCAAATTCCGATAAACACGGCCACACAGGTAGAAACCGCACTCTCAAAAGCTAAGAATACAGCATCCATGGGACCAGATGACATCCCAGGCTGTGTACTACATGAACTACAAAATGAACTGGTACCTCACCTAAGTGTCATGTTTAATCATAGCCTCACCTCAGGCTTCATGCCCACTGAGTGGTGTACAGCTACAATTATCCCAGTCCACAAGTGGGGATCCACCTTGGATCCTGGGAACTACCATCCCATCAGTCTGACGAGCCTGATCTGCAAGGGCATGGAACGCATTATCATGGAACTTATAAACAAAGACATTGGCAACCTTCAAACACTGGACCCCTCCCAGTTTGGGTTTGTGAAGGGCCGATCTTGTATCCTGAACCTGATTGACTTCTTCAAATCAGTCTCCAGATCTGTGGATGAGGGTAAGACGGTCCACACAGCGTATCTGGACCTTGCCAAGGCCTTCAACACCATCCCCCACTCTGGAATCATAGATAAACTTACTAAGCTGGGCATAAATCCCTACATCACTTGATAGGTTGCCAACTGGCTTACTGACAGAACCCAGACTGTAAAAGTAGCCGACTCCAAATCCAGCTCCAGACAAGTGATAAGTGGAGTACCTCAGAGTTCAGTCCTGGGACCACTCTTGTTTGGCATCTACTTCTCTGAAGTACAGGTCAACACTAAGGGACTCTGGCTAACAACATTTGCAGATGATTGCAAACTGGGAGCCATTACTGAATCCCCAAATGATGTGGATATTCTACAAAAGGGCATTACAGAAACAGATGCCTGGTGCCAGAGCCATAGGCTCAAGCTTAATGCCAAGAAATGTATAGTTATCCCCTTTGGAAAAAAACATGTACCCATGAATTACCACATAGGTGGCAGTACACCAAACATCGAAAGTGTGATGAGAGACTTAGGGATGCAGGTGGACAGTGGTCTCACTTTCCATAACCACATCACTACAACAGTCAGGAAGGGCTTTTCATCCAGAAAAAAGGACATCATTGTCCCACTGTACTCATCCCTCATTAGACCCATTATAGAGTATAATGCCCCATTTGGTATGTACCTCACAAGACATCTGCAACAGCTGGAAAGGCCACAGAAATACCTCACTAAAAAAATCACAGGCCTAAAACAGATGCCGTATGCTAACCATCTAAAAAAATCCAGCTATACTCTGTGTCATATCGTCTACTCAGAGGGGATCTCTGCTTAACATACAAGCAAGGGAGCCCGCAGGATTTTTTGCAGGGGGGTGCAAACCCAGAGCCCCACCCACATAGCTCACCCCGCCCCCTGTCAACACAGCCCCGCCCAAGTCCACCCACCCAAGCCCCGCCCACACAGCCATTCCAGTGTCCCATTACTTGGCTATTTCTCCCCATTTACTGTAGACACTGTTCAAATCTGTGTGCATACTGTGTTATGCTTTAGTTCTACAATGATTACAGGCAGTTGGATTTAAATTTACAACTTTTATTTCAAACATTATAGCCCAAACACTGAGACATTTACTAAACCTAAACAAAGCAATAGTCTTGCAATGAAAACAGACTTGGCATTAAAGCTTCTCTACTTTTGAAACTCACATTCAATGAAACGGCATTGAAACCCACATTCAAAGAAAATGCATCTGGCCAGTGGCAGGTTATTTACCTTTGAACTGGTTTCAAGCAATAGGCTCCTTGCACACCATTAGGGCCATGCAAAAGTTATTTGATTTACCTGATTGTATTAATTATAATATATAATTGAATTATATCCCTTGTATTATACAGCAACACTTGTATATTTCAGTGTTTCATCTACAAATTCAGTGCCTGCTGCCGTCAAAGAATAAATTGCCTATGTTAAATTAAAAAAATGGTAAACTGGTATATTGCAATAGAAAATGGATGACAAGCTGAAAAACAGGTTCATAGTTATTAGGCATCTCATCCAAAGGAGGACATCCTGAGGACTGCAGCATACAAATGTATATGCTGTAGGAATAGAACCTCAAGCCTTTACATTAAGATGCAAGTATTCTACTTGTGGTGCTACTAACATAGCTTTAAAACTTTATACCACAATAGAGATACCATTTGCTAAACAAAATGGTTGCACATTGTAAATAGACTTGGCATGAGCAGCAGTGAACTTTGCTTCCCTTAAAACCACAGTTCCTTGAAAATGCACTTGAAAATTCCACCTGCTAACTCTAACTTGGGCATTTCACTTTCTCTCTCTCTTACAAAGATACCACACCCCTCAAGGCTTCACCCTTAGTGCAAGAAATCTTGACAAAGCCTAAAATAAATAGGGACAAATTATAAATATGGCTCTCAGAAAATTGCAAGAGTAACAGGATTTGTGTTAGTATGCATTTTTCTAAATGACATGACATCTAAAACTGAAATGTCTCATTATTTAGCAACTTCAATCCTTTTAAGAGGAATATGGGGCAAAAATCTGGACAGCTGAGGGGTATGCTACCTCCCTCTTATACACACACCAAATAATTCTGGTCAGACTTGAATTAGTTCTGGGCAGGTTGCACTGAACGGCACCGTGCTTGATCTGAAGTGGGTGAAATCCTGGTGGCTAGTGATTGCAGCTCAGCAATGTAGAGCATTAAAGCATTTTTAGCAGAGCATTGTTTCATCACTACCTATTGTGTTTGCACATAAGCTGTAGTCATTTCAAACATTTGCCTTTTTTTGATTACTACAGAGTACATTTACCCACCAGAGCTATTGTGTTTTGACTTCATTGTGGAGCTAGTTGTTGCAGGGCTTGGCTTTTAAGTAAGGTAGCAATGCTTATTTACCATATACCATTAAAGCCACCCAACTACAAGTGTACTAACACACAGACACTGCTATAAGACACTGGTCTCCAATAAAATGTAATGAGCTTCTGAAAATACTGTAATCCTGTCCTTTTATTACAAATACTGTCATATGCATTTCAATACCCAAGGCTTATACATTATCTAGCTATGTAAATATTCTCTGCATGGCAACAACGAAAAGGCTTTCAATGCTAGCAATTCTTTAACAATATGCTTACTAAAGCTTACTTGCATCTTACAATGTCCGACAAGCTTACTAAAGCTTACTTGCATCTTACAATCTCCGACAAGCTTACCTGATGTTCATTAAACCATGGCTACTTAAATAGAGCAACAGGACACTGTGATAGCATGCAGTTCCTGAATAATAAGAAGCATAAATCAACAGTATAAAAATCTGATAGAAAACCAGAACATTTTGCAAAATCAAGGACAGATGAAAAGCCACGGTCATATTTGTGATCTACCTTGGATGGGGAATACTCTGCACACTTACTGCATAACTGCTTCTTGCCTTCCTTGGACACATCCGAGCCACTACAATGGGGGCTGGGGTGCAATAAGTATGTCATAATTTGAAGGCTCTGACACTCCTACCTCTCAACTTCAGAGCAAGAAATCTGGACAAAGCCATACATAGAACTAGAAGTGGGACACAGGCCCAAAAATAAGGCCAATTTTTAAATATTGCTCTTATTAACTTAATAGAACAGGTAGATCTTGCATTAGTACAAATTTTCTGAAGGGTATAAAATCTGAAACTCAAATGTCTGCCATTATTTTCTAACTTCAATCTTTAATGACTTGCCACTAATTTGCCAGAAACCACAATTTTATGAAAAATAGACCAAAATGTGATGCAAAATACCTGTCAAAAAGGGACACCTTTTAATATTAACAGTTAACTTGAAGCAGCTAACAAAATAAGAGCATCCACATGCATTTCTGAAATAAAGGTAATCTACAACTGATCATTACAGTTATAATTGTAAACCCTCCACATTTTCTTCCAAAATTGCCATTTTGGAGGAGGCATTATTAGGGAGAGCAACATTTTGAGCCAGAATTGGGGACAATTGAGATGTTTGGATATTCCTAATCTACAAAGTGGTTTGCACGTACCTCTCAACCTCTTAATGCAGGAAATCTGAACAAGGCCAAATATATTGGGGAACATAGAAACACTACTAAAATTGCTCTTGTATAAACTTAGACAGTCTTGCATTAGCATGCATTTTTCTGAAGGTTATGACATCTGAAACTCAATGTCTGTCATTTAATGGCTTCATTCCTAAATGATTTGCTAGAAAACCACAAATTTTGAGAAACAAACCAAAAATAAGCAGCAAATATCTATTAATTCTGCAAACATATGGACAACTGAGAGGTATAGTTCAACCAGGGCTGTCTGAGTTTGCTACCCCCCCCTCACAAAATCATGGTCAAATGGAGCCTCCCCCCCTGCAGCCATTCCAATGTCCCATTCCTTGGTTATTTTGCCCCATTTACCATAAACACTAATGTGCATACTGCTTTACTTCTGCGATGATTTAGGATTTCATTTGAAAGTTTTATTTTGCATTTTACAGCACAAACCCTAATACATATCTGTTAAAGCAATGCAGTCTCAATGAAAATAGACTAACATTAATACTTCTCTGCCCTTGAAACTCACATGCATTGAAACAGCACGAAACCCACTTTCAGAGAAAATACATTTTGCCAATTGCAAATATTAACTCTGGGCTGTCTTCAAAATCATAGGCCCTCGAACATAACATACACATGCTCTTTGATACACCTTCCTGACTGTATTACATTATATTCCTTGTACAATACAGTACAGTTGTTAAAGGGCATTTTAAATTTATTGTTTTGAAAAATTTTCCAGTAAACAAAGAAACAAAAAGCATCCACCAATGACAAAATTGCCCAATTCAGAACATTTCCATCATAAAGTCTGCTCAAGTCCACCGGTATCAGTAAAAAATATACACAATCTCTGTAGTAAAATCCACATTGAAGAAATTTGTAACTAATAGAGGTTGCTGCTAGCAAACACTTTATATGTCATTATTTAATCTACAAATAAAGTGCCCGTTACCCTTGAAGAATAAATTGCCTTTGTTGCATGCAGTAAAATGAAAAGCTAGTAATACTGCAATAGAGAATGGATAGCAAACTGTTAACAGGTTCATAGTTACTAGGTATCTTTGCCAAAAGGACTGCAGCATCCACCCCCTTTACAACACAATACAGCATCAAATTTTTAACTAATAGAGGTTGCTGCTAGCAAACACTTTATATGTCATTATCTAATCTACAAATAAAGTGCCCGTTACCCTTGAAGAATAAATTGCCTTTGTTGCATGCACTAAAATGAAAAGCTAGTAATACCGCAATAGAGAATGGATAGCAAACTGTTAACAGGTTCATAGTTACTAGGTATCTTTGCCAAAAGGACTGTAGCATCCACCCCCTTTACAACACAATACAGCATCAGCAATGCATTTACCTACTGCAGGAGTAGAACCCACAGCCTTCAGCATCTAAAGCAAGTACACTATCTGTTGTGCTATTAACGTAAGCAGACTAAACATAATCAGCACTAAACTTTTGCTCCCCTGCAGCTCTCAGCTCCTTGTAAAATCTACTCGACACTCAGCTGTATCTCTGAACTTTGCAGCACAAGAAATCTGGAAAAAAAAGAAATTTATTGGGGGGGGGGGGCAAAAGGCCAAACAACAGGGACACATTTTAAACATTGCTTGTATAATGTTTGAAAGTTGGTAGAATAAAATGCTGCATTACCACCATACATTTCACTGCCACGTCTTGAACCCAGGGGACCCCATGCAAAAGTCAAAGCAACATACCACTACACCAAATCAGCTGTTTTGTGAAAGAGGAAGACTGAAACTTTACCATTTAGTGAATTCAGTTCTCACCATAGCACAGCTGTCAACCTCTTAGCACAAAAGACCTGAACAAAGCCAATAATGGGTGACTACAACCACCAAACATTCAGTGAATTCAGTTCTCACCATAGCTCTCAACCTCTTAGCAAATAACACCGGACAAAGCCAGTAATGAGAGAATATAGCCCCAAACATTTTCAGTGAAATCAGTTCTTACCATAGCTCTCAACATTAGCAAAAACCTGGATGAAGCCAATAAATACCTGGATGAAGCCAATAAATACCTGAACAAAGTCAATACTGGGTGAATACAGCCCCAAACATATTCAGTGAATTCAATTCTTACCATAACTCTCAACCCTAGCACAAAACCTGGATGAAGCCAATAATGGGGGGAATACAGTCCCAAACACAGGGATATATTTCAAATATCCATCTTGTACACTTAGAAAATTGCTAGAATAAAAGCTTGCTTTTGTTACCATACACTTTCTGAAGAAAAGAAGTCCAATATTGAAATGTGTCCATTTACATTTATTAACCAGGAAAGTCTGACTTTAAAAAAAAAAAAGCAAATTTTTTTAGCAGAGGCCCAGGGAGAAACACTCCAGACAGCCAAGAATAAAACCAAATAATAACACTTAGCTGTCAGGCAACGAGGACACAAATGCAGAAACCACAGATTTTATGAAGAACAGAAAAGGTATGAGGGAAAATCCTGCAATATTTTTACAAATGGTGGTGGGTAGGGAATTCAGGCTCTTGCCACTTGGGCCCAAGGTACAGGGTTCAAGCCTTATTCTCTACCCACCACCATGTACACCTGGGGCATTTTACACACACACACACACACACACACTCTGAACATGGGTCCCATCTTCCGTTCCTGAATGATCCGTCTGAGTCCCCGCTACCGGTGTCCCATCGTCTGTTCCTGCTCGACTAACCTGTCTAAGTTCCCGCTTTCATAGTGATGATGTCAGCCCATCTAAGTTCCCGCGATGATGTCAGCACGCCTACCCGCGATCTTCTTAAAGAAGAACGCACAAAAAAAAACTTTGTTTGAAATGATGCTCTAGTCAGCCGATTCCAGGGGGGTGCAAGTGCACCCCCTTGCACCTGCCTGCGGGCGCCCTTGCATACAAGGCCATGTCAAACCCTGAGCTGTTGGACATGCTCCACTTAAAGAGATCCCAATCCCTCAGAGCCACACGCTCCAGGGATCTAAACCTTGTCATCACAATGTACAAAACATGATGGAGGGATAGGTTCCTGACCCAGAGACTCCACATACTCTGGAATAGACTGCCTATACATGTCAAGCAGAGTGCCTCCTTGGCCCTCTTCAACAGGAACCTTGATGAGTGGATGGGAGATAGGAAATTCACCCTGGGGATCATGTCAGTCGCCCTGCTAGACAGGGGTCCAGAGAAGTAAATATTGTGGGAAGAAATATCCAGGGAATTGTTATGGCTAGGCTTGTATAGGCCCTAGAGCTGATAGCCTAGTACCAACCTATGAACCAACCTATGAACCTATAATCCTCAAGAAAACCAAACCCAGACCTTCCATACTGATATGTCTCATAGTGATGCATTAGCTTAGCAAGGGAAGCCACTGTGCAGTATTTTTGTAAGTGTCATAAAACAGATTAAACATGCATACATCAGTACACATCTCAGTCAAAGAAGTCATTATCACCATTAGCAGCCCATATCCACCAAATGCCCATCTCAAAAATGGCATAAGAATCCAAAAAAATAGTTATGTTAGAAATGTCAAACCTATCCCATATAATGGACACATTATACCATTGTTTACTTTCAATGAACTGTAACACATAACAGCAGTAAATGAAAATTGTAAATTAAAATGATCCCTTGCCAGTGTCACTGATATACTCTAGACCACTGCATCAGAGGGGCATGCCACAGAAGCAGTGGTAGGAGAGTTGAAGGAAAAATACATTTCAGGGTAATGGAGCACTTGATAGCAAGACAAACAACAAAATGTACATAGTCACTTTTAAACCCCTCTCCTTCTTCAAGTATACTTTCACCACAATTGTGCATTGACACAGTACGCCACAGGAATACTCATCAAAAAGGTGATTGAAAAATTATCTTCGGGTAAAAGCAATATATGTTACCAGGGCAAACAAAATGGGCATTCCTGGATTTGAAACCCTGCTTTTTCACAGTAATATTGTATACACATGGCCATTAGTTAATCCACAGAAGAAGGTATAGTGAAGAGGTGTAATCAGGGATGGGAGGAAGCATGGTGTTTATGCCCTTTCCTGTAACTAGTCTAGTCCAGATAAAGATATACTGTATCCAGGACTGTTTGTAAGCTTATGAGCCCCCCAAGCCTTTCTGCGTTGGAGGGAACCCTTCTAGCTTATCCGTGGGAATGGTAAGCACTAGTTAGTCTATCTACCACAAGATGAGTGGTTTCTGGCCCAGAAATTGTAGTTTATTGACTGTTTGAGCAATTTTTCCATCCCTTTCAATGTTCTGATTTAAAAGCCTGCGTTTGTGCTTGTTAAAGTGGTGCCGAACTGAGGGAAACTATTACTGGTGCCAGAAAGCC
The DNA here is from genome assembly GCF_019279795.1 of Protopterus annectens. NCBI lineage: Eukaryota > Metazoa > Chordata > Ceratodontiformes > Protopteridae > Protopterus > Protopterus annectens. The sequence continues at coordinate 921,056,926 of NC_056735.1, forward strand.
TGCTTTTCAGTTTTACCCTTAGATCTTGCTAGTTCTTTCTCTCTTGCACTTCAAATAGCCTAATCGCTTTGCACTTCAACAGGTTTTTTTGTAGCACTTATAGTAGCACACCTAAGTGCCATCAGCACTAGTAATTCTTCATAGAAATAGCTCCAGTACGTAGTAATTATGACCACCCCTTCTGGCATGATTAAAGGGCAGTTCAATGTCCTTTCTTCTATTAACCTGGTGCACTTGGGCATTCTGAGGCAGTGTAGCAACTGCATCATGTACACAGAAAACCCTCTACTCTTACCTCTTAACTGTCAGACTTGTGAGAGATGCACTTATATCACCAAATTGGAAGCTATGCACTCTCCAGCCAAGATCGGACTAACTAGCCAAGAGGAGAAGGTCAACACCTGCACCACACCACATGGAACACATAGCCCTCCAGAACATCCACTATCACAGCTCTCACATAAAAACACAAACCACACACCCACCTTCGCGGAGGCTCTCAATAGAAATTTACCCAAACTGCAGAGACCTCCCAACACAGAAATGCACTTGACCACCACAACACAGCACAAACCACAAGACATATAGCTCACCTCCACAGTGTGCCCCTCAACCTAAGCCCCTAAGGCTAAACACTTTTCCCAATACATTCATTATAGTTGACTCAATAGTGAGGCACACAGATGTCCTACAGACTAGGCTGAATAAGGAGAAGGTAACAGTCAGCTGTCTATCAGGTGCCAGAATCTGGTACATAACTCATGCACTCAGGTCACTCCACAACAAGTACAAGTATGACTCTGTCATTGTCCATGTGGGAGGTGAATGACCTGAGATGCACCTCCCTGGACTACATGAAAAGAGACATGGTGGAGCTCTTGGATTATGTGGCCCAGGCAAGTATGATATTAGCCCTCAGCAGTATCATACCATCACCCAGAATGATACTGCAGTACAAACAAAAAATGACTGACTTCAACAATTGGCTAAGTTTCTGGTGTCATTCTAAGGGGATCTACTATCTGTCTGTTTGTTTGGGATGACATGACTGACAGAACTCGATGCTTTGCCCAAGATGGCCTGCATCTGTCACCCCTGGTTTTCTGGGTACTGGCTAAGGCTCTTGCCACCCCTATAGTGCTGTTTTTAGGCGGTGTTCCAAAGACCAAATTACCACCATAACAGCTATAAATAAATGCAATCTGAGGGTCATGCTGCTCAATGCTGGAAGTCTAAATCTGAAGATGCACTCTCTCAAAGCACTCCTCAAAATGAAGAACATAGACATTTGTGCTGTAATGGAGACATGGTTTAAAGCAGCAGAAAGCACCACTGCACTACCAGGCTATAACTCATTCCACACCTTTCAGCCCCAAAACATGGACCGAATCTCCAAAAGCAGTGGTGTCTCCATATTCATAAAGGATATGCACACTTCCAGACTAGTAGCCCAGTATAACGCATCTGAGATACTTCAGGTACAACTAGCATTGGGTAAGACGACAAACCAGGTCATAGCCTGCTATAGGTCCCCACCCATGTCACAACATTCTCACTCCACGTTCCTAAGCACCCTAGAATCTATCAAGGTCGAACCCAACATTCTAATACTAGGAGATTTCAACTACTTCTCCATCAACTGGGAAAACTACTCCAGCACCAATACACTGGCTGAATGCTTCTTGGAATTCATCAATTCCTATACCTTGGGCCAGGTCATTCTTACCCCCACTAGAGGAAGCAACATCCTTGACCTGGTTATTACTAACATGGGTGACCACTGCTCTACACCAATACTCAATCCCTCCCTGGTCAGATCTGACCATAAACTAATCACCATGGAAATCCACATCTCACCCATACCCCCCACAAAGGTAACCACCTTGAAAAATTTCTCCAAAGCTGACTTTGGGCTCCTAAAAGCAGAGTTGGATAACTTCACATCACCCATGCCAATGGAAAATAGCTGTATGAATGCCAAATCATACACCAATGCACTGTATGAACATGTGAATAAATGCATGGAACTAGCCTTACCCAACAAAACCAAGACACTCTCCTCCAAAAAAAGGAAGCCAATCTGGTGGTCTTCTACCATTAATAAACTCTACAACAGAAGGAGGAAACTGTTTTCAGAAAAAGGTTAAGTCCCAAGATTGGAAATACTCCTTTATTAGCCTGAACAAAAAGTTGGGAACCCTCATCACATAATGTAAAGCCAGCTATGAAGGCAGAATTGCGGCAGACACTAAAATCAATCACAAAGCCTTCTATAGTTATATCAAGAACCTCCATGGCAATACCCAGATTTGCTCTGTTACTGCACAATGGTACCTCCTATACTGAGCCAACAGATATTGACAACATACTGGCCGACAGATTCAGTGCCAACTTTACCCCCCTCTCCCCCTTAAAGAACCAATCACAATACCGAAAGAATGCCAGGTGCCCAGCATTACTGCAGCACAGGTTAAAGCTGCATTGTCCAAGGCCAAGAATACAGCTTCCATGGGACCTGATAATATTCCTGGCTGTGTTCAACATGAACTGCAAAATGAACTGGCACCACATCTGTGTGCCCTGTTCAGTCACAGGCTCACCTCAGGCTTTGCCCTACCGAATGGTGCACTGCTACAGTCAACCCTCTCCATAAAGGGGGAGCGACAACAGACCCTGGGAATTATCGTCCCATTAACTTAGCTATGGAGTGCATCATCATGGACCAGATTAACAAATATATAGGAAATCTCCAAACTCTAGATCCCATGCAATTTGGCTTTGTGAAAGGGAGATAATGGCTGCTCAACCTGGTTGACTTCTTTGAGTCAGTCACCAGGGCTGTGGATGATGGTAAGGCAGTGCATACAGCCTACCTCGATCTGGCCAAGGCCTTTATTTGATACCATTCACCACTTGGGAATTATTGATAAACTCACCAAATTAGGCATCATCCCCTATATTACTAGGTGGCTTGCAAATTGGCTCACAGATAGAACACACAGTGTTAAAGGAGTGGACTCCAAGTCAGACTGCTGACCAGTCACGAGTGGAGTCCTACAGGGATTGGTGCTGGGTCCTCTACTGTTCAGCATCTACTTCTCAGAAGTCCAGGCCAACACAAAGGGATTCTGGCTGACCAAGTTCACAGATGACTGCATGCTGGGAGCCATTATTAACTCCCCAAGTGATGCAGACATCCTACAGAAAGGCCTCACTGAGACCAATGACTGGTGTCAAAACCATGGCATTATGCTTAACGCCAAAAGATGTGTTGCATTCCCTGTGGTAAAATCTCAGTTCCCACTAATTACCACATTGATGGGAGCTCACGGAACACTGAAGGCATTATAAGAGCTCTGGGGACTCAGGCTGATAGCAAACTCTCCTTCAGCTACCACATTGCTGCTGTGGTCAGAAAGTTCTTCTATGTGGCACATCTCATTACCAAGGGTTTTGCATCCAGGAAGAAAGTGGTCATCATCTCTCTCTACTCTTCCCTCATTAGACCAATCATCGGGTATAATGCCCCATTTGGCATGTGCCTTAATAGACACCTGCAACAGCTGGAGAGGCCACAGAAGTACCTCATGAAGAGGAGCCTAGGCATTAAACACATGTCCTACATGGACAGACTCAAAAGACTCCAGCTATTCTCTGTCTCATATCGCCTACTTAGAGGTGATCTCTGCTTGACTTACAAAGCCATGTCTGAATCAGCTCTGTTAGAAATGCTACATCTAAAGAAATCTCAGTCCCTCCACACCACATGCTCCAGAGACCTCAACCTCATTACCACAATCATCAGAACATGCTGGAGGGACATGTTCCTCACCTAGAGACTGCCCATGCTCTGGAATAGGCTTCCTATACATGTCAAGCAGCACACCTTGCTGTCCCTCTTTGAGAGAAATCTTGATGAGTGGATGGGTAATAGAAAGTTCACCCTGGGAATCACTCCAGTGGGTCTACTTAATAAAGGCACTGAGAACTAACATTGGTCGGCACGAAGCCAGGGCACGTCTATGATCTGGCTTGTAATGGCTCCAGGTCCATTAGCCTAGTACACAGCTATGAGCCTATGAATGGAAGACAGTTCCAGACTGAGAAGAAAATGTGACACAGCATCCCGCCCTTGATGGATTAGAACTCTGACATCTAATTCACTGAAATGGATTCTTTACATCATTTATACACTGAGAGAAGAAACTAGTTTCAGAGAGTGGATTCACCTTACCTTATTTTAATCATGCTTACTCTACTCTTAAAACTCATTCCCTGTCCTGCTCTATCCTTGGTAATATCACATATAAACTCAGCAAAAACACTGGTAAACTTCTTTACAAATAGCATTTTCCCCCTTAAACATGCAAATTATTTCTAACACAAATCTCTTTAAAAACAAACTGAAAACTTTTCTCCTAAATGTCAAGACCTGTCACTGCAATGGTCCCACTTAAATCCCACCTTACCACCTAATACCTCTCACACTTTTAACACCCACCTATTGCAAATGTCTTATCTTGTTGGCATCACTTTATCTTTTTGTTGATAAAAACAACAAAAAAAAAAAATTCTAACTTTTGTACTGCATGTTGTGCAGATTATTGTAATTTTTATGTAAACTTCATTCTCAAGCTTTTTGTAAATTTCTAATGTTCTCATGTAAAGCACATTATTGTATTGTTTGCATATAATTTCATTGTCAGATGTTTTTCTTTATGTAACTTTATAATAACTGTCTGGAGCTTTTCTTCTTGGGTCTCTACTGAAAATGGGCCACTGGCTGAGCTGGACTAACCCGGTTAACAGATGACAAATAAATAGATAAAATTACATCAGAATTGCTCAAAGACATGCTTACCAGTGCTCAGCCCAGGTGCAAGACCAATGGCAAAGTCTGAGCACATGCATATTATACCATGACCCCCCCATTAATATTCCAAAACGTGCACACTGATTGGCCAGCGTGCACATTGTAAATCGACTTATACTAATGGAAAAAGGTCCGGTCGCCCGGACTTTTTCCATTAGTATAAGTCTCTTTTAAAACACTGTCTCGCTATGTTAAAAAAGTTTAACATAGCGAGACAGGTTTAAAAAAAGCAAGGGAGATCTCCGTTGCTTTTTTTAAAGCTGTCTCGCTATGTTAAACTCCTTTAACATAGCGATACAGTGTGTAAAAAGCAACAGAGATCTTGCTTTCTCCATTGCTTTTTTTAAAACCTGTCTCGCTATGTTAAATGGGTTTAACATAGCGAGACAGCTTTAAAATAAGCAACGGAGATCTCCGTTGCTTATTTTAAAGCTGTTTCGCTATGTTAAACCCATTTAACATAGCGAGACAGGTTTAAAAAAAAAAAAAGCAACGGAGAAAGCAAGATCTCCATTGCTTTTTACTGTTTCACTATGTTAAATAGGTTTAACATAGCGAGACAGCTTTAAAATAAGCAACGGACATCTCCATTGCTTATTTTAAAGCTGTCTCGCTATGTTAAACCCATTTAACATAGCAAAACAGCAAAAAGCAATGGAGATCTTGCTTTCTCCGTTGCTTTTGGCCACAGCTCTGATGTACTGCGTAGGCATGCGCAGTACGTCAGAACTGCCGTGGATACCAGACAGCTGCGGAAGGGCAGCAACAATGCCATTATTTAAGAAAAGTAATTATTTCTTTTCTTAAATAATGTCATAGTATAATAGCAATAACTCACTTCTGGGTGTGGGTAATGCGGGATTTACCCACGGTTGTCTTTGTTTGGTCCCTCGGGCTTCGCCCTCGGGATCAAACCACGCCAACCATGGGTAAATCCCACATTACCCACACCCAGGCGTGGGTTATTGCTATAGTAATCTTCTTATTTTTGCCATAGATGAGAATGAGAGTTACCCTATGTTCCCTGATGGCCAGCAATGCTTCTTTATGACAAGCATCATGAAATGTAGGAGTAGAAAAATAACTGTTTCTGGTTATAAGCCATTCATGACCATGTGTGTGCTGTGTTTATATAAAAGGTTGGAAATGGGAGAACAGAACAGGGATAAAAATGGGAAGGGAGCAGATGGTAGAACTGTATATGAGCAATTCAGGAATGGTCAGGATGCGACCATAATTCTTAACTTCTTCTCAAAGTGATTATGCTTATTTTTATATATATATATATATATATATATATATATATATATATATATATATATATATGTGTGTGTGTGTGTGTGTGTGTGTGTGTGTGTGTGTGTGTGTGTATATATATATATATATATATATATATATATATATATATAATTATTGTTACTTTTATGCTCAGCTATCAGTTTGAGCTATTGTGTGTCAAATTAACACACAATGTAGGCTGACAAATTGTAAGAAATCACTTATGTAAAGGATACATATAAGTAAAGATGAGAGTTATGCATGGGAAATACATTTTTGTGAGACAGGTGCACTTTTTTTTAATTTTTGAGAGGGTAAAGTTGGGGAAAGAAGTCAGAGATGTCAGAGAGTTAGGTAAAAGTAGGAGGCATGGTAGCAGAAAAAAAATCAGTAACTGACAGGATGTGGGATAACACAATGAGGATGAATTTATTGGTGAAGGACACGTCAGACAGAGGGCAGACAAGGGTATAGGTGGGTTATTTAACATAAATGGTTTAGTTATTGACATAAAAGGGAGGAGGATTACTAATTAAGGGGGTAGGATGGGGTGCTCAGGGATGTATGTTCCACCAGCTTCAAAAAACTAGAAAATCAGTTCTTACTCTTGGAGCTGTCACCACTGGGTCCTCCCTCAGTAAATCCAGACAGTGCTGTGGAGGGAAACACCTCAATAGGTTGCTGAAGTATGTTCTCAATATTGCTGATGTGGGCATCAAACCTCCTGCCCATAATCTCTCCCACAAGCTTTGCTAGCTCCTGATGGGTGGTAGAATTACCAACTCAAAAACAAAAAAAAAATTACCAGTCCACTGAACCTGTTATACTTTATTGGAAAAAGTACAAAACTAAGTGCTTTGTCCAATAAAACTTCTTCAGAGTTAAATATTGGAAAAGTCATTCAGCAATTTAAAAGACAGTGAACCAATCAAAAATAAGACCAATAAACCTGACCAATCATGAATAAAAAAAATTAGTAAAGGCAAAATACAGCATTGTGAATAAAACAAGAGCAAATTAACAATTGGAAACTGTTTAAACACATGGGACTGACTTAAAACATGTATAAATACTTATTATAACACTTATTGTAATAATACAGGTGCACAAACCACCTGGTGGGTACCAGTGCACCATCACCTAGGGAAGAACTACCTGAGGCAGATGATGCAGGTAGGACAGGAGGTGTGGTGGCAACTCTGGCAGGGTGAGACCCAGAAGTGCTTGGTGCCTTTTATCAAGGTGGTGGCTGCCACCTGTGTGGAAGAGATGATAGGCCAAGCTGGAATGGTCAGTCCAGGTCTTTATGCTGCTGCATATAACAGTAACAGAAATAGAGAAAATGTTAAAAAGTAAATAAGTAAATATTATGAAATATAGGATGGGGAAGAGGCATACAAAAGTAAAGAAAATGGTGTTCCAAGGTATTTTCAAAGAAATCTTACATTATGAAGGACAGTAACAATAACATCGTAGGACATACACATATATTGTAACTTTTTGACTAAGTTATTTATGATTGCATTACTTTAGCTAGTATAAAATAATCCATTTAGGCCTTGAAAACCCAAATTGTATTCATTTTTGTGTTGGTGGGGATATAACCAGCAGCCATCATAACAATGTCAGTAATGATAACACTCAACATGATGAGCCATTTTTCCACACATGCAGCTGGTGGTATGCAAAATCCACATTCTTTACTTTTGCAAAGTTGTACAATTTACTGTATAGAATACTACAAAAGGCAGTTTTTTTTTGCTGCCGCAATGTTATTTACCAGTATTTTAATTGGTATAAAATGAAAAATCTAAACAAAATGTACAAAAAGGGTAGGAGAATAGACATACAGAAGTGATGAAATGGGATTCTAAATTTTTCTTTTGCCCTCATAAAATACAGTGAATAACAAATAACATTTTCATCATAGGTCACAAACATTTATTTTAACATCTTAACTATTTTGTTTATAATTCCGTTAGTTCCACTAGTATGACAGTTGAAGCAGTACACAAAAACAGCAAATCTTACCTGTTTCTGGTGGTGCTGGTAATTGAACTCGCAGCTATTCTAACAATGACAGTGCACATAGACTTAACATAATGAGCCACTTCTCCTGTTTTTTTAATTTCTCCAAGTCTTTTGGGTTTCTAATATCATGATGGGAATGGACATCATTCCTAAGTCAAAGTACAAATAAAGTTCATGAAATTAGTATTGTTTCAATCTTTGATGTCAGCCAGAAATGCTCTTTGCAGCACCCACTATGTGGATGGTGGCATGGAAAAATCAACATTTTAATTTTGCACACTCTTAATAATTCCAGTATGGCAGCCGTCCCCACTGGGCAGTGGGTCATTTGTTACTAGGCTGCACAGAAATATTTAGGCCAGGAGTGAAACAAAAAAGTGAATGTGTTTATTATTTGTGTGAGTGTGTTTATGTTTCTGTCTGCTTGTGTGAGTGAATGTGTGCATGAAAGCAGAATGCATGTGTGTGTGAAAGTAGAAGAGACTGTGTATGTGTGCATGACAGAGTGAACAGTGAGATGGATCGAGCCATTATTTTACACTCACTAAGCAGCACTTTTGCTGTTTAGAGACTGTAAAATAAAAATAAATGAAATGGAAAAAAGTGTGTGTGTGTGTGTGTGTGTGTGTGTGTGTGTGTGTGTGTGTGTGTGTGTGTGTGTGTGTGTGTGTGTGTGCATGACAGACAGAGACAGAGATAGAGTGAAAAGTGAGAGCCATCCCAGGCAGCAGCAACAGCAACAATTAAGAGATTTGCCTACTTTTCGACCATACTTCTGAGACTCTCAACCAACAAATCTGGACAGAGCGCATAGCTCTTAACCTCTGGGCACAAAAAATCTGGACAAAGCCAAAAATAACAGGGGGACAAATCCCCAAAAATAGGGACAAATTTTAAATATTGCTCTTGTAAATTTAGAAAGTTGATAGAATGCAAGTTGAGCAGCCAAGTGCTCTGGATCATGCGGAAATGCGTATTTAACATTGAAATTGCCCACGGTTTCCCTGTTCCACATCAAACAGTGGTGGCTCCACTACACAAGTTTTGATTGGTTTGTATACAATTACAGTCAATCAGCATCACGGTATACAAACCAATCAACTAACTGCTCATGAAGCAAAGGGAGCCAATGACAAGCACCACAATTTTTCTAGTCACTCTAAGCAATAGTTTTCATCTGACTACAATATAGTAAAACTGATAAAAGTCTTAAATGGCTGAAAATGTGCTGTTGGCTGGTGCTGCAAGCAACAATACAAAAATGGTCATGGATGATGTGTAGTTGTTGTCCCTTCTCCCATCTGCTCACTTCGTAGAGGAACCTGGCAACTCTTCTCCAGGCTCTGACTCTTACTACTCCAGATAAGTAAGCTTTAAATATGGTTGGACGTTGTTACTGATAGGTATGCCAGCAGACCGTTCAAAACTGTTTTTCTTTTTTTTTTTGTGGACACCTTTGTTTTATTACTTTCTACATGCCTCTCCCTGAAATAATCAGGGATGGGATAATTCAGGATTTGAAACATCAGATAAACTTGTTAATGTGTTATTTCAGTATCATTGTAAGTGCTAGTTGCTAGTGCCTTTTAGGTCTAGTACAGGTGCATGCAGCATAACTTTCAACCTCTTAGCATACAAAAATGTGGACAAAGCCAAAAATAATGGCAAAACAAAGACTCCAAAATGGGGACAAATTTTAAATATTGTTCTTATAAACTTAGAAAGTTGCTAGATTCAGAAAAAGGATTCCATTAGGTTTACATACCTCTCAACCATACCTCTCAACCTGTTGCAAGACACAAATGGATAGAGTCACAAATAATAGGGACGGATTTTAAATATTGCTCATAAACTTTTGGAAGAATAAGCACTGAAAACCCTGCTTCCACTTCTATCACTCTATCTTTGTAAAGCAGGGTTTTCAAGACAGCAACCAAAACAAATTAAGGAGTGGACTGGACATAATGAACTCATTTCTGGTGTCATTGTCTCCCATCACCCCTGGACGGGATAGTCTCATTGCAGAGAAACAAGCTCAGGGCTCCCGCTGATTCTGCATTATGGTGAGTTATATTTATTTATGCACTTTATTATGCTTTATTTTTCTGCATGCGCGATGGCCGGTCTGTGGAAAATTGTCTTACGTGAAACCGGCCCTTGGTGAAAAAAAGGTTGGAGACCACTGCAGTATGGAATACCAGTAATAGCAGATGTTGTTTTGTTGTGTAAGTGTAGTTTAACAGTATTTCATTTGTTACGTTTTACTACTGAAACATACACATCTTTCACAACACAGCCTGTATTTAACCTGATGTTCTCTTAGGTACTAGAGTCAACCCTATGCATCTTCTCATTCTTTTCTATCCCTTTAGAAACTGGCAAGCAAGAAAAAGTATGTTAAAAATGTGCATTGTGTCCTACATTAGCAAGGTGTATGGATAGATAAATTGGGTTATGCTTATAGTATGGAGGTGATATCTGAGCTCCACCCTCTACCCCCAATTGGCCAAGGAGCTCTGGCATTTAGTGACTTATGTCACTGTAGTGATAATGACACTCTACCCCTGCAAGTAGCACAGGTGACAGGCTTGAAAAAATATTCCAGGCATCAGCCTTGTATTGAGACCCAGTACAGACCCCACACAATTATGGTTATTAGTTGCACGTTCAGGTCTGACACATGGCAAGCCTCCAGCTATCAGTTTGCCACTGAGCATATGTGCTCAGCATCGAAACTGAATTCATATCGCTATATATAGCATGACCACTGTTGTGAACATTCCATCTATATAGTATGGAAAACCCAAGTCAGCTCACATACTTGTGGAACACATGGCCGATATGTGCACAACTGTACTGGCAGATTACCCACACGTACGGGATGGATTCTTATAGACTAATGAAAATATGGCACTGTACTCTTCTAAAATGTTATTATGTTATATTAATAGCATTCACTACTAGTCTTCATGGCAATTACTTAAATGTATTTGTAAGAACTGAATGTCTGGCAGACCCTTTTACTGTGTAATTTTAGGAACATGGCCTTTTAAGAATTAATCTGGGAAACATTACTCCTAATGAAGTACATTGGAAGTTATGAGCCTGGACAATTCTCACTGCCTAGTATTCTGAACTCAAATCAGCTGCTCAGTGGTGTGCATGACATTGTGTATAACTCAACAGAATGTTTACCTGGTTTGTTCATCACCCAAATTGAGCAAATAAGAAACACTGATGAGTTAATACCTAATTAGCATATACTTCTTTGCCAGAGGGGGAAGCAGCACTATATAAATGTGAAATGAAGGGAGGACCATCATCATGCTGTGGAAGACAAATTACTCACTTGTCTACAAGAAACTACTGAAGAAAAATGTTCTTTCACTTCAGCAGTGAGAAAACTTTAAGGTATGTGTTACTTGTTACACCTGCTTTTTTAGTAGAGGTTAGCATGTATGTGTGCTTTATACTTGTAGGACACACAAGAACTGTTAAAGGTTTTCAGTAGTCAGTGTCAGCTGAATCATTGTAAGCTGTCAGTAGGATTGTTTTGCCCCACATGTGAAATGGCTGCAGCAGCAAGCCAACACAGTAAACTTGTTTATTGTGAATGTAGGATGCCATAATCCAGTGTAAGATAATTTCACTGACAGTTTGTTGTGCGTCTGCGTGAGCACGTGTGTGTGTGTGTGTGTGTGTGTGTGTGTGTGTGTGTGTGTGTGTGTGTGTGTGTGTGTGTGTGTGTGTGTGTGTGTGGATACGTGCTTGGGAGTCATGTGCCTAAAAACTTGCAGTCATGCCCCTGTCATTCTTTTGTTGGGGGGGTGCAGGAGTTAGGACAAATGGCTATGATTTTGGTGTTACTTCTTATAGATACACCTATGTTGTTGTGAGGCCCTAGAAAACTGTGACTTATGGATATATTTATAGCATTTTTATAATGTTATGATAACTGCTAGCCATACAGGACCAAAGCTGTTAATTTCAGTGTTTTCCATATCAACAGGAAATACCCAAGACACGACTGGCTAATGGCATGTCCATCCAAAAGCTTCAGTTTAGTGAGGGTGAGAATAAGGTGGTACTACAGCCTCTTCATCTCAGTTGTAGATGGCCCATCACATTGCAATCATCTGACAAGCCCTTCTGTATATGTGTCTAGTGGCAAGTTGTTCACAATGAAAATGCTGTGGGTGGCCAGGGCTGTAACTATGGTCTGATCAGACACAGGACCAGTGTCATGATATGTAATGCCACTGACAAAGTGGTGACCTTGGCATGGCAGCAGCTGGCTACATGGGCATGGGCAGAAATATGCATGGTAAGCTGAACCCTCTGTCCTGCATGCCTGGGGCCTGACTAGCAGGCCACAGCATGGTGCTAGCCCATATGCTGAGGCTGTGTTTGCACAGCACCACTGCCCATTGCACACCCCTCAGTTACAGCACACCAGTCACTTTGTCCTATTAATTGCCCACACCAACCTCTAAACGCAGTAACTAGAAGGGCACTTATTTATTTTGCAAGACTTCAGCACTGACTCATGCAGATAACTATGAAAGACATGCACTCATATAACTGCCCCCTCCACAAATTGTACAGATAATGATAACTGTGCCCTGCCCTTTACACACTTTGACTTTGACTTCCTAAATCAAATGCACAGAGTGGCCAGTCCATGTATCAGCAAGCATAGCCTGGTGTTTTTGCACGCATCATTGTTACTTGTTTGCATCTGCCTAATTAAGTAGTATAGATTCCACTGCGACTTGTGCAAATGATGACAAGACTGGCCTGCCCTTTGCACATTCTGATAGAGTGGACAGCCTATACATGAGAATGCACAGTCTGGTGTTTATGTATGCATAATTTTTACTGTGTATCTGCGTATCACTTATGTGCATTTATCTTCCTTTTCCTCGTCCCAAAGGATACTGTGCTGACCTCCATTTGACATGGTCATCCCCTGCTGTCGGCTCATGTTCTGACTCTTCATCTCTCTGTCTCAGCCACTCCCACTTGTGGTAAAAGGAACTGTTGTATCTGGCCATCGCTGCCTTGTTCTACCTGCTTCCTCAGTATTATGTTTTGTAAAATGGCACAGTTAGAATTTTTGCACAAGTAGCAAAATTATATTGCAGGGCTTGACCAAATGTATCCAGCAGCAGAATCATGACTTCACTTGTGTGTGTGTGTGTGTGTGTGTGTGTGTGTGTGTGTGTGTGTGTGTGTGTGTGTGTGTGTGTGTGTGTGTGTGTGTGTGTGTGTGTGTGTGTGTGTGTGTGTGTGTGTGTGTGTGTGTGTGTGTGTGTGTGTGTGTGTGTATTGCCGGGGGGGGTGGTTAATGCATTTTCTATAAGCATTACAATGTGCAGTTCAAATATACCCACCTTTAAATATTTCAGAAATCATTTTTATTATTGTTGTAGTTGTTTTGAGTTGATCTCTATTTTAGCAGTCCTCCCTGTCCTTTTCTTGCATTTTGACCAGTCCAAACATGTTATTCTATAAGCTCTTACTTAATGTACTTCCCTTCATACCTCGGTATCCTCTTAAAGTCTTAACTTTTTTTCACACTAAAATATTCAGAAAATTATATGCACATTTTAAAATACTCTTTGCTGATACATTAAGGTAAAATAGTCTTTCTATCTGATAGATGAGATGAAGTAAAGTGGATAACATTATGATGCAGGAAACAAATGATCTATGTGTTGGAGAGCAGACTACACCTCAGACTGTCAATTTATGTACTAATGAGTATGGTTTTACATATACAGAGTTTTTAAAATACAAAACAGAAAGACATACATTTAAGTGGTGTATTCATTTTTTTGTGAAAGTATTTCACAGTTTTTTGTTTTCTGACAATGCAATATTTGACCATTCCTGCTTTTATCCATGGAATGTTGCACTGGAACGCTGGCCACTAGAATTTCAAATACAACTTTTTGTCATTTATGTTAGGAGAATGCTCTGCAGTGAGGAAAATGTATCTCTTGTGGGATAACTTATTTAAACAGACTGTCAGGCATAATGGAATCGTTGGGTGAATAAGGCAATGTACATGTTGGGAAGGGGAGGATTTAGAAATCTATGTCAAGAAAAAGTTAAAATAAAATTTTAAACAATGCCTGTAGTGGAATTCACAGATAAAGGCACAGCAGCATAGTTCACTCGTAAACCAGGCAAGTTGTGCTGAATGTATCTCATAGCTGTAAATCTAATTAAAAGAAAATTTGATGATAATGAATCTCTCAAGTTGCAGTTTGAGCAGCTGGTCATTTGAGTGTCCTACCAAAGTATGTTCGTAGGTAAAGCAAGCACAATCTCACAAAAACACCTGACTGTGTATGTATGTATGTATATATATATATATATATATATATATATATATATATATATATGCACAACACACATGCACACACACACTTGCATAGTCTTTCAATCCATTATGTTTCATTATGCTATTTATCTGGATCAGTAATCTGAGCAGAGTGAGGCTGTTGTTCTTCACCCTAGAGAGCTACTGCCGCATTCAAATGCATTGGTGTATGCAATTAAATTGTTGCACATTATATCCTTACACAGTCTGGAACTTTTCTGCATAAAAGTTACTTAGTACAGACACCTGTGAATTGCTATACAGAAATATGCCATAACACATTTTTTTAAAACAACTTTATTAGTATAAGACTGAAACAAAACAATTATTGTCTGAAAAGTGTACAATTTTCAAGTAAGAGATTATAAACAAAATCCAATGTTTCTAAACTATATACAAAGACGTTCACCAAACATATACTGTAATAATAAAAAGGTTATAAAATACATCAACTTTTCACAGAAGAATTAAGCTATTTTTCTAATAATTCATATACATTATTTCACATATTACATATTGTAGTATTCCTAGAAGAAGTGCATTTCTTTGTGCCGGTCCCAAGCCTGGATAAATGGGGAGGGTTGTGTCAGGAAGGGTGTACAATTTTGCCAAATCATACACGTGGACAACTGTACAGATATACATACCGGATCAGTCAAGGCCCAGGTTAACAACGACCACCACCAGTGCTTTTGGCCAACCAGGTGCTGGCAGAAATTGGGCTACTGTTGGCCGAAGGAGGAGAAGAGGGGGAAGGCATGCCTGAAGGCAGGTAAAGGCTAAGACTGTAGTAATGAGGGTCAGATCTTTGAATGTTGGCAGTATAACTGGTATAGGGAGAGAGCTAGCTGATATGATGGACAGAAGGAAGATTGGTATATCGTGTGTGCAAGAGACCAGATGGAAGGGGAGCAAGGCTAGGTGTATTGGAGCCAGGTTCAAATTGTTTTATCATGGTGTGGATGGGAGGAGAAATGGCTTAGGGGTTATCCTGAAGGAACAGTATGCTAAGAGTGTTTTGGAAGTGAAAAGAGGGTCAGATAGAGTGATGTTTACGAAGCTGGAAATTGATGGTGTAACGATGAATGTTATTAGTGCATATGCTCCACAAGTTGGGTGTGCGATGGATGAGAAAGAAAAATTTTGGAGTGAGTTAGATGAAGTGGTGATGACTGTACCCAAGGGTGAGAGAGTGGTGATTGGAGCAGATTTCAATGGGCATGTTGGTGATGGGTAGGTATGGTGTTAAGCAAAGGAAGGAAGAAGGTCAGATGGTAGTGGATTTTGTGAAAAGGATGGACATGGCTGTGGTGAATACGTATTTTAACAAGAGGGAGGTTCATAGGGTGACATACAAGAGTGGAGGAAGATGCACACAGGTGGATTATATCTTATGTAGAAGGGCCAATCTGAAGGAGATTGGAGACTGTAAAGTGGTGGCAGGGGAAAGTGTAATTAGGCAGCATAGGATGGTGGTTTGTAGAATGATATTGTTGATCAAGAAGAGGAGGAGGAGAAAGAGGGCAGCACCAAGGATCAAATGGTGGAAATTGAAAAAGGGTAATTGTGAGGTGGAGTTCAAGGAAGAGTTAAGACAGGCACTGGGTGGCAGTGTAGACTTACTGAATAGCTGGGTAACTACAGCAGAGCTAGTAAGGAAGATGGCTAGAAAGGTGCTTGGTGTGACATCTGGAAAGAGGAAGGAGGACAAGGAGACCTGGTGGTGGAATGAGGAAGTACAGGAATGCATACAGAGAAAGAGGTTGGTGAAGAAGAAGTGGGATTGTCAGAGAGATGAAGAAAATAGACAGGAGTATAAGAAGATGAAGTGCATGACAAAGAGAGAGGTAGCAAAGGCTAAGTATAAGGCATATGAAGAGTTGTATGAAAGGTTGGACACTAAGGAGGGAAAAAAGGACTTGTACCAATTGGCTAGACAGAGGGACTGAGCTAGTAAAGATGTGCAGCAGGTAAGGGTGATAAAGGATAACGAGAGAAACATACTCACAAGTGAGGAGAGGGTGTTGAGCAGATGGAAAGAGTACTTTGAGGGGCTGATGAATGAAGAGAATGAGAGGGAGAGAAGGTTGGATGATGTGTGGATAGAGAATCATGATATGCAGTGGATTAGCAAGGAGGAAGTAAGGATAGCTATGAAGAGGATGAAGAATGGCAAGGCTGTTGGTCCAGATGACATACCTGTGGAAGCATGGTGGTGTTTAGGTGAAATGGCAGTGGAGTTTTTAACTAGATTGTTTAATGAAATCTTGGAATGTGCCGAAAGTGAAAGGATGCCTGAGGAATGGAGGAAAAAGTGTTTTGGTACCGATTTTTAAGAATAAGGGTGATGTGCAGAGCTGTAGTAACTACAGAGGGATTAAATTGATCAGTCACAGCATGAAGTTATGGGAAAGAGTAGTGGAAGCTAGGTTAAGAAGGGAGGTGATGATTAGTGATCAGCAGTATGGTTTCATGCCAGAAAAGAGCACTACAGATGTGATGTTTGCTCTTAGAGTGTTGCTGGAGAAGTACAGAGAAGGTCAGAAGGAAATGCACTGTGTATTTGTGGACTTAGAGAAAGCATTTGACAGGGTGCCTAGAAAGGAGTTGTGGTATTGTATGAGGAAGTCAGGAGTGTCAGAGAAGTATGTAACAGTGGTACAGGAAATGTACGAGGGTAGTGTGACAGCGGTGAGGTCTGCGGTGGGAGTGATGGATGCGTTTAAGGTGGAGGTGGGATTACATCAAGGATCAGCTCTGAGCCCTTTCTTATTTGCAGTGGTGATGGACAGGTTGACAGATGAGATCAGACAGGAGTCCCTGTGGACTATGATGTTTGCAGATGACCTTCTGATCTGTAGTGAGAGTGGGGAACAGGTGGAGGAGACCCTGGAGAGGTGGAAATATGCTCTAGAGAGAAGAGGAATGAAAGGCAGTAGGGCTAAGACAAAATATATGTGTGAGAATGAGAGGGAGGATAGAGGAATGGTGAGGATGCAGGGAGTAGAGGTGGCGAAGGTGGATGAGTTTAAATACTTGGGATCAACAGCTGAGAGTAATGGAGAGAGTGGAAGAGAGTTGAAGAAGAGAGTACAGGCAGGATGGAGTGGGTGGAAAAAGAGTGTCAGGAGAGATTTGTGGCAGACGAGTACCAGTAAGAGTGAAACAGAAGGTCTACAAGAGTGTAGTGAGACCAGCTATGTTATATGGGTTGGAGACAGTGGCATTGGCAAAATGGCAGGAGTCAGTGCTGGACATGGCAGAGTTAAAGATGTTAAGGTTTGCATTGAGTGTGACGAGGGTGGACAGGATTAGGAATAAGTATATTAGAGAGTCAGCCTAGGTTGGAAGGTCTGGTGACAACACCAGAGAGGCAAGATTACATTGGTTTGGACATGTGCTGAGGAGGGATGTAGAGTATATTGGGAAAAAGATGCTAAGGATGAAGCTGCCAGGTAACAGAAAAAGAGGAAGGCCTAAGATAAGGTTTATGGATGTGGTGCGAGAGAACATGCAGGTGGTTGGTGTGACAGAGCAAGATGCAGAGGGCAGGAATAAATGGAAACAGATGATCCATTTTGGTGACCCCTAACAGGAGCAGCTGAAAGAAGAGTATTCCTAGAAGACCTGGGTTTAATGGTCAACATTTCCAAATAACAGACTTCAAAAAGTAAATTTTTAAATTCTTGCAATGATGATGAATAGCAAGAATAAACCAAATCAAAGAGTATTTGGTTTCTTTAACACAATCTGGAACTGGTGTATTAAATAAAACAAGCGAATAAGTGAGTGTAAAATTATCAGAAAACTTGCTTGTAAAAAGATGTTTATGTTTTCCCAAAATTTTTTTCTATCTATAGAATCAGAAAATATGTGAGACCAGTCCACGTTCTTTTCTTTATTACACCTCCAACAAATAACTTCCTTTTTACTAAATTTACTTATAATAGATGGAGTAATAAATGATCTATATAGATACCTCCAGGTAAATAATCTCAATTTGGGTGAAGATGTGGTCACACTAGCTGACTGTAATATATTCAACTTATCTTTATCTGTGGAAAAATGGTTATTAATTAAGGAAAATAATTCCAGTGGCTATCAGGGAAAACATCTAAATCAGATTTAAATGCTGTATATATGTGTAACAGTTTTAATTTTAGCAGGAGGGATATATTGTAGTGATAATATTAAATAGTGTATTAATTTTGGTGTAGATTTTTTTGTTGATGAAGGCATTGTTTCAAGTTTATTTGAAATAAATTTTATGGCTTCCTATAAGTCTAACAAGGAGGTTGTATCAAATTTATACTCAGCCTTAAGTAAGATAGTGGATTTCAAATCATTATTTGACATAATTTGATACCAGAAAATTAAATGTTTTTGCTGGAAATATGACATTTTTGTATGATGAGAAGAACATATAACTCCTTGTGAGTATGCTATGGGAAAAAGAAGGAATAACCAATCATTATATAAGTTATATTTAACTACATAATTCATAAATGATTTCAAAAGGAGTATTGTATAATTAGATTTAAAATTCTGGGGAGCATAGACAGAAAAGTAATCTTTCAGAATCCAAATAAATGGATTGTTTACTAAATCGAACTTCTGAAATGTATTATTGCTTATTGTATCCTGAGCTAATATTTCTAAATTTTTTCCATTTTGCTGTGTATTTCTCATCTATGATGAGGGATATGTTTTTAATCATAGATAAAACTGAATGAATTTCCAAGTTTGGCAAAGAAATGCTGCCATTATCATAATTTTTTATAGGATAAGTTAGTGCAATCCTGTTTTTTTTTTTTTTTTGGAAACCATAAGAATTTTTGAATCATAGAATTAAATTTCTTGACTATTAAATTTGTAGGAGGTATAGAAATAGATTGAATGATGTAAAGACTTTTTGGAAGAATAATCATCTTTATTACTGAGAGTTTTTTGTCCATAGAGAAGGCAATTTTATGCAATTTTTATTAGGTTTTCTATAGCCATTAGACATTTGTTAATTATATTATTAATTACAATACTTACATAAAGAATTTGTACAGAATGAGCTAAGAATTTTTCATATCCATCAAGTATTTTAAATTTCTTTTGGCCAGTCAGGAGGATTTGTGACTTATTATTATTAAAAGTTAAACCTGATTACTTTTGAAAGTGTTCCATATCTTTAAGGAGGGTTTGGATAGATGTATTGTTTCCATTTAGAGTAATATATATGTCATCAGCAAACATTTGTATTTTAGAAGACTCATTAGTATTTAAATTAAAGCCTTCAATGTCTTTATCCCATCTTATTAGGTTAGCCCAGGGTTCCATAATCAATGTAAACAATAAAGGAGATAAATGGCATCCTTGTTTGGTACCTTTGATTACTGGTATATTTTGGGAAATACTTGTGCCAATTTTAATATATGCTTGACTGCTCTTATATAAGTGTGTAATAAGATTAATAAAGTTGTTGGTAAAATTTAATTATTTTATTAAAATAAATAAATATTCCCAATTGATTGAATCAAAGGCACAATTTATATCTAAAATGATTAGTGTTGCGCTTTTATTTAAATACTTGACTGATCCAATTAGAGCTAAAGTTCTTTTTATGTTATCATATGAATTTCTGTTTACTATAAAACTTGTTTGGTCTTCATCTACTAGTATTGGAAGAAAGTTTTTAAGTCTTTCTGCATATATAGTCATAAATATTTTAAAATCAATGTTTAATAAAGAAATAGGTCTATATGAGGAACATTTAGTGGGGTCTTTATTATTAAATTTTAATGTAGGGGAAATAAAAGTATATTTCCCTGAAGGAGGGATTATATTTTTAGTCTGGGAAATGTTAAAGATTTTATGAAGTAGTTTTATGGCAATAGTGGTAAAATCTTATAAATGACTGGAATAATACCATCATTACCAGGGGCTTTATTAAGTTTCAATTTGGCTATTTGTATTTGGATGTCTTTAAAATATATAAGCTTATCTATAATAGTTGCATTTTATTCTGATAGCCTTTTTAGTGTATTTATTGATAAAAGTTTGAATTTCCTCATTAGAATCAAATGTCACAGGTTTCTGATTAATATTAAGAAAAAAATTATCTAAACTCAGTTAACATATTATTTAGATCTGAGACCATCTTTTTCTTTTTTGGAGAAAATATTTCTTTGATATGGTTGAATTAGTCTAATCTTTTTTTGTTTTATTAGCTAATAAGTGTAAGGATCTGGAGTTATTAGAGCAGTTTCTAAGTTTAAAATTTTCTAAATTAATCATAATTTTATTATTTAATATCTCTGGGTATTTGTTCAATGAGTTTATTTCTCTTTTTTTCTCACTATTGCTTTTGTCACCCCCATATTTAAGTTTTAAAGTATCTAACTTAGATTGTATATCTTTTAATTCTTTATCCCACATTTTCTTTTTTTTTTTTTGTTATGCCAGTTAATGATTCTCTCATATAGGTATGCTTTTTAGGGGGTCCCAAATATATATTTCAGAAGTTTCATTTGTGGAGTTAAGATCTATAAAATTCTGAATTTCTGAAGATATGAAATCCTTAAACTCTTTTAATTTCATAATATAAGTGGGTATTCTCTTTATTTGAACACCATAATTTGAGTTAACTTGTAACTCAAAAATTATGGAGTTATGATGATAAGGGACATGAGATTGCGTTTGGATTAGTTAAGGAGTTTATCAAGTCATTAGAGATTAAGACTATGTTTATTCTTGAAAATGTATTATGTATATGTTAATAGAAAGTGAAAAACAGAATTTGGATCAATGAAACTATTAATATCTTTCAATAAGTATACTTCTATAAAATCTTTCAATAATTTAGCAGAAGCAGAGATTCTTCTTTTATCATTTGAACTGGAGTCATTACTATCCAAAATACAGTTAAAATCTCCTGCTAAAATAATGTTTCCTTTAGAGAGTTGCACAATATGATCTAGATGTTGTTTTACCATATTAGTCACAATTCCTGGAATTCAGTATATGTTTACTAATGTGTGTATTTTACTATTTAATTCTATAATAACTGAACAATACATTATTTTATATTTATACACATCTATTATCTTTGGAAGGGGTAATGTATTGTACCATAGAGTGGCTACTCCTCTTTTCTTTTGAGTATGTTCTGAGCTATTTAAATCTGTATATGATTTGGTATCAAGTTTGGATATATCTTTTGATATTAAGTGAGTTTCTTGTAAAAATATTAATTGGGATTTATGAAGTTTATGATATTTAAATAGACTTCCCTTTTGCTTTGATTATTTAAACCATTAATGTTAAGACTCCTAATCTGGGTGACATTTCTCACTCAAATTAACCCCCAAACTAGCAGCAATATCAAATCAACATTTGTCTGTAGAACTAGCAATTATCTTAAGTGAAAATACATGGCTTGGTATCAAGTTTGGATATATCTTCTGAAATTAAGTGAGTTTCTTGTAAGTTGTGAGTTTCTTTTTAGTGTATTTATTGATAAAAGTTTGAATTTCCTCATTAGAATCAATTGTCCCAGGTTTCTGATTAATATTAAGAAAAAAAATATCTAAACTCAGTTAACATATTATTTAGATCTGCGACCATCTTTTTCTTTTTTGGAGAAAATATTTCTTTGATATGGTTGAATTAGTCTAATCTTTTTTTTGTTTTATTAGCTAAGTGTAAGGATCTGGAGTTATTAGAGCAGTTTCTAAGTTTAAAATTTTCTAAATTAATCATAATTTTATTATTTAATATCTCTGGGTATTTGTTCAATGAGTTTATTTCTCTTTTTTTCTCACTATTGCTTTAGTCACCCTCATATTTAAGTTTTAAAGTATCTAACTTAGATTGTATATCTTTTAATTCTTTATCCCACATTTTCTTTTTTTTTTTTTTTTGTTATACCAGTTAATGATCCTCTCATATAGGTATGCTGTTTAGGGCGTCCCAAATATATATTTCAGAAGTTTCATTTGTGGAGTTAAGATCTATAAAATTCTGAATTTCTGAAGATATGAAGTTCTTAAACTCCTTTAATTTCATAATATAAGTGGGTATTCTCTTTATTTGAACACCATAATTTGAGTTAACTTGTAACTCAAAAATTATGGAGTTATGATCCGATAAGGGACATGAGATTGCATTTGCATTAGTTAAGGAGTTTGTCAAGTCATTAGAGATTAAGAGTCTGTTTATTCTTGAAAATGGATTATGTATATGTTAATAGAAAGTGAAAAACAGAATTTGGATCAATGAAACTATTAATATCTTTCAATAAGTATACTTCTATAAAATCTTTCAATAATTTAGCAGAAGCAGAGATTCTTCTTTTATCATTTGAACTGGAGTCATTACTATCCAAAATACAGTTAAAATCTCCTGCTAAAATAATGTTTCCTTTAGAGAGTTGCACAATATTATCTAGATGTTGGTTTACCATATTAGTCACAATTCCTGGAATCCAGTATATGTTTACTAATGTGTGTATTTTGCTATTTAATTCTATAATAACTGAACAATACATTATTTTATATTTATACACATCTATTATCTTTGGAAGGGGTAATGTATTGTACCATAGAGTGGCTACTCCTCTTTTCTTTTGAGTATGTTCTGAGCTATTTAAATCTGTATATGATTTGGTATCAAGTTTGGATATATCTTCTGATATTAAGTGAGTTTCTTGTAAAAATATTAATTGGGATTTATGAAGTTTATGATATTTAAATAGACTTCCTTTTTGCTTGGATTATTTAAACCATTAATGTTAAGACTCCTAATCTGGGTGACATTTCTCACTCAAATTAACCCCCAAACTAGCAGCAATATCGAATCAACATCTGTCTGTAGAACTAGCAATTATCTTAAGTGAAAATACATGGCTTGGTATCAAGTTTGGATATATCTTCTGAAATTAAGTGAGTTTCTTGTAAGTTGTGAGTTTCTTTTTAGTGTATTTATTGATAAAAGTTTGAATTTCCTCATTAGAATCAATTGTTCCAGGTTTCTGATTAATATTAAGAAAAAAAATATCTAAACTCAGTTAACATATTATTTAGATCTGAGACCATCTTTTTCTTTTTTGGAGAAAATATTTCTTTGATATGGTTGAATTAGTCTAATCTTTTTTTGTTTTATTAGCTAATAAGTGTAAGGATCTGGAGTTATTAGAGCAGTTTCTAAGTTTAAAATTTTCTAAATTAATCATAATTTTATTATGTAATATCTCTGGGTATCTGTTCAATGAGTTTATTTCTCTTTTTTTCTCACTATTGCTTTTGTCACCCTCATATTTAAGTTTTAAAGTATCTAACTTACATTGTATATCTTTTAATTCTTTATCCCACATTTTCTTTTTTTTTTGTTATACCAGTTAATGATTCTCTCATATAGGTATGCTTTTTAAGGCATCCCAAATATATATTTCAGAAGTTTCATTTGTGGAGTTAACATCTATAAAATTCTGAATTTCTGAAGATATGAAGTCCTTAAACTCTTTTAATTTCATAATACAAGTGGGTATTCTCTTTATTTGAACACCATAATTTGAGTTAACTTGTAACTCAAAAATTATGGAGTTATGATCTGATAAGGGACATGAGATTGCATTTGCATTAGTTAAGGAGTTTGTCAAGTCATTAGAGATTAAGAGTCTGTTTATTCTTGAAAATATATTATGTATATGTTAATAGAAAGTGAAAAACAGAATTTGGATCAATGAAACTATTAATATCTTTCAATAAGTATACTTCTATAAAATCTTTCAATAATTTAGCAGAAGTAGAGATTCTTCTTTTATCATTTGAACTGGAGTCATTACTATCCAAAATACAGTTAAAATCTCCTGCTAAAATAATGTTTCCTTTAGAGAGTTGCACAATATGATCTAGATATTGTTTTACCATATTAGTCACAATTCCTGGAATCCAGTATATGTTTACTAATGTGTGTATTTTGCTATTTAATTCTATAATAACTGAACAATACACTATTTTATATTTATGCACATCTATTATCTTTGGAAGGGGTATTGTATTGTACCATAGAGTGGCTACTTGAGTATGTTCTGAGCTATTTAAAACTGTATATGATTTGGTATCAAGTTTGGATATATCTTCTGATATTAAGTGAGTTTCTTGTAAAAATATTAATTGGGATTTATGAAGTTTATGATATTTAAATAGACTTCCCTTTTTCTTGGATTATTTAAACCATTAATGTTAAGACTCCTAATCTGGGTGACATTTCTCACTCAAATTAACCCCCAAACTAGCAGCAATATTGAATCAACATCTGTCTGTAGAACTAGCAATTATCTTAAGTGAAAATACATGGCTTCAATCAAAATTTTGTTAAATGTAATAAAAGTCAATTACACCAAATATTAAAGTCTTAGAACTACTAAAATTAGAAGTGGAAGTATATGTCATGTATCTATATAGAAATGTATCACACTTTACTTACAATTAAAATACAACCTATAGAATCATAACATCTATGATAAGGTTTAAATATGAGTATCCGACTAATATAGGTAGACAAATCATGAAATTAATCATCAAGTTGAGATTTTTATCTGAGCAAAATAATTGTTTAAAAATAAACTTATTTTTTAAATATGTTTTTTATGAAGTAATTATATATATTTTTTGCAATAGAACATAGCTATAGCTTTAAATGTTTCTATAAAACAAGTCTGTATAAATACATATAGATATATAAGACCAATAAATCTTTAAACCAATTGTATCGTAACAAAAGTATATGTGAGATTGTAATTATCAAATAATCAATAACCCAAACACTGTTATTATTGTTTCCCCCTTTTTTTCCTTTTTTCTTCTCTTTTCTTTCCCTTTTCCTTTCCTCTTTTCTTTTCCCCTTCCCCACTCCTCCATTTCCTATTTCTCCCTGTTGTTATGCTAATATTAATATATCAGGAATATATGTGTATGTGGAATTCATCCCATTTTTTAAGGAAACACTATATAATTATTAGTTTTATGCAGATATTCAGATAGATGCTGCTGCTCAGCATCACACAAACAATTTTGAATAATAGGTTTTAATTATTGCACATTGAAGTGTTTGGGTAGTATTATAAACCTATCAGTATAATCTGTAGAGGCCAAAACAAAATTTCTCTATTTGCAAAATGTATAATACTGAACAACATAGTCCATAAACAAAACAGCAGGCATAAAGATGAGAAAGTGCTTTTACTCAGACAATGTAATGAATTTCAGCACATTCGTCTGCATATATGTTTAACTAGCTTCTATACACACAAGTAAGCTAGTTAGGTTTACTTTAACATTTCTGTGTAAAGCCTGTATACCCCTGCTAAAGTGTTTGCCACATTTAAATTCTGTAAAAAGACTGTATTTGGCTTGGAGAATGTTAAGAAATTATTTATGGACCAACATTTATATTAAGTGCTTCAGAACTGGAGAAGTGACAAAACATACTAAATAAATGCATATTTTGTCATAAGTTTTGCTGGTTTAATTAAATGCATACACACATGTATATGTATATCCCCCCCCCCCCCACACACACACACACACACACACAGACACACACACACACACACACACACACACACACACACATATATATATATATATATATATATATATATATATATATATACACACATATACATATACATGTGCGGGTGTGGATATAACATACTTTGTCCTGCATTGCATACAACTAAGAAAATAAAAATATTCTGCAGCTGGTTGTTTAGATAAAATCATCTTATTAACTACATAGCTGTAGCTCAGGAAAGGGTAGGGCAGAAAGCAATGCAGAACCAAAAGTTTCAGATTGCATCTGTCTATTAAAACATGTAGACTGGTAGAAAAACTGTCAAGATCCAGAATGAGATAAAGTTTGATAATACAGTCTTCTTATTCAACATCATCTTTTTCTGAAGCATTCTAACATTCTATTTTAATGTGCTGATGTAAGCGGGGATCCAAGGTCAATTTGACTGATGCAGATGTAAGACAAAGCTTCAAGGCAGCCACTCAACACATCCGTGACACTTGAAAGCTGTGTCTGGTGCTTTATCCAAGGAAAAAAAACAAAAATCAAAAGTTCCAGTAGGAAACCAGAGGGCAAGATCAGCTTCTTCAATGTATTCATGCTCTCAAGGCAATAACATAGTGTGCAGAGAGCTGTTAAATTGAAAAAACAGCATTTATGAGTGAGGAGAAAGAGGAAGAGAAAAAACATACATAACCAAGGTGTCCTCATACCCTTCTCCAAGCAACACAACAAATCAACACCACTGCCTAAGACAGTAACCAAATTTATTTAAAAAAATAAACTGCATCCAAACTCGTTCATCCTAGGCAAGACAACACAATAACACAGATGTCCAACATAACTGCCAAATCCATCACAAGTCACATCAATTACAAAGCCAAACTCTATCCATGGCACCTTCAATCACCATGCATTACAGGATTAAACAGGTATTACATTGCAAAAACAAAAAGTGTCCAAAACAAACAACCATTTTCCATCAAGGTTCTAAAGCGCTCCACTATACATTTTTCTTCCACAACAACACAAAGTGACAAAATATACATCCACATTGATATTTCCATCTCTGATTAATTTACTGAATGCCCAGGAGCAGAGTTAAGCTATTATACACCCAGTAACTACCAGATTCAGTAAACTATGCTTCAGTTTCACAACATATCTATTACTCCCAGCCACAATTTTTTAAATACATATACATTTAAATACTGTCTCAGGCAGGGGACCACCATTAAGCAACATATACTAAACAATAATTCACCCATTTCCATTGGAAAAATCCACTAAACAAAGTAGGAATAGACAGCATTCATTTCCTTCCTTCTCAAAGAAACAAAACAATTGTTTTTCATAAAATATATATATATATATATATATATATATATATATATATATATATATATATATATATATATATATATATATATATATATATATATATATATATATATATATATATATATATATATATATATATATATATATATATATATATATATATATATATATATATATATATATATATATATATATATATATATATACATATATATATATATATATATATATATATATATATATATATATATATATATATATATATACATCAACCAAAAAAAATTAAATAAGCTCACATGAGTTTCTGTTTTCATTTCCTTCAACTTCCAATTTTGTATCTGTTTGGGTTAAAGTTTCATTTAATAAAGAATAAGTTATGATGAAGAAATAATGAAGATATAGTTGTATAAATGGTCTTTTAATGTAGACCACAAAAATGCTTGAACACCAGGTAATTTTCATTTCTGAACTTCTTTTTTTTTTTGGTCAAAGGTTTTCCAGGTGCCATTGTCTGCAATTCTTTTAAGACTAGCATTAGCCCACTCCATCTCTTCAATTTTGCCCAATGGTTTACTGGCTTTAATAAATGAAAGAGTGGAGTCCAGGTCATCAAAAGTTTTGGATCCATTCTGATGAAAGATTTTTAGTCTGGCTAATAAGTGGGTTTTTTTTAAGATTTTTTAAGTTCTCTAATTAAAGGCAAAAATATCTTCTTTTCAAAAATCAGCAAAGGTGAGTAGTCATTGTCAAAGTGTATGATATTTTCCTTTATTTTTATTGGAGATTTTCCCACGCAGTTTTTAACACTTTTTCTTCATCATGTGAGGAGAGGAACCTTACTATCACAGATTTTGTGGAATGGCTTTTGCTGTTCCTAGATGATACCATAGATCTATGGGCCATTTAATACAATAGGACAAAGCTTCTGGGAGCTCCAGGATTTCAGGCAGCTAGGCAGACAGGAACTTTTCCATATTATTTCCCTCAATATTATCTGGAAGACCAAAAATTCTAATGTTATTTCTGCGTGACCTGTTCTCCAGATCATCTACTTTTGATTGCAGAAGAGTAATTTGTTTTAAAAGAAATGCTATATTATGTTTATCTTCCTGTATTCTGCTGTCCATATCATTTAGTGCTGTTTCAATCCCAGACATTTGTTTTTTCTGTTGTTGTAAGTCCTCATGTAAGGTTTTCATTTGCTGAGCACATTTTTCTTTAACATTGTCTATTTTCAAGTCCATTTTGTCCATTTTTGTAGATAATTATTGAATATTTAGTAACAAGGATTGTAGTTCCTTTTCTATAGATGATTCTTGATTAGGGGATTTAGTGAAGCTCATTTTGTAGTCTGAAGCAGATATTGTTATCAAAAGTAGTTTTGACAGGAAAAAATAACATTTTCAAAAATAATTTTTAAACTATCCTAGCATATGGTTAATAAAGTCATTAGAAGAGAAAATATCCACTTTTAAGATAGTTATTTTCAAAAAATCCTATCATTAAAGATTTGAAGAGACAAAGCTAAAGAGAATTGCTGCTTCTCAGGCTCATCTTGGCCACGTTCCCATGCCATAGCACATTTAATGTTTTTTTTTTCAGAATGGGAATTTCATCCCTGCACCACTGACATGTAGAGTTTCAGCTCCTATATCACCAGTACATATGTTCATAGTTTCATAGGAGATTACTAGTCTAATGGCTTAAGAGCCCTTGCAAGCCTAGCCAATATTACCCAATTTAACCTGACATATGGCCCCTAGGGAAAGTAAGATGGTATGGGTTTATCCCTGTGCCTTGAGCATTTTACAGATTGTCCCTGTTCACTAGGGATATAGGTTTCTCCATGTATGAATTTGTAATTCGCCATCCATTGATCCAAACTGCGTTTGAAGAGGGCCTGGGAAGGACTCTGCTTAACATGAATAGGAAGCACATTCTAAAGAATGAGTAATCTCTGGGATGCATATCTGTAATCCAGAATGTTTGATTCACTGACTAGGTTTAGATCACTAGATCAGGTGACCCTTATGCGGTTTGTCTTGTAGATGTGTAGCAACCACTTCAGGGCTGGATTTGTGAGCACACTGAAGGTTAGGCACAAGCCACCCCTTAATAGTCAGGAGGAGACAGAGTGAAGGGACAGGGTTTTAGTCTATCCACATAGTACATGTTGATAACACCCTATATTTTCTTTGTGAGGAACTCCTGAGGTTGATCCAGTTGTTGTAACTGCCTATTGAAGTACATGTCAAAAGGCACATTATACTTGATTATTGGTCTAATAAAGGCCGAGTACAGTGGGATTGTAACTTTCCTGGATCTGGATGGCATACCTTTACTTATAAGCTGTGCCACATAGAAAACAAACTGCACGGAAGGAAGTGCTGGTAAAAGAAACCAAAACCAAAAAACCAACACCGGAGGAGATAAAACGCCAATGAATATCCAAAATATGAAGATCCAAAACTCAGTTTTATTAACGTAAGTAAAGTCTCAGTACCACACGTTTTCGTCACAAAATGCAACTTCATCAGACAACATCTGTGCCATATAGAAGGACTTTCTTATTACTATGGGCACATGGCTGTCAAAGTTCAGGTTTCTATCTATCTGTGCTCCTAGATCTCTCACCTCTGAGTCTACACTTAGGGATGTGCAATTAATGTTGTAATTTGCCAGGGTATTTGACTTCTAAAGGGTATAATACCTTTTTTCACATTTAGTTTTAGGCTATGGCTGTGACACTAATCATCTGACTGACTTAGACCCTCCTGAAGGATATCTGTATCACTGGGGGATTCAGTGATTGCCCCCAGCTTGCAGTTGGCAAACATTGTTATTCAGAAGCCTTCTACATGAGCCCTGACTTCTGAAAAGTATATTCCAAACAGCAGTGGTTCCAGCACTGAGCCCTGTGGCATGCCACTAGTAACTGGTGTCTTGCTGTATCTGGATTCACCCAGTTTAACCACATGTATCCTGTCCATGAGCCAGTTGGCTATCTAACTGGGAACATGGGGTTTATGCCCAGTTCTGTGAGTTTATTTATTATACCTGAGTGGGGAATTCTGTCAAATACCTTGGCCAGTTCAAAGTAGGTGGTATGCACTGTTTATTCTCATCCATGGCCCTAGTGACTTTCTCAAAGAAATCCATCAGATCTAGTAGGCCTGCCCTTGACAAAGCCAAATTGGTTTGGGTCCAGTGTTTGGAGGTTTTCTTTGTCATTATTTATCAAATCCATGATTATTCTTTCCATGGCTTTATATATAAGACTACTCAAACTTATGGGTCTATAATTTCCCAGGTCAGTTCAAGATCCCCCCCTTATGCAGAGTGATGAGTACTTCTGTATTCCACTCTATTGGGACAAAGCTGGTCCAGAGGCTGTGGTCAAGTAGGGATACTGAAGGGTCTAATACGTGCAGATTCAAGCTGTTTAAACGGCAACCTGGAATATCATCAGACCTCACTAAAGCTGTTTTTTAAGCTCCAGAGAGTAGATTTTAACCTGCTCTTTGGTTATAATTGGAGGGTGATTGGTGGAGTATATTTCTTGGGGGAGAACTGGGGGGATGGGGAGGTGAAATTTGAGGAGAATTTATAGGCCAGCATATTTGCTATATCTTCTGGTTGGGTATAAGTGATGTTATCTACAACTAATTCTGCAGATTGCTTGGTGTTCTGTTAAGACTGCAGACATAACTGAAAAATGCTTTGTGGTTATCCTTAGCTTCGAAGGATATTTTTCTCTCAAAGTCTACTTTCAATGATTTGACTAGTTCCCTGAGTCACTTGTTTTGATTAATGAAAGACTTTTTCTCTGTTGTGCAAATACCCTCTTACTTCTCAGCAAGATTTTTGTTTTTTTGGTGTACAACCTATTAATACATAGGGTCCAGCAGGGTGACTTGTTTTTGTGGTTTGACCTGGGCATATTTCAATCTGGTACTGCTGTTTCTATGTTGCTGTTTATATGTGTAGACTCAATGAACACTCCGAAGCCCAAGTCTCAATTCCACTGAAAATATAAAGTCCAACTCGATGTAAATAAAAAAAATACAAATTTATTTATTTATTTATTTTTTATTTACATCGAGTTCGACTTTATATTTTCAGTGGAATTGAGACTTGGGCTTCGGAGTGTTCATTGAGTCTACACAGTGTTTCCCAGTTTTTTCAGGTTTGTCCGGTTGTTGTTTATATGGTCATACAAGGCTTTTGTATATATCTCTGCATAGGCTTCTGTGTTTTCCGAGTTTGGAGGAGCTTGGAAACTAGCTTTGTCATCACTTAGGAGATAGTTTGCCTTACAAACATTTTTAAAGTTTTTGGGTTTAGGTGGGGTAGGTATAATTTTGTCTTTATTTCAAAGGAGACCACTTTGTGATCTGATCTTAGCAGTCTGGACATCACATTTGGGACGTTGCATTCTACCATATTTATGAGTACCAGATCTGGGATATTTGTATCCCTAGTAGGACTGCAGACTAGCTAATCCAGGGCATTTGAGTTTACAAAGTCAAGAAATCATAGGGCCTGCATATTAGTGGTCATGTATGCCTCCCAGTTAATGGAGGGGTAGTTAAAATCACCCACTGAATATGGTATTAGGCTGAATGGTGAGTGATTCAAGTAACTTCATATATGATGTATGGGTTTCCTGGTTAATGGTGGGGGACCTGTAGCTACCAAGAATATGGTAATGATTTTTTCTCTTGGTTAGTTGGACATGGAGAAGATTGAGCATGTCATATTGTTTGACCAGCCTTGAAATGTGCTTATACTATGTAGATAGATACACCTCCTCATTTTGCTCTTTCTTGTTCAGTGGGTAGTTAGAACATATGAATGGCATTATAGACATGCACTGCCACAGTGTTTTCTGTGGCTATGAACCAGGTTTCAGTAACTGCACAAGCATCAGCATACTCCAGGGTGAGGAGAGCTGTTAGGAAGTGCAGTTTCTTGTTAACACCCCTAGCACTAAGCAGTAACACCTTTAGCTTGTCCTGAATAGCTATTGCTATGTTGGAAGTTTTGTCTGCTTGGCAATGCCTAAACAGTCACTATAGGATTGGATAATGTTTTGGCCAATATCAAAAAGTCTAGTGGTGACATGTGAAGATCATCCCTGGCAAAGCAGCATGACTTGTCAACCATGTCCTCCTAGGCTGACAAGTACTGGACCCCTTTAGAATGACACCAGTAAATAAGCCAGTTGTTAAAGTCAATAATTTTCTCCTGGTATTGTAGCAACATCCTTGGAGATAATAGAATGATGCTCGGTGTTAGGCTGTTACCTGAATGTGACACATATTCTGAGACCTCAATCAAGTTTCTCTTCATATAGCCCAAGGAGGTGCATCTCAGCTCATTCACACCAACATGGGGTATGGCTGAGTCATACTGGTACTTGGGGGTAAGTGACTTGAGTACCTGCATGATCCCTGACAGGTAACTAAGTATAACTTTCTCCTTATCCTGCCTGGTAAAGGGACATCTGTGTGTCTCACAATGCAGTCACCTATGAACAAAATATTGGGTTGTGGGATGTTTTGCCTTATGGCTTGGTAGTTGAGACACAATGAAATGGGGCATTATGTGTTGTGATGGGAATTGTCTGCTTTGTGTGCATGTGGAGTTTCTGATAACTGCACCTGAGAGGTCTTTGAGGTCTGGCTAAGTTACATGCAAGTACCTCCATATATGTGGGTCTATGTGTCTGGTCTTTTGTGGACATGGTGAGTAGTGTGAGTCACTTTTTAACCTGTTTGTTGCTTTTTGTATCTGTATGTGACAGTGTAGCCTCAAGTATCAAAATGTAACTACATATCTCACATACTATATAAGTCTGTTGAAGAATTAAGTGGTTGTCAGTTTATATAAGGCAAATGCTGCTGAAAATCTGGACAATGGAAAAACAAGAAGCCAATCCCAAAGCTTAGAGGTTAGTCAAACTGGTTGCCTTGTAAGTAGTGTGGGACTATGGTAAAGTTCTGAAGAAGTTTTTATAGGGAGATTTCAACTTCTGGTGATTATGTATATATAAAGCACCACTAATCATGGCTGTGTGAAGAGCAACTTTGCACAAACGTAATGTTTATATATGAGCAAAAAAAAAAAAAAAAACAAGTTTTACACCAACTACGTCCCAAAGCCATTCAGGTAATCACACAACAAGCTTTCCACCAGCAATTCCCAGCTCTGATAGGTGAAATCAGCCCTCTCTTGCCACAAGAGTGCAGACTTCCACCCTCTTAATATAGAATGACTCATTTGGAGGTCAAGTGTTAAGGAACCACAAACAGATGCCTGAAACTAACTTACAAGTTACTAATGCAGTGTTTTTAAATGTGGAACAGCAGCCCTTGCAGCACTTAAAAAATGCAACTTTAGACTTTAAACAAGTGCAAAAAGAATAACACAGAAATCTTTAACAGTATAGTGCAAAAAAAGCAATGCGTGTGCAAAATGGCACTTAATTATATTTGTCTTGCCAAGGATGCTTCAGATTTTAGCAAAACATCTCAAACTCTCTAGTGTCATCGCCAAATGATGAACAGCTCTGGATAAATAAGCCAAGACTCGCACAAACATTAGGTTTATATATAAGCAGAAAAAAATCAAGTTTTATGCTAAATCTCCTCTAAGGCCAATAAGATAAGCACAAAATAAACATTTCCCCAGCAATTCTCAGCTCATATATGTGAAATTAGCCATATCCTGTCACAAGAGTGCAGACTTTGACCCCCTTAATGCAGAAAGACTGGTGTGGAGCCCAACTGTTAGGCAACCACAAACAGATGCCTGAAACTAGCTAACAAATAACTAGACACAGTGTATTTAAATGCAGAACAGCAGTTCTTGCAACAGTTACAAAACAAGACATTAAACTTTAAACAAGTGCATAAAATAATAAATAGCACAGAAATCTTTAACAGCATAATAAAGCAGACAATGTTAGTGCAAAATGATACTTAATTTTGTTTGCGTTGCCAAGGATGACTTCAGATGTTAGCAAAATCTTTCAAAGTCTCTGCCATCATCAGCAAATGATTAGCAGCTATAGATAAATGAGCATATTTATCCTAATTTCAATATTACAATACATCCGAGTAAGCAGAGTTAATCAAGAAGATTCAAGTCAAATCTGGTACCCCAGCTGTGACCAAGACAATGACAGGACAAACAAGAAACAGAGTACAAATGATTAGTCTAGATAAAATCATTAGCAAATCTGGGAGACTCCCTCTCTGACACCCTCCTTATGGGAGGAATAAAGACACCTTGCTGAAGATTCAAGTAGTTTATTCAGTTAAGTAGATAGATGAATGTTTCTTCTTGTTTTAATACATTACACTCAACAGGTCAGTTATTTAAAGGCAGTTACAGACAACTGTAGGAGGGTTTAGGGTAGCTGACTGGTGGAAAATCTGAGAGATGGAAAAATAAGGAGTCAATCCCAAAGCTTAGAGGTTAGTCCCATATTTGAATACTCCTGAAAGGGGTCTAAATCACTTTATTGAATGATTTCTTCATCGAACATCTAATCCTTGAACACTATCTGTTGAA
The DNA here is from genome assembly GCF_019279795.1 of Protopterus annectens. NCBI lineage: Eukaryota > Metazoa > Chordata > Ceratodontiformes > Protopteridae > Protopterus > Protopterus annectens. The sequence goes on from NC_056735.1 coordinate 921,091,980, forward strand.
GTCCCTATTTAGCAAAACACCTAAATATCAAATAACATTTTATCAAAGTGTTTTAATTGGCCAACATTGTAAAAGTAACATGAAATAACTTACTAAACAAGGAATACATACATTTTTAAATATACATAACCTTAAAAACAGAAAAAATATATACTTGTTGAGGAAATAAATTTCCTCAACAAGTATATTTCTTTTTGGTGAAGTACTGTGTTTTTATACTTGTCTCCTTTTTACTGTTTTTGCGTGTTGATTATGGAGAACGAGGAGGGCACCGTTACCCAGGAAGAGGGCGTCTCTCGCATGAGTAGGTCGGATAAGATTGACAGGCTTTCCGACCAATTAACCCAACTTCTTGAGTTAATGACGAGGGAGAATGTAGGTCCACCATTGGGTTCTTCCTTTCCTTTCCCCTGCAACCAGGAAGCGCATTTACCGAGAACTGGCGTGATGACTACAAGAACGGATGACATAGGTTCTCGTATTACTGAAGGTAACGCCTAAAAGCGGAAAGCAAGTGATTTGGATATTCCCAGCATATTTTTATCTGAGAGTGAAAGCACAGAGTGCGCAAGAACTGGCGTGAGTGGCGTGAGGAATACTGGAGCGAGACATAAGGATGTGAGGACTGCTGGATATGATTTTAGAGACGCTGCTGCGGGTGTTCGTTTATCAAGAGCGCCTAATGAACATTTGGTAAATAACAAAGACATTCAAACAACTGATTTCTCTAAAGTGTATAATTCTAAATTCAGTTTTAGTGTAAGAAATGTACCGGAAATGAGGTCAAATGATGTATGTTCATCTTATGATACTAATCTCAATGTGCTGAATGATTGTTTATTTAAGTTAAAAAATCTTGAACTTGAGAATACCTATTTAAATGAATGCTTAAACTTGAAAATAGTGCCTAAGGGCTTAAGGGTGTGTAAATACCCAAATAAAGTTAAAGTTGGTAGTGATTTTCATGATGAACTGGTTGGAATATTTGATGATTGTGGCTTTGCCATCTTAAAGGCTATAATCAAGGAAAATGATAGAGTGATGGTAGGACTGCATAAAAAGGTGGATGAAGTTAATAATTTAATAATCAATGACTTACTGTTTACAGTAGAGGCTAGTAAAAAGAGTTATTTTTCGACGCTTAGTAGTATCGAGAAGAGTATTGGATCCATATTTCAAAGAAAATGTAGGAAATTGGAGAGAGATTTGAATGAATATAAAGAAAATATTCATTATCCCAAACCAAGAGGCACCTCTTTCTCTAGGGAAGGGTGGGGGGCTTCAAATAAGGAAGTAGATGGTTTGGAAAATGAAACAGCTGAATATGTAAGGGACGATAGTGAGTATGAGCCATTTCCACCCCTTAGAAGGTCAGAAAGGATTAGGAATAATTATGAAAGGAATTACCAGCCAAACTATCAAAATAATTTCCAAAAAAACTTCTACCAAGGGGTGAAGGGGCCTGTAAACAACAACAACAAATACAGGAAGTTTTAGATACCCAATTGAACCACCCTGAACAGTTGAAGTGTAATAATGACATTATTAAGGATGGACAGGTATGGACTAAAGATGATTACACCATTTATAACTACACTAATTTGGAAATAAATAATACTTTTTTCAACTTATTTATGAAGGGGTTTAAATTTGTACCAAATGGAAAAGCAGATATTAGTAAAGTTTTGATTGATCTGAAATTATTCCTTAGGAAGAAGAATTTGGAACTTTTGTTTCAGGACAATGAGGGGGATGGATTGAATGCTGAGTCTCTGAGGAGAAAAAGTATATATAACCCCCCTCTGAATCCACAGCTCAAGAACTTTGAGATTTTAATGGAAAGGAAGATTAGAAGTGGGGTACATAGGAATTGGGTAGCACCAAACCTGACACAGGAAGAGACAACATTACTATATAAGTTATCTAAGGACCCAACCCTAAGAGTGATTAAACCAGATAAGGGGGGAGGGACAGTGATAATGGAACAGACACTGTACAAGACAAAAATGTTGGAAATATTACATAATGAGGACAGGTATGAACGTGCCTCTTTGAATGAGATAAATACAGGGAATAAAAAGATATGGTTAACTTTGAATGATTTACTACTCGAAGGAAGTATTGATTTGGATTTGTATAAGTATCTTAATGTTCCCAAACCCCGAGTACCCATGATTTTTGGGGTGCCAAAAACCCATAAGGATGTCAGTAATCCACCATTGAGACCCATTGTAGCCTCTGAAGGGTCAGTGACGGCACCCCTTGCTAAATGGTTGGATGAAAAATTAAAAGCAGTGGTGAAGGAAAGTTCTGGGATAGTAAAAGACTCTTGGGATTTACTGAAAAACTTGAATAAGGATACTTTTGATGAGAATATTATATTCATAACAATGGATATAGTGGATTTATTTTCTTCCATCCCCCTTGTGGAAGGTCTAGAATGGTTTGAGGAGGGACTGTTGAATTATGGTAAATTTTCAAATAATGAGTTTAGGTTGATCCTGACTTTGATGGAATTAGTTGTAAGTAACAATTTTTTGTTTTTTGATGGCGAATTTTTTAAGCAGAAGCAAGGGATAGCGATGGGGGCCAGGTGTGCCCCCATTTATTCCAATATAATTATGGCAGCTTGGGAGAACAAATTTGTCATCAACTCCCCCTATAAGAAGCATTGGAAACTATATAAAAGATATCTAGATGATATGGTTTTCCTATGGGTAGGTACCGACACAGAATTCACAACATTTTATGAATATTTAAGCCATACAACTGCTTTTTTGAAGTTCACTTATGTCAAAGATCCGAATTGTTTAAGATATCTTGATATTTTTATTGGGAAAGGACAAGAGAATTTCTATTCCAAAGTGTTTAGAAAGAAAGCTTATTCAAACTCGTTTCTGGCCTTTGATAGTGCACATCCATACCATCAAAAGAAAGGGATTATAAAGGGCCAGTATGTGAGGGGGAGCCGGATGTGCTCTAGAGATGAGGACTTTGAGGCAGAATGTGAGATGTTGACGAGGATGTTCTTAGCTAGAGGCTATCCCCCTTACTTGGTTAAGGAAATAGAGAAAGAAGTTAAGACAAAAAGAGTTAACAAATTTAAGCCTATATTAGGTGATATGAATTGGCAGATAGACAACAATAAGGAAACTAACAATGAAAGTGGTAATTTTGTGATGGACTTTAGTGGAGAAGCATACAAAATCAGTAACATGGTTGAAAATGAATGGAACCATTTTGGTGAATTCTCGGACTTAAAGGGAATTTTTATGCTCTTTGTGTTACTGCTTTTGCTGGGACTTTGTGTTACTGCATGGTGCTTTAATTTGCTGTGGTGGACCATTAAATCAACTTATTCCCAAGAAGAACGGAGGTTGCCTTTTTTCCTCAACAAGTATATTTCTTTTTGGTGAAGTACTATGTTTTTATACTTGTCTCCTTTTTACTGTTTTTAAAAACAGAAAACTTAAAAGTAAATAAATTAAATGTTTATTAAATTAACTTAAAACGTACATAATAATTTATACGCTACATATACTTTTTATACAAGAAAAAAATACTTTTTTAACATTTTTGGAGGGGGTCTGCCCTCCACATGCCCCCACAGCACATGCAAATTAAATATACCAACTCCAAGATCGGACTACAGTGTATCAGTTATTCAACTTTTTTTTTTAAAGTTGGCCAAATAAAACACTTCGATAAAATGTTATTCGATAATTAGGTATTTTGCTAAATATGGACTTTGGCAAATAGTGTTCAGTGATTAGGTGTTCGATGAAGAAAACGTTTAATAAAATATAGACCTCCTGAAAGACCTATGAGGGTTTACCAGCTCAGCAGCCTGTGAAACCTCATTTTTAGTTAAAAGGCTTTTATTTCTATTTTTAACAGACAAAACATGACAACACACCATGAGCTACCACCATAGAGCTATATTTAAGAAAACACCTTTGCCTGAGCGTCAGTTAGTCCATCTAATATAGTTTTTTTGCATTTTGATCATTCAAAATGCCTGCTTTTACAAGACTATTATCAGACTTTATTAGCCTGTTTTGTAACACATGTAATATGAGAGGCTGTGTCTGCCTTTGAAAGTCTCATATTCCTTGGAGCTAATTATGATAGCTTTATTACAGAACTTTTCCAGTCTGACTTGTCCTTATCAAAGCTTGCATTACATGCAATATGACAGGCTGTGAGCAAATTTACATCATTCATATCTCCTGAAATACATTATAAACGACTAGGGGTGAAGCTAAAAATTCTATTTGTACTCATACTCTTTATACTACTTGGCATTAAAAAAGGAGAAATCTTCAAAAATGTCACTCCCCAAGAAGTTAATAAATGAACACATCATTTCCAGTGGCACCCTCTAAAACTGCTAAACATATTTTTATTTTTAGAATACCAATCCTCTCTGTAAGCAAGATATGTGCCTGTGTTTAGAGTGATCACTTTAAAGACTTGTAGACATAATATAGCCAGATAAAGATGCAATGTTTGTTTTTTTTTTTCAAAAACATTTTTATTTTGTTTTCATTATAAACATACACAAATGTACATATAACAAATACAATAAAACAATAACAAAACTATTTGCAATATTTATATTCATCCATGATTAACAATCATTTTATCCATGAGAAGTTATCAGTATTTGTTCAAAAGGTTTTCCTTTTTTTGCCATGCTATTTTTTATGAGTAATGTTATGAGTTCTATAACAAATGGTTTGCAGTTCTTTTTTCAAACAACTTTTTCTAAATCAAAACCCCCACAGATTTACTATTCCTCCATGTAGGACTAGCTTAGTCCTGCATGGAGGTGGCTGTTTAGGAGCAGGACGGCAGCATGCCATGCTTAGTAATGAGGCGTGCTGCCTGAGCTCCTAGTCTTACATGGAGCATGTAAGAGTGCAGGGGACATGTCTGAGAGCAGAGCTCTCAGAATATACATGCCCCTGCAATAAAGAACAGCAGAAAGGGGTCAGAAATGAGTGAGACTGTTCATAGGTGTCCGCATATCCCCACCAACAGTCCCCCTTGTGTACAACAGCAACAGTAAACATAAATTAAATGAACAAAACCTTTATTTTTTTGTTTTTTATAAAAATCCCATTAAAGCTATCCGTAGGTGCGCGGGTGTGCCCATCGCTTAGCTACGGTTAATACAGCTTAAATGGCTGAATAGGATAATAAAAGAAGATATCTACAAAGCAGCATAGCAATAGTGTAGAGGGCAGAGCATTATCCTTACGACCCAAGCATTCCCGGTTCGAGTCCTACTGCAGCATATTCCATTTTCCATGGCAAAACATGTTATGATCAATATTTATGTTGCAAAACCCACTAAATAACATATTTTATGAACTGGAGTACTGCAGTAAATGCACATGTGAGGTGTCAGTGTCATAATGAATAAAGCACTAGTAAGCAGGTTTAAGCACCAATAAGCAGTAGTAAGCATATTTAAGCACTAGTAAGTGAGTTTAAGCCAGTTTGCATGCCCCTAAGCAATGCCTACATTTGTTAAGCAATTCTGAAGCTAACTCTCTGTAAGCAGATGTAACGGCAGGTTAGCAGTGCTTACCATCACACAAACCGGTACAAACACGCTTACAATTGCTCAGAAGTGCCGTAATCACTATGTATCCAACGGCCCTGGCCAACAACAAAATAAACAGCCATGCAGGTCTCGAACCCAGGATCCTATCCACCCTATTCACAGTAGATAACTACCAAGCCATCACAGAAGTACAGAAGAATGAGGTATTAGCAAACAAGTTTTCACCATAGGAAAACCAAACTGAACCTGCGAAAGAAATCAGTATACAGACATATGTGCCTTAACCCACTACATAACATAAATATGTGAACCGGAGTACAGCAGTAAGGCCAGAAGTCAGGTGTAATTGTAAAAGAGTGTTGAAGTCCCCATTAAAACACAAGGACCCCATACAGTGTACATACATATGAATCGTGAATACCAGGCATACATATAAGGTGTAATGAATAATAACTCAATGCCAAAAAGGAATTATAATGCAAAGTTTAATGTAAGCAACACTAAGTACTGCACAGACCAGCTTAGGAGGAATAAGCAATGTGTAGGCCAGCTAACTCAATGTGTCCAGTGTTATATCCCTTTAAATAATGCCAACCCTAGGTTTGCCATAGCTTAGCCTTTTCAAAACTGGCCAATCACAGAAAAGTGTGGGAAATCAGCCCTACTTAAACCCAAGAGGTGGGAATCCATCTCATAACTGGTTGTAGCTTTCCCTTGCAGGCACAATGGCAGTAAGGGGAGAAGGTGTACGCTTCCAGGAGGAGCACTGGTGCATGCAGGAGTCCAAGGTCATGGCAGGACTCCTTGTCAAAGATCATGATCAGAAACTGCTGCAGGGCCAGTACCAGGGCTCACAATATAAGGCAGAGGCCTGGGACCATCTTGCCTGTGACCTCACCAGTGCCACTGGCATACCCCAAACTGGTGACTAGGTCAGACATCACTATGCTGAACTGAAGTGGCATAAGGGGGACCTCTTGGAGGAGTGGCTCCAAGAGGCTAGAGCAGCAGGGGATGTTCCACTCATGTGTATCACCCCACTATGTGTGTAATAATTGCCAGCTCAGGTATATCATGGATAGGTATGGCTAAATATTCCTCTTATGTCCCCCACAGCTGCAATGGAGTGGGCTGCAAACCAGGAGGCCCACGTCAGTCACCTGGCGAGGTTGTGACCTGAGGCAGGTCAGTAATACACATGCAACTACTGTCATAGGAAATAAAACTAAAAGTAGTAGTAAATTAATTGCCTGCATAAAACCTGTATAGTTCAAGGCAAGTGCTGCATACATTAGAGATTATGGCAGGAAGAGTCTCATACTGTTTGTATGTCAATAAAAGTGTAATAGCTTGACAATAAAAGTCTAACTGCTGGACTGCACGTGTATACTCTGGTATCATATGGTAATGTAGATTAGCAATCATGTAATAGTACTCTAGTATTAAGCACTGTTACCCACACTGTGCACCATAAATTGAATGTGTAGGAATGCCTGTATATGACAGATGTTATCCCCAGGGGCCATTTAGTACAACTGAGAGACACATAGACAGAAAACAGGGAAAATGCAGACAACAAAACCTGAATAGCACATGCAACTGAGATGTGAATTTTTTTAGCACACACAGCCGTGGTTTGAATCCTGCCAGTGGTAGTACTCTGCATACAGAATCATACCCCACAACTGTACAGAAATATCCAGAATGTCCAGCAAAGTGGTCCATATCTATTGCCTATCAACCTGTCCCCCTGAAAAATCAGTGGGATGATCCCAGACGTATAGGCAGCAAACAGGAAATACAACTGATTGACACACATCTATGAGAACAAAGCTGGCACACTAGAAACTCCACAATACCTTAAGAGACTAAGAAGCCACGTATGTCCCATTTACACCCCAACTTGTCAAGCTGTGGTCAGAGTGTGTATAGTAACAGAGTGAGATGTATGTGGATAATAGTAATGTGGAATCTGGTACTGTGTTTGGGAACATTCAGGTAGTGCTAATAAACATTTCTCCCACAGGTCTGTCAGATACCAATACTGTGCCCAGAAATACAAGAATGATACCCAGTACTGGTACTGTTTCCATTGGTACTGTATGGCAGTGCGACTGATGCAGTTGCTCTGAATAATGAGGTATCACACATCACTGTCACCCACACTGTCCTACAACATATAACTGTCTAGCAAATCTGTATAAGAGTGTTATAATACAAGGTCAGAATGCAAAAGCACAGGGGATTAATAAGACAGGAAGCAGATAAGAGATATACCATAATATCTATATGGCAGACACAACTGTGATAGACAGTATTTAAGATGTAGCAGACACAGCCATGGTCTGAATCCTGGGAGTGGATGTAGGCTGCATACAGAATCATACCCCACAACTGTACAGATGAGGCCAGAATGTCCAGTATATGGGCCCATATCTTCTGCCTGTCCACCTGTCCCCCTGGGAAGTCTGTGGGATGATCCCAGATGTTTAGCCAACAAGCAGGGAATACAAATGAGTGTCAAACACCTATGACAATCATTTGTCTTCCCTGCTCCTAGACAGTTATATGTTGTAGGACAGTGTGGGTGACAGTGATGTGTGATACCTCATTATTCAGAGCAACTGCATCAGTTGCACTGCCATACAATACCAATGGAAACAGTACCAGTACTGGGTAGGCCCAGGTTACTAATCTAATGGGGAGGCGAAAGCCATCACTCTGTGGCTAGGCTTATAAATGCCCATGGGCAGATAGCCTAGTACTTACCTATGAACCTATGAGAACAAACCTGTCACTGTAACAACCCCCAAAACTGTTAGGAGAGTAATATTTCAAGTATGTCCTATCTACACTCCCATGTTGTCAAGCTGTGACCAGAGTGTGTACAGTAACAGAGTGAGATGTATGTTCATAATATTAATGTGTAATCTGGAAGTTTGTGTGGCAACAGTCAGGTAGTGCTAACAACCATTGCTCCCACAGGTACATTGGATACGAACACTGTGCTGAGAAATACAAACCATTATAACCTGTACTGGTACTGTTCACTCTGGTATTGTAGGGAACTGTGAGTGTTGCAGCTTCTCTGAATAATAAAGTATCAGTGATCACTGTCACCCACACTGTGTTGCAGAATATAACTGTGTAGAAAAGACTGTATATGTGTGTGTCAGGTCACTAAAGGTGGAAGAGGACAATATTCAAGATATGTCCCGGTATACCAGCATGTGGCCTACACATGGCCAGAGTCTGTGCAGAAAGAGTTGGATAGCTATGTGGACAACATCAATCCAGAATCTGGGAATATGTGTAGAAACAGTTAGTTAGTCTTAACAAATATTCCCTCCACAGGTATACCAGGTAAGAGGTGTATACCGCAGGTAAAACCAGATCATGTGTAATGATGATGACAGCCATATCACTGTCCAAACTAAGGCTATAGGGTACTGTAGTGGAACCACCTAAGGGAATAGGGCTTGGCCCCCCAGGAGTGAGCGCAGACAGGGACCTGTCACCCGTCGCCAGGTCGGGGTCAGGGTACATAGAGAGATCAACCAGCAGTTTGGTGATCTTCTACGCCAAGTCGAGGGCCACATCTCATGATTAGAGAGTCAGCCTGGCTCTGCAACTCAGCCCCCAGCACAGCTACCTTTGGGGCTGTGAAGGTGCAGTGGTGACTGTCCCACTGTTTCCACTAGGGGGTTCATGGGCTTCCAATTTCCCAATACCCCTGCCCTTCAAGGTGGTTACCTCCCACATGTGTCATATACCGCCCCTGTATGTGCCTTATTTGTCTTGCCTGTTAACCTACCAACCTACCTCCACAAATATACCTACTACCCCTCCCCAACATCCCACTCTCACCTGAAAAAAAAGGGCAATCTGTTCCCACAACAAAATTTTGCCCCATACATAGCTGTCCTTTTCGCACACATGTCCACTGGACACATGTAATTTGGTCTAATTGGCATCACAACTTATTTTTGTTGTCCTCACCCCCTCCCAGGGGTTTGAGTGTACAAATCTACCTCCAAATTCAGTGTATATGCACAGCTGTTGCTTTAGAAGAAATGGATAGCTATGGCCCTTCTCTACACCCTTCCTGCACATCCCTAGCTATTTTCCCTACTGTCTTTCCCTCTTTGTGCCCCTTTTTGCACCACCTTCCTATCAACCCCTTCTTCTTTTCTTTTAAAGAAATTAGTGGAGGGTTAAGTGGGAGTAAGCACTTTTAAGCAGCAGTTAGGAGGTTTAAACCTATTTGTAAGGGGGTAAGCAATGCCTACACAGGTTAAGCAATTTAGAAGCTAACTGAGTATAAGAAACTGCAACCGGAAGTTAGCAGTGCTTAACTCTGTGCAAACCTGTGCAAACCTGCTTACAACTGCTTTAAAGGGCCTTAATCACTCTGTATCCAACAGCCGTGTTCTGCCCAGTAACAAAACAAATAGCCTCTGCAAGACTCAAACTCAGGACCCTGCATAACCTAGCCAAAGTGATTTGCCACTAAGCCATGTTAGATATACGTAACACTGCTGTTTCAAAAAAATATCACACAGCCCAGTCATTCAACAGTACAGAGAATGTATTCCGACATTTAGATGTATGTTTGTGTGTAAATATATTAATATCTAAACAGATACAACATATCTATATAAGTATATATATATATATATATATATATATATATATATATATATATATACAAATATATATATATATATATATATATATATATATATATATACAAAAATACATATGAGCATATATACATGCAAATGCCTACACCTATAGATATATATGTCTACACCTATATGTCTAAATATACACAGCAAGTTACATATATGTAAGCAGATATATATCTATGTAGGTATATATGGACATAGTTATATATATGTAAGCAGGTGTGTGTATATATATATATATATATATATATATATATATATATATATATATATATATAGGTATATATGGACATACATCTGTAGATAACAATGGGAAAATAAATAAAACATATATGTCCACAAGCACCGTTAATGGGGTTAAGAAGCCCCAAACAATATACGTCTTGTACGAATAGGTATACCTCCCCCACAGCCAAACATGTCCACCCTGCAATACACTACCAAGTGTTGCAGATCACATAACCAGGACCTGACATGACATGGGCACAAGATGGTTAACAATACTACATCCCACCTGTATGATGTCAGGCTGGTATTGGTAACATATCATGCAGTACAGTCTGGCTCTCATAAGAAATGTACAATGTGGAAGCTATCAACATCCCCAGCATGCATATACACAGACACATATATGCAAATACAGATATAAATATATATATATATATATATATATATACATATATGTAGATATACATGTGACTACACATACACATGCAGATATAGGTACCATAAGATACATATGCAGTAGGTGCACACAATATGGAACAGCCACTATGCCTACAGTTAACACCTTAACAACTGGACACTGTATGAGCCACCCATACAAATGACAATCGTTGCCTGCAACATATACCCACAGAGAGGTCATAGGATATAACACCACACACAGGTTTGCATAAATAGAAAACCTTTATTTGTGTACTATTACAGTTTTATATGCCATGTCATATAGCTGTTCAGACTCTGACATACATATAAACAGAGTAATGCAACTGTGAAACAGTTATACTAATACAGTAGTCTGGAAAGGTTCACAACTGTTGCTGTTCAGGCCAATCCCTTCAAATCATACAATAGTAAAGACAGACTGGGCCACAGGATACCAAACAATCAACAGTAAGTAATGCAGGTGTATAGTTCAGCAGCCTCTATCTACCCTCTGTACACAATCACTAGGTGGTAACCACTTCAGTTGACCAAATGGGCTACAACTGTTACATAACAAGGCATAACTGATGTCATCACAAGCACACTGAGAAAGAGAACAGTCTGTATGGCAGGAGACAGTAGGCCTGCATTAACCCTATTTATGTAACTAATGTAAATATAGGTGAATTGTATGGTACTGTACATCCAGATACCTTAAGGCAGCTCACCCCTGATACCCCCACATTTTGTAACAGCCTAGGTTATTTATGGTGCATCCCACCCCCCTAGACTGAATAATACAGGGCCATATACAACTGTTACATATACTGGCCTCTGGAGTGCATAAGGGCACACATGTATTGTGTAGGTGAAGCCCACACATATATGGCCCCAGCCCCACCATATATGTAAGGGATACAACAGCAGTGGACTGATGGCAGGAATGGCAGAGTGATATACTCATAGCCCACTACAGAACAACTCCTGACAGCATGTCATATGTGCAAAGCTTGGTATGTAGGTGGAGGACAGAGGCTGGAACACAGACCCTTATGTAGAAAACTGTTGCCATACACTAAGCAAGTCGCTGGTGTTACAGGATAGTCTGCAACATACTCTTAGTCGGGGATTTGAGGTTAGAAACATAAATGGATGTAGCCATGTACTGATAGCACTCAACACACACACTGCCAGTGAAATATGTGGCACAGGACCTGTGTGGTGGACAGAAAAACATGATAGGCACACCTCTAGCCACCAAGAAGATAGGCCCACAGTTGAGATCTATGCAGACAGACTGCATTCCAAGGTAAACTAGTATGTACACACAAACCCTGTAGCACCAGTACTATACAAATCACAACACAACTTTACTCATACTCTGTCTGTAGTTCTGGAACCTCCTACAAATATGTAGCTGTCCTGAGTATGCCATTTCCCCCGTAAGAGGTATTGCTACCTACTGTCTGTAACATTGATTCCCACACACAGGAAGGATGTCCATCACACAGGAAAGGTAAAGGGACCACGCCCACATGATGTAGGGATTTACAGTAGGTGGTTGCTATGACAGTGGCAATTGGAAGTACTACACAGCAAGTTGCATGCAGTTAGCAAGTGAAAGACACTGATTGGTGCAGAGGCCATCACCTGATCATGTGCATCACCTACTAAAGCCATGCTGCAATCTATTCAAAGCAGCTCAATCCATTTACTGGAGAGAGAGAGAGAGAGTGAGAGAGTAAGAAAAAAAAAGAGAACGAAAGACAAAAAACTTAAAAAAAAAAAGCCTAATGCAAAGACATTCAGCATTCATTCATCAAGACATCATTCCCACAACAGGTATGTGAAGCATATAGACATGTAATAGAATGTAGTACCTAGTCCATAATAATGGGATATATTATGTGGAATGATTTATATGTGCCATCAGGTGTTGTTATGATGATGTTCAACTGAACAACTGCTATGGACAATAGTGTCTGTCCCTGTCAGTAGTGGGCCATAGTCATCAATTGTGCAGGTCAGCACTGACTGACAAGATGCAAGCCATCATAGTGTGTGTTGTGTAATGGGAAGTATGTATATTACGTGGCCAATTACTGGTGGTGGAAGTAATGCCTTTATGATGGACACGTGGGAACCATGGCCCACCACTGGCAGGATACTCAGGTTAATCTGTAATGTAGCATGCCAGAATGCCATAGATGTGTAAAAGGGTTACCTGCAATCGAGTCCTACATATACCCCCCTAATGTCAAGCCGTGTGCATATGTGGCACCTGTCTGTTGCAGCAAGGCAGAACAGTGCAGCTGTGCAGGAAGGTGTAGTGAGATTGTGGAGCGGATGTCTGAATGTACCCCACATATAGGTATGCATATGTGTATATATGTTGCATATATAATATATAAAGATATATATGTATATCAGCATGTATGTCCACAAATATACAGATACCCCTGTGTAGACATATATATGTGCACATATATAAAACATCACATATATCTACACATATATAGATATATACCTATATGCACATGTCTACATATATACAAACACACACAGACATGTCCCCTATATTACTACCACAGTGATGCGTGCTATGTGCAAAGCACCAGCACAAATAGCAATACACACAGCTATCTACAGCTGGCAGTGTGTGCAACATGGATGGGTATGTCACATGTTAGCCCCTTGTTGGGATGACATTGCCCCTGTCTGTGAAGTATGCAATGGAAATATGGGGAAGTATGGCAGATACACTTGTGGAGGTGGTCAGGCTTGGTAGATATAGAGGACAGTCTACAGGGATGGTATGTGACACATGTGGTGGGTAAACAACCTGGATGGTGTGTGTGGTCTGTGATGTGGATGCCCCATGGGCCCCAATATGGGCACAATGGGTATAGACCTCGCACCCAATGCTACTCACAACAGCAGTCCATGTCCTGAAGGTGCCTGGTCTGGAGGCTGAGCAGGGGGAGCATGTTGGCCCTGTGATTGTGTACTGGATGCCTCAGACTGATGTAGCACATCCCACATGTGTCTGTGGAGTCAGGTATGGAACCCTAGACCTGACCTCAGGGGGCAGGAACATGTCTGTGTGTGCCCAGAGGGGTGACAACATCTCCTGGGTGGTTCCACCTGATAGTATTGCTGGACCAGTACATGAGGTGGCCCCAGTTTGGGACACACATGTGATGTGGCCAGGTATCATGGGCAGATGGATTTGGAGAGGTGGATCTGCTGGCCAATAGAACATATACATGTTATTGTGTCACTGTTATAGAACATATGTTGGTAGTAATAGTCCAACAGCATGCAGAGATATCGCCAATAACACAGAATGCCAGATGTGCAGCAATCCAAGAGCAGCCATACCACTGGCATATATGGAACCATAGTGGCCCTGACAATGACATGCAGGTGAATAGTCTGTAACAGGCCAGCAATGACAGTGTCCACACAGGGGACATGGCTACAATCACATAGCAGAAAGTGTGGTACAATACAATATCTGTTCCACAGGTAGGTAAGCTGTAGTCATACCTAATGAGTTGTGTGTATAGCTTGTTGAAGCTTATATGGAGATGTGTATTACGAACTTTGGTAACCTTGCTGTATGAGTTGCTCAGACCTGTTTCCATCTTTATGTCTTTCAGCTAAGATGGCACATACACGGTTGTCCACCTATTCCCAAGCGGAGAATGATGTGGTGATATCGCACTTGATCCAGCACTATCCAGTGCTGTTTGTCAGTGCCACACATGAGCAGCAGGAATGGACCACATTGTGGAATGACCTAGTCCACAGAGTCAATGATGTTGGACTGCGCAATCGCAGTTTTGAGCAGGTCCGGCATCATTGTACTGACCTGCTTCGGAATGCCCGTTGATGTGCTGCTGCAGTTCGGGGAGATCCCCTTGCCACAGTGGAGGGCCATGCAATCCATCCCCCCCAACACATGTGGGAGGAGCTCCTGACCAGCCTCATTGCACCTGCCCATCTGGACAGCCATCAACCACTGGACTCCATGGAGCTGGGTGTCACCCACACACCGGCCGAGAAGCATGCAGGTAAGGACAAAGGGCACATCAGTAGATCACTGTTGTGTATACATCTGCATTGGTACAGGTAGATAATGCATATCTGACATGTCATAGATATATCGTGTTGCTGCATTGTAGTGATAAACAGATGTCCAGATGTGGTAGTATCGTGGGAATGTACCGTTGATGTATTGTAATACTGCATCCACCCTGTAGCACTGCCACAGGTGTGGCCACTGACATTGCATCTCTCACCCTCTTATGTAGGTCCCTCCAGGATTCCACTAAGGCAGCAGCCTGTAGCTGGTGAGTATGTTTTATGTAGATGCTTGCTTACACACCAGGCATGTAAATGGTGATGGTATATTCCATGCACACATCTAACACACCTACCCTGAATGCTTGCTGTACATGTGCATGTATTGTTGCTGTGAAATGCACGGTTTCACGGGGGTGACCATGATGAGGTATTGTAAGGGACACCTGCATGTTAACTAACATCCTGTCATTGCGGAATGTGTCCACAGGGAGTAACATACTGGTGGTAGACATGGCTTACAGTACGGACATGTTTGGAACAACACCCATATACAGTGCACCAATGTATATACCTGTAGAACAATGGCAACTGCTGCAGAGATGCACTATGGCATAAGGCATTACAGTAGTCCACATTATCAGCTGGGTTTAGTCTGCAACATGTGTTCTTCAGTGTATCTTTATGCATCTGCATAAAGGCTGAAGGAAGGGGGTTCAGCATGATACACCAGTGCACTGCAGCAGGGATCCTAAGGATGCTTGGAATGGCTCTATCTGCACATTGTCAGATTCAGGGCTGTGGCAGTTGTAACTCTACCCACATGCAGCAGGGATCCTAAGGATGCTCAGAATGGCTCTATCTGCACATAGTCAGAGTCAGGGCCTGTGGCAGCTGTAACCCTACCCACACAGCAATAGTGACAGCAGTGTGTGAACACCATGTTATGTGCACATGAGTAGACCTTGTAATCATGCAGAATAGGGGACGTGTAGGGCAGACTGAACATACACTGGAAAATGCAGATGGCCCACGCTGGTATACGCCTGCCAGGAGCAGTGACTGTTGTAGTACACACAACAAGAGGTGCAATAAACCATCGTGATAAGGGTGTGCACACATATGCCCACACGGTGTGTATGCATTGCAGTCAACAGCTGCACACCTAACACAATCTGTAGACACTGCATGTGAAAGTACAGGACATATGTCACATATCGGGCTCATTTTATTTTTATTATTTTATTTGCAGTTGGTTTACCAGGATAGTCCATTGGGCCAAAAGAACCCGTTTTCAATGGAGTCCTGGGGAGAAAAGCTCCAATACAGACAAAAATTAGGTGCATACAAATATAAAAATACAAAAAGATTGTACAGAGTAAAAACATAAAACATTTAGGTTCACAATTCAAAAGCATTCTAATCAGTACAGTATGATGAGGATAAATGAGAGGTAGGAAAAAGAAGGGGTAATGTGATAAACATCTAGAGGAGTTATTCAAGCAGACATCAAAACCTTACAGAGTAGGTAAGTTGATGGAACTTCGGTTTAATAGGTAGAGATACGTATCAAAAATGTAAAGGATGATGAGATATAATAAATTTATGAGGGGAGAGAGCAAGAGCAATCCCATTGGGACCTCAGGTATGTATGAAGAGAGTTTTTAAATGTGTAGCGGTTAGAGGTGGTACGAATGGTTGGTGGGAGTGAGTTCCAGAGGCGGGCAAGGTTGAAGGATAGTAGGTGTTTACCTGGGGGGTGAGATGGTTTATGGACTTCTAGTAGGTTTTGATTGTTAGATCTTAATACTCTGTTTGGTAGATGCATTTTAAAGGCAGAGGACAGGGATGGACAAAGAGAAGGACTAAGAATGAGCTTGTGAGCGAAAGTCAGCTGTATATAAGTAAGATGATTAGGTAGTTCAAGCCAGTTTAGGGTTTGGAGAGAAGAACAGTGGTGTGTGTAGGACCTGTGCCCATTAGCGAATTTGGCAATTTTATTATAGCAGGAGGATAGCTGGTTTTTTAGAGAGGACTGAAGGTTGGTCAGTAGTGGGGCCCCATAGAGAAGGGAGGGGATGAGAAAAGAGGAGGCGAGTGTGATTTTGGAAGAGCTTGTAAGGTACTGATTTTGGCGGTAGAGCATACCTAGTTTTTGATGAGTTTTTTTAATATTTAGTTGTAGATGGGAGTTGTAGCTAAGCCTATTATCAATAAGTACACCAAGTAGCTTTGTTTCAGTCACTAGTTCCAGGAGTAAGTTATTTTGGCTGGTAATTGAGAAAGAGTTTATATTGAAGGAAGTGGACTTGGAGGGGGTAAATACCATAAGTTTTGTTTTGGAGGCATTGAGTGCCAAGTGATTTTTTCTCATCCACTGCTCGGTAATTAAAAAAGCTTCCTGGGTAAGTGTTTGGAGCTGAGAGGAGGAGGTGGCAGAGCAGATAATAGTAGAATCATCTGCATGTTGGATGATGTTTGCAAAAGGAATTGATTTATGGAAATCATTTATAAATATATTAAATATATTAAAGAGGAGGGGACCAAGAATAGATCCTTGAGGAACTCCAGTGGGGGTACTAAGGAAAGGGGAAGTGGCCTTTTTCCATTTAACAGCTTGGTTTCTATTTGATAGATAGCTAGAGAACCAATTTATGGAAGACGGAGAGAGGTTAAGTTTTGACAGTTTGGTTAAGAGCAGATTGTGTGAGATAGTGTCGAAGGCCTTGGAGAGGTCAAGTAGTAGGGTAGAGACTATGTGGCTGGAATCACGTGCAGTGTTAACAGTCTCAAGGAATGATAAGACAGCTGTGAAAGTGCTGTGGTTTGGCCTGAATCCATGCTGTGTAGGAGTTATAAGGTTGTTGTCCAATAGATGTGGCAGTGCATTCATGAATAGATCGGTTGATTAGAATGCTGCTGGGATAATCAATAGCCTCTGCAGCTATGCTTAGGAAGTAGGAGTAGGATTTTCAAACTCTTCACCACGGCTGCTACAGTGCCTGACTGGGAGTACGCTCCTATTTTTTTTTTGCCCTATAATTTCTCTTGGGACCTCGCCTGGGTGGACACATACATTCAACAAAGGCCACCTACTCCATATAAATTTATCTAAGAGACATACTGCTCTGCTGCATCCTTTCCTTATTCGGAACCTGGAAGAGTGTCTCCCAGAGGACACTGCGAAATTTCTTTTGCCCTATAATTTCTCTTGGGACCTCGCCTGGGTGGACACATACATTCAACAAAGGCCACCTACTCCATATAAATTTATCTAAGAGACATACTGCTCTGCTGCATCCTTTCCTTATTCGGAACCTGGAAGAGTGTCTCCCAGAGGACACTGCGAAATTTTTTTTGCCCTATAATTTCTCTTGGGACCTCGCCTGGGTGGACACATACATTCAACAAAGGCCACCTACTCCATATAAATTTATCTAAGAGACATACTGCTCTGCTGCATCCTTTCCTTATTCGGAACCTGGAAGAGTGTCTCCCAGAGGACACTGCGAAATTTTTTGCCCTATAATTTCTCTTGGGACCTCGCCTGGGTGGACACATACATTCAACAAAGGCCACCTACTCCATATATATTTATCTAAGAGACATACTGCTCTGCTGCATACTTTCCTTATTCGGAACCTGGAAGAGTGTCTCCCAGAGGACACTGCGAAATTTTTTTTGCCCTATAATTTCTCTTGGGACCTCGCCTGGGTGGACACATACATTCAGCAAAGGCCACCTACTCCATATAAATTTATCTAAGAGACATACTGCTCTGCTGCATCCTTTCCTTATTCGGAACCTGGAAGAGTGTCTCCCAGAGGACACTGCGAAATTTTTTTGCCCTATAATTTCTCTTGGGACCTCACCTGGGTGGACACATACATTCAACAAAGGCCACCTACTCCATATAAATTTATCTAAGAGACATACTGCTCTGCTGCATCCTTTCCTTATTCGAACCTGGAAGAGTGTCTCCCAGAGGACACTGCGAAATTTTTTGCCCTATAATTTCTCTTGGGACCTCGCCTGGGTGGACACATACATTCAACAAAGGCCACCTACTCCATATAAATTTATCTAAGAGACATACTGCTCTGCTGCATCCTTTCCTTATTCGGAACCTGGAAGAGTGTCTCCCAGAGGACACTGCGAAATTTTTTTTGCCCTATAATTTCTCTTGGGACCTTGCCTGGGTGGATACATACATTCAACAAAGGCCACCTACTCCATATAAATTTATCTAAGAGACATACTGCTCTGCTGCATCCTTTCCTTATTCGAACCTGGAAGAGTGTCTCCCAGAGGACACTGCAAAATTTTTTTTGCCCTATAATTTCTCTTGGGACCTCGCCTGGGTGGACACATACATTCAACAAAGGCCACCTACTCCATATATATTTATCTAAGAGACATACTGCTCTGCTGCATACTTTCCTTATTCGAACCTGGAAGAGTGTCTCCCAGAGGACACTGCGAAATTTTTTGCCCTATAATTTCTCTTGGGACCTCGCCTGGGTGGACACATACATTCAACAAAGGCCACCTACTCCATATAAATTTATCTAAGAGACATACTGCTCTGCTGCATCCTTTCCTTATTCGAACCTGGAAGAGTGTCTCCCAGAGGACACTGCAAAATTTTTTTTTGCCCTATAATTTCTCTTGGGACCTCGCCTGGGTGGACACATACATTCAACAAAGGCCACCTACTCCATATAAATTTATCTAAGAGACATACTGCTCTGCTGCATCCTTTCCTTATTCGAACCTGGAAGAGTGTCTCCCAGAGGACACTGCGAAATTTTTTTTGCCCTATAATTTCTCTTGGGACCTCGCCTGGGTGGACACATACATTCAACAAAGGCCACCTACTCCATATAAATTTATCTAAGAGACATACTGCTCTGCTGCATCCTTTCCTTATTCGGAACCTGGAAGAGTGTCTCCCAGAGGACACTGCGAAAGTATGTACATCTGTTGTCTCTCGGGCTCCTACCATTGTAACTCCTGCTTGTTAACATTGTAAGCTATCTCCCTGCCAGGACAGCTAGCAGCCTATAGACCTTCCATTCCCTTCCCATCTTTTTCTGAGTTCTGCCCCTGCTCCTCTATAGTCCATCCTATCTTGTCCTGAGACCTTCCTAGCTGCTCAAGTGCACTCCTGCATTTGGCCACTAGAGGGTGTCCCCCTACCATACTTTACTTTTGCTTTCTTTCTTCACTCATTTCTTGCTTTTATCTTCATTATTGCTACCCTCTCTTTCTCATCCATACTCTTGCCCACTTCACCTATTTTAATTAGAAACACCTTACTTACCCAGCTACAACTTACTCTCCTGCATCCTATGCTCTTCTGATTGACTCTCGATCCTCCTCTCCTGGTTTCTTTTTACTCCCCTGTCCCCCACTGAACCTTGTCTTCCATCTCTATTTCTGCTTACTTTCCTCCTAAATATACTGCGTACTTTCTTCCCTCCTCTATCTCTTACTGCCTTCCCAGCACCATCTAAGGGGATATACCGTTCATGTTATCTCCATCCTCCACCTTCCTACCCTACTACTATGATATTCTCCTTCCCTCCCCTTCCCCAGACTGCCTGATCCTTTTGTATGTCCCTTCCCTTCCACATTACTGAGCTATTGACCTCCCTGTCTGTCCCACGTAGCTCGTATTCCCTGTTCCTCCTCCCCTCCCTCTACTTCCACCTGGAAGTGATAAATACTTCCCCTCCCCTCAGGGCGCCATTTTCAAACTCTTCGCCACGGCTGCTACAATGCCTGACTGGGAGTACGCTCCTATTGTAAGTGCTTTGCTGTTCAATTTATGTTGTTAACTTCAGGGCTTTTCCCTCCATGTATATGCTAAAGGCTCTTTTAGACAAACTATGCTAGTATTTGTATTTGTATACTGTTGTACGGTGTACTGAGAGTGCATTCCACCTATCTGTTGCATAGCTGGTTGCCGTGTTAAGTGTGTATTCTACCTATCTATTACATAGCTTGTAATACTGCCCTGGCTACTGTTTTACAAACGTACCGAACGGTACCTCTATCTCTATGGAGTTCGGATTGTAGATCCACTGTTTATATGGTTATTGCTTTATGCATATTGGTTGTATTGCATTAGACACTGTTTTGTGCATCGCAAAGCTATTTGTGTTAGGTCGTGTTGCTCCTGTCCTTTTAAAGCGTTACTGAATGTAGCGCTTTGGTTGTATTCCATACCTTACTGCTTTTTGGGCATCGCAAAGCTTTTGGGGTTAGGTTTTGTGCATCGCAAAGCTATTTGTGTTAGGTAGTGTTGCTCCTGTCCTTTTAAAGCGTTACTGAATGTAGCGCTTTGGTTGTATTCCATACCTTACTGCTTTTTGGGCATCGCAAAGCTTTTGGGGTTAGGTTGTGTTGCTCCCTTCCCTTGAAACCGTTACTGAATGTAGCGCGACATTGTCCTTTTCTTTAATTCCCTTTAAACCGCTACTGAACATAGCGCGACATTGCCCCTTTATTTAAATACACACTATGCGAGGATTCTATCGCATAGAATATAGTGTTTGGTTCCAAATAGGGTTTCCCTTACTTAAGTGACCACGATCTACTTCTGGGTACATTAAGTGTTTAATGCTTCATGGAACTGCTGAGGCTACATTCCGGCATTTTTTCCCATATATAACATATTTTGCTTCTAACTAGCGCAGGTGTAGCATGCCAGTTCCACGTGTTTGGACTACATCTTAAACGCCTAGTTGGTCGCAGATATTCTAGGCTTCTTGCATTATCCCATCAATTTCAATTATATTCATTTTTTGGGACTGCTTCACGATATCTCATGCCTGTATATAGTAGCAGTGACTAGTTTAATTTGTTAAATATTCACAACACCATCTTACTTAATGCAGAAACATTGCAGTACACTTTATAGTGCTTTAATGTCCTTGTTTTATTGATAAGTTTGTCATTAAATAATTACACTACTATCTTACAAACTACAGAGATATTTGTTTAAACTGCATAATTTAGGTTTTAATTGCTGCAGGACTCTTGAATAGTTCTGGAATCTCCTGAATTTGTATTGCATTTTTGTATATTTCTTGATGAAACTGCTCCTTGTTCTACATGGTCATTAATCTAGTTTAAATATCTATTTTAATGCCAGTTGCTCACCCGTTTGCAAGGCATACCTGTTGAACCTTAGATATGTTATATTCATTTATTTGAAAGCTATGGACCTTGCTACTCTATTACTGCTTGCTCTACTGACTGTATTGTGATTTTTGCTTCTTTTGTCTACTACATACTTAGATATTAAGGTGTTGTTACAACTACATTGTTACTAACCCTTCTCATCTCTCCCTCTTATCTCCAGTTTTTTTTGCCCTATAATTTCTCTTGGGACCTCGCCTGGGTGGACACATACATTCAACAAAGGCCACCTACTCCATATAAATTTATCTAAGAGACATACTGCTCTGCTGCATCCTTTCCTTATTCGGAACCTGGAAGAGTGTCTCCCAGAGGACACTGCGAAAGTATGTACATCTGTTGTCTCTCGGGCTCCTACCATTGTAACTCCTGCTTGTTAACATTGTAAGCTATCTCCTGCCAGGACAGCTAGCAGCCTATAGACCTTCCATTCCCTTCCCATCTTTTCTGAGTTCTGCCCCTGCTCCTCTATAGTCCATCCTATCTTGTCCTGAGACCTTCCTAGCTGCTCAAGTGCACTCCTGCATTTGGCCACTAGAGGGCGTCCCCCTACCATACTTTACTTTTGTTTTCTTTCTTCACTCATTTCTTGCTTTTATCTTCATTATTGCTACCCTCTCTTTCTCATCCATACTCTTGCCCACTTCACCTATTTTAATTAGAAACACCTTACTTACCCAGCTACAACTTACTCTCCTGCATCCTATGCTCTTCTGATTGACTCTCGATCCTCCTCTCCTGGTTTCTTCCCGCTCCGTTCGCCCTTCGGGCTCACTCCGCTCCCCTACCCTGCCCCCAAATCTCACCCGCCCCCAGTACCTCTACCTATATCCCTCCAATTTCCACACCCACTTCCTCCCTACACCAATTAGCCCTCTACACCTTAGACACACCCCAATCAGCCTATTACCCAATTTGTAACCACTCCCACAGCTAATACATACATTCTTCTCTTTCTAAACACTCCTCTACTCAACTACCTCTTCCTCCAGCTCCACACTCACTACTCCCTATCCTACACATCCTTACAAAGCTTTTTCTCCATCCCCCTGTACAATTACCTTATAACATATATAAGACATCCATAACAAACAACACTAAGCAGCATTATCAACATGCCTTTAAATCCTTCATCCATTTGTATCCTTCTCTTATTATCTCTTAAACTATCATACCTTTATTACCTCACCCAACCCCATACTTCACACCATATACAATGTTTTCATACTACCAACCATCTGAACTCCCCTCTCTCACATTTGCACTCTCCTATCTCTCCCCATCTTTACCAAATAACACAGCTGCTTACCTTCTCATTCAAAGTTTTATCCCTTCAAAAAAACTCTCTCTCCATAGCAACCAAACACCCCATAATCATCACAACTGACCCAAATCACCATTTCACTCTACTTAATCATCTTTTGAACCCAATCTTTCACCTCATCTCCAGTCTTTTATCTGGTGATATACATCCCAACCCTGGCCCCTCCTCCTTTTCCTCCTCACACAAGCCTATATACTTCACCTCTCTAAACTCCCAAAGCATAATGAATAAAGTCCTAACCCTCCATGCATGGCTTATGCATAATAAACCTGACATACTTTCTATTTCAGAAACATGGTTAAAGCCCTCTATAAAAGATTCTGAAATTACTCCGCCCAGCTATTCTATCATTAGAAAAGACAGGACCCAAAGGAAAGGTGGCGGTGTAGCCCTCCTATATTCCTCTTCCCTGATAGTTACCCCCTACGACAAACCCACTCCTACATTTAACAAAGAAGAATTACTCCTCACTCTCCTACAAGTTAATAAGCATAAACACATATGCCTTGCATCTATCTACATTCCCCCAGGGGACAATATCTCCACACTTGAAAATATCCTCTCTTGGCTCTCTGACAACATTAGCAATGAAACCATACTCCTAGGAGATGTAAATATTAACTGGGCCTCCATCCAGTCCCTAACAAATCCTCTTAACATCAACCTATATAACTTTACCCAACTAATCAATACCATAACTCACCCATCAAAAGACCCCTCCTGTGGCACCATCCTCGACTGGATTCTAGTATCACATCCCCACTATTTTTCAGATAGTGGTACTCTTCCTGACCCTCTTAGTGATCATCTGCCTACTTTTACTCATCGACTCCCCTGTATCTCATACCGTTCCCACAACTACATTACTACTCGTAATGACAAAAGCTTCAACCCATCAATCTTTGTAGACTCCCTGAAAGCTATTAATTGGAATAATCTAAAGACACTTCCATTAGAAGAAGCAGTTGCTCACTTTAACTCCACTTTCTTAAGAATACTTGATTCCCATGCCCTCTAAGAACAAAAGAATCAAAACAAATTCGCCCTGGCTAACCAAAACCACACTAGCAACTATGCGACTTAGAGACAAAGCCTGGGGACTCTATCTGAGAACTAAGACTCCAGAACATCATATTGCATTCAAAACCCTTCGAAATAAAGTCAAAAGTTAATAACCTCAGATAGACAAAAATACTTCTTCACACTTCAAAACAATAATAAAACCAACCCTCAAAGATTTTGGAAGGGGATATCCACCCTCCTTAACCCCAGCAAACCACACACTCCAACCCCAGACCCAAACATTCCTGACTTAGAATTAGCTACACAGTTTAATTCCTTTTTCATCGACTCCATTGGCAAACTCACCTCCTCCTTCACAAGCTCCACCTCACTATCTAATACACCCCCTCCTTCTCCCACCCACAACCCCATCCCCAATTCCACATCACACTGCCTATCTTCCACCATATCCACTACTCCAACTGCCTCATCACCCTCTCTCTCTCTCTCTCCACATTCCTCTCTATTCTCACTAAAACCTACACCCACTTCCACTATAAAGAAACTTCTCCAGAAACTGAAGCCTTGCTCATGTACTGCTAAGATATGCGGTGATGTGGTCCCAAGGCAGGTCAAGGATGTGTGTCAAATCAATAAAGGTGTATATACCCCTTATAGCCACAGTATGCTCTGATGGTTGTCAGTGTAAGAGTATTGGAGTGGTCATACATGGTCTGTTGATGTTGACAGCTGTAAATCAGGCATCAGGCATTCACAAATGACAACTGTCCACATATCATCCCAGGTATGTGTTGCTGAAAAACATAGGGGCTGTCAGAAGTAAAGTTGACATAACTGACACAGTACTACACATTTCACAATGGGTTGTACACCTGTGATTTGTGGTGCACAGTACATGGAAGGGTGCAGAACAGGTGCACAACAATATGTATACATGGGTGCAGTGGTATCCAGGGGAAGGGACATTACCTAGTCACACAGCACATGCATCACACAAATGTATACTGTTGCTAGCATGGGTTGATTATAGCTGAACTGCATGTTGTTCTGTACCATATGTTCTGCATGTTGGCAGATGGGTAATAGGAGGACTGTGTATACTATCATTGTGTACCCTCACCTGTATGTGTGTATGTGTGCATCCTGGTGGTTAGTTAGTTTGCCTGCAGGGTCACTCTGGTGAAGTGGAGGGAGGTAGATGCATGTCGGATGTGTGTGTGTGTGCATGTATGTGTTTGTGTGGGTGGCAATGTATGCATATGTGTGATTGTGGGGTGTTCATACAGCTGTCCCTCCCTGTAGGACCATGCAGTACATGGACATGGACTGCCACATTACACACTTGGAATGCCTGTCATGTCTGTAATCACAGGACAGCAAATAGTATATTATAGTCTGTAGCATGGACAGGCTTCTGGAGGGAAGGTAGACACCAGGTGCACCCTTAATATTGCAGTCAACAGAGATGTCACCTACAACCCACATATGCAGCTCTACAGATGCATTGGGGAAGTACTAGTCAACGCCAGGGAGAGTATCCAAATATTACAGTTGTCACATGATAGGTTGAAGGGGCAGCATATCTGGCATGTACTGAGCATTACATACACATGACACACCAGTGCGAGATATTATGGATACAACATAATAGCCCACACATATAGGGGCCATGCACATCATTTCCAGGCATACAGAGGGTGCATACCAAATGACAGCAGTTAGGCCATGTAAAACCACTACACACAGGTCAGACAGGTAAAGTAGCAACAGGCCTTGTGTTGTGGCCACTTGTGTGGGCATTTAGAGAACTGAGATATTAATGAGTGGTATCAATGTGTGTATGTTAAGTGTGATGCAGGATGGGGTAACACATGGACATATATGTGGGACTGTCTGTAAAATCTTGGACAAGTAGGTATTATGGAGGTGTGTGTGTGTGTGTGTGCGTGTGTGCGTGTGTGCGTACTGTTAGGCAATGCTGTACAGGTTTTAAAGTGCATTTATTGGTTTCCCCCACAGGTGGTGAGGTGGGTCAGGGTCCCTTCTGCATGCAGTCCGATGTTGGTGTCCATGCAGACATCGAAGATGATGATAGTACTGTTGAGGCACAGGTGGGGTTGTCAGGGGCCGACACTGTGCCAACATTTGACACCCCCCTTTTAGCCACCCCAACCCCGCACACAGTTTTAGTGCCTACACATATCCCATCACCAGTGGCCATAGCAGAGGAACAGCTGGATTTGGTGGCAGTGCACAGGGGAAGTGTGGTAACCATGCCTACTGTGTCCAGTCGCAGTATGCATAGCTGGATGGCTGGCAGGGCACCACATAGTTGGATGTCTCAGGGTGCTCATGGTAGGGCCACTGGACATCATGCCCCTGGCATAGGTGACATAGCTGGTACCAGCAGGTTCATGTTTCAGGCTGTAATGGCAGTGCAGGCACATATGGAATGTTACACCAGAAAGGGCCTGAGGCTGCAGAGGGCTGCTCTCGCATCTGTAAGCGACAACCTTTGTGAACTGTTGAGTGCCATCAGTGCTTATACCGAGCACACATATAGACGGCATGATGAGATGATGGCCCTCATCGGCCATGGTGTGTCTGTGCTTCAACATGTGGTGGGGATGCTTGGATGTGGGCCAGCAACACCAACAGCTGGCAGTCAATATGGATGTGCTAGGACACTAAGGGGCTCCTGTAGTGGCAGTAGTAGCCCTGGCAATGCAGTGGGCATGCTGTCCACACCACACCACACCACAGCAGGCCATGTGCACTTAGTCCTGGCCAGTCCCAGGAAGGACCTAGTAGCAGCAGACAGTTGTCATCAGCAGGTGAGAGTAGCACATCGAGGCCTGTACCTGGATGTACCCTCAGAACCTCTGGCAGGCACAGTCCATGTGTCCATTGCCAGAGGCAGTGAACTGCACACCCTGCCAAGTATAGTCTGCAGCTGTCCATAAACATCTGTGTAGAGCAGCCACATGGCAGAACTGTGTGCATGCATACCCACACATTATACAAACACACCTAGGGCAACTTCATACCTACACACACCACATCATGTCACCCAGCTCTCTACAGTACACCCCTCACCCACACACATGGTGTC
Organism: Protopterus annectens; assembly: GCF_019279795.1. Classification (NCBI taxonomy): domain Eukaryota; kingdom Metazoa; phylum Chordata; order Ceratodontiformes; family Protopteridae; genus Protopterus; species Protopterus annectens. The sequence continues at coordinate 921,119,639 of NC_056735.1, forward strand.
AAATGTATGGCCCACCCTCAGCTTCTGGCAAACCCACATCACACCCTGTGCATATGATGATACCTGTGCCCCATCCCGGTCATCCATATCATCAATGCAGGGAACAGCTGATATGGTCCTGATGCACACGGTGACTGTACAACAGTGTACCACAGTACTGCGGTATAACATGTTGTAGGGAGTACAGTGTAATGCATATATGGCAGATAGTGTAGCCATCCTGCAATGATGCCTTATAGTTGTTAGTAACACTGGTTGGATGTGGTCTCTATGATGTTATCCATTTGTGTTGTAGGTGTACATGTGTCAGCACAAGGATGGTATGCAGTCATATTACACAACGGGGTATGTCACTGTGGTGAAACCATGGCTGTGACATATCTGGGGTACAGTTGAACAAATGTCACAGGTTACTAAATTGGTTATTGCCTGTGCCACATGGATGGGTGGCCTGCTGAGGCATGTATACCCTGCAACATGATGTAAACCCATCCACATACATGCACACTGTTACTTGGCAACACTGGGAGTAAACTCCTGCCTAGCTATGTAGTCATACTGAAGTGTGTGGCTTACATTGCACACACCACACAGCATTTAGGGTGAGGTGTGTCCCAGGTTACATGTTACATGCAGAACATCCCCAGACATGTACAGTATGCTAATGGGGGATGTGATGGGTGTATTTGGACAATACGTAGTGTGACATACCGTCATATACACATTTACAGACACATAACAGCCAGACACACATCAGAGATACCAGGGCCTATTGCTGCTAACTAACCTGACCGTTTGTCCAATGTGTTACAGGTAGGCTGAACACATCACATGCATGACTGGCTTGGATTGTGGTAACAGTTACCTGTATGGTTGATGGTGACAGTGGTAACCATAACGTGGTACATGAGACATATACCGGGTGTACCTTGGTGTAATGACAGTGTACACAGCACCCACATCCCCCAGTGGATATTGTACTCCCTGAAACCCATGATGACACTCTGTCACACCCACCATCAGACAATGGCCACAACTGTGATGCAACCCATAGTATACCCCAAAAGTGGTACTCAGGGATATGTATCTCATGCACATGCCACACGCATAGTAGGGTGTTACATTGTCATGCCTCACCTATAGGCAGCAACAACACTATCTGTACTACTGTGTGGCAATAGGTATTGTAGTAGGAGTATGTGGCCTCATAATGCTGTCCCCTACAGATATACGGACATGCACACCTACACACACATGCCAAAACAGAATGGGTATCCCATGCCTATCACCCCATTTGTAAAACACTGTCGTGCTGGTACTGCAAAGGTCGTATAGCCAGTATGAGGGGGAGCTTAACAGGGTACATGTAATGTCCCATACAGCAGCAGCCACAACTGACTATGGCAATGGGTGTTGCGTTAGTTGTGAATGCCCTCATGTAATTCCCAAGTACCAAGTACTGGTGTGCTAACGCACAGACACTGCTATACTCAGTCATGCACACATACACATGTATCAGTACAGGGGTGCATCCCTGCAGGTGGCCATAGCTGTGTACCTAGCTACTGTCCAAGGGGAGATGGGTTGTGCAGGGGTTGTATGTACAGTGCAATCCTGCCAACTACAAGGTGGCAGTGGGCATCTATCGAAAGACACTACTATAGTGACCCTCAGGGTGTGAATGACATGCATCAGCCAATCCTCCAAGTACCTCCTGCACATGGCCACTGAGGTGATCAAGTTGACATGTATGCAACATGCATTACAACACATGGTTATTGTCTGTGATGGGACTTGTACCCAAGCATGCTCAGTTGACTGTGGTAGTGTAGTGGAGGGACCTGTGTCATGTGGTGCATACAGGGTGGCATCTCCTATATGTGTCACTTCTTACACAGCTGGTCAGGCATGTCAATGTCAATCAAGCTTAGGTTGCCTGTACATATCCCAACTGGATACCTTCCATCTGCACATCTGTACATGGATTGACATTCATCAGCTTGGCAAGTAGCTATGCAGTATCATGAGTGTGCTGACAGATAGACATCTGACAACAATATGTATGCCATAACTGCATGTCAGATGCTCTCAGTAACATGTGCTGTACAGACAGTAGTCTACAGTTACATTCCACATGACAGACCATTACCCAGTAAGGGGTATATACTGTGACACAGCTCACACACCAGGGACACAAAATGGGGGCCTCAGAGTCCAGCTATGCCTGCAGGTGTGCCTGTAGTCAGTTCTACATTTAGCACTCTGCTCTTGACTGGGTAAGCAATGTCAACAGTAGTACTGTCATGATACACTACATGTCAGTGTGACAGCACATACCCTGGCCTACTATTCCTGTATGTAACACATTCACATGGATAACAGTGGGGTACAAGCCTCATTTATGTCTGTGTGCCACACATGACACTCACACCCCTTGCTACTGTAATGACAGCACATAGCCACATGTATTGTACATGGCATTACATACACTTATTACAGATGCCATTACCCTGCTATGTTATCAGACTGGGTGGTGTGACCTGGTTACCAGGGCTAAGCCATGCTTAGCAAGTCTCAACATTGGTGCAATATAACAGCTAAGCTGATTTGCGCACTGGTAAGTGAAGCCTACACTGTGTAAGCACCCGTACATTTACTCATAGCTTAGCACTGCTTAGCTTTACGCAAACCCACTTAAAGCTGCTCAGAACTGCCTTAACCACTCTGTATTCCACAGCCTTTGTTCTGCCCAGCAGCAAAATGAATAGCCCTTGCAGGTCTTGAACCCAGTACCCTGTACACTGCAATCATAACACTTATCTACTATGCCATGACCACTGTGAAAACAGCTGTTGTTTTACCAATATAACTGCCAATACACATATTGAGTAATATTGAACAATTGCCTTTACTTCCTAAATTGTGTAGTCATTGTTATTAATATGACTGTTGCATCACATATGTTGTTTTATCATAATGTACACATAGCAGATACATACGGTGAGATACATCTGGTAGAGTATACACAACCATGAGGTTTTCACATGACAGGATTATGGTTATATACATATAATAGGTCTATATATGTCTACATGTAAATACACATGTATACTCATACATATGTCTGTATACACATCTGTAAAGTGCTACTTATATATGGCCATGTGTACATCCCTTAGTATGTACATATATATATATATATATATATATATATATATATATATATATATATATATGTATATATATAGATATATGTATATATAGAAATATGTATATATAGCTATATATGTATGCACATCCTATGTGTACAGTTCTGCCTACTTATGTTGGTATATATGTAGATATGGACAACTATATGTGCATACATATCTATTCTGATATACCTACTACTGTCAATATATATATATAGATATCCATACATATATGTGCATATGTATCTGTCTGTATATGTGTAGACATATATTGCTCTGTATATGTATATATCTGAGTGTTTGTATGCCTTTATATGTACATATACATATCCATCTATGTATGTTGATATGCATATGTGTATATATCTATATAGATATATGGATTATTAGATATACATATATGTTCACCGTATGTCATGAACATGGAGTGGAGCCCTACTTCAGCCCCAGTAGTCCCAACTTCGTAGTGCAAGGGGATGTCAGGTATGTATTGCAGGTATATCTGTAGACTATTGCTACTGTAATACGGATTGTCTTCACAGACATGGTGTGTGTGGGAGGTCACATCTGCTTTTAACATGTGCACCACTGGCTACTGACAGACATCCTAAGGACATCATAGTACAGTACCACTGCTACCACAGTAATGCTCCTGTGGACTACAGCAGAGATATGGCCAATATATGTGGACAGTCTGACACACTCTGGACAGTCCAAAGGTATACACAGAACCCCTTAGTACAAGACATGTGGACTAAGCCTGACAATGTGGAAGTTAACAGCCATGTAGATGGGTATAACACGTAAATACTGGTATACATATGCACCCATAGGTTATGCATTCACACACCCCTGTCTGTTTTGACACATAATAACCACTGGTACAGAGGTGCCATGGCCACATACTACTCACTAGTTATTGGCATACATCTGTACAGCATCCTACTACTTTGTCTGACATACATGACTGTTATGGTGCCCTGGCAGAGGTACATCTAGCAAGTATCTGGACATGACATCTCACTGGGTAAGTACACTAAGCTACTAGGCATGTAATAACGCACTGTGCAGGCTACAAGCAGACTCGTTCATCACTGGCCTACATTTCCTATGGGGGAATACACATGTACCTGCATAAATAGCATGCTCTACAGGCATGTCACAGCACAGAGTAATGGACACCTGTGTGAAAGTGCATAACCACAACCAATGTGAACACAGCCACAGTCACATATGGTAAGCTAGCATACTATTACAGTATATGGACTATCTGTTCAACACCATCCTCATATGTGCCACTCACACACTAACCCTACATATACTGGGCCACTACACAGTGTGGTCCGATGCCTGTCTATGGTATGGGACATGTGTGTGTTTGGCCCTACAAACATGCAAGCTGATAGGGTAACATACAGTGGAGCAGCATGTAACATCAGAGAGAACAGGGCCAAGAACAATGACACCTACCACAGTCTGTTCACAGGCCAAGGTACATATTAACAATACACACACTGGCAATCATCATAAGTACACAAACCTCAGTACTGTACACACAACCACAGAATGTCCAGGTTATGTCATCAAATATAACCCCTACTATACGTAACATGTGTAGCAGTCTGATATCTCACTGGCTTGTTATCAGATATAATGTCAATAAATATGCTGTACAGCACAGATGCACCCCTTACTGCTTGACATATGTACAAAGGTTGGCAGAGATGTGGCTGGAGGCACAAACACTGGGCTGCTATTGACATGTTGCTGTGATAGCCTCATACATTTACTGTTGTAACAGGGTTTGTTGCAACATATGTCCTATGAGGGAAATGAAGTCAGTAACTCTCATGGCTGTCACCATCTACAGACTGCAATCCTCTCACTACACAGATAGGTGCTCTGTGGGTAACAGAAGAAACAAAAGGCACCACACACTGCTCAGTCTACAGATGACCCTACCGATGGGGGTTTCCTCATAAACATAGCACTGACATGACAGGTATGAAAACATGTAGGACAGCCATATCCACACACACCCTGTTAAACCAACATTACTCCAATTGCAGTATAGCAGCACTTGCAGTCTGTAGTCAAGTCAGGCACATCCCCCTCCTGTGTGTTGGCCTGTTTTCACAGTGTATGTTGTTAGAGCTAAATCTCCAATCCATCTGTTTTGCTGTTTGCCAAACAACAGATCTAGTTCCTGCTCAGTGACTGAAAAGGACAAAAACCAACATGATGTTCCTAGATATTGGAGTGTTTTCCCATGCAATTGGCTATGGGAATGTTACCACAGCTGTTCCACATGCAATCAGCTAGAGGAGGGCTGCAATTCGTGCAGATGCCATCAGATAATCATGAGCATCACTTACAATACACATGCTGCAGTCTAAGCAAAACAGGTGTAGGTCTCCACATCCACCAGAGAGGGAGTGAAAGAGGCAGACAGAGGCAAGTAAAGTCAGGGAGGGGTGGGAGAGTAAAACTTAAGCATGTTTGTGTCACACACCTACCGGCACAGGGTATCACACCCCTGATGACTATGTAGTACTAGTACATTTCTATGCAGTTATCAGATGTGCCACATAGGTTACATGTTGAAAAGCCCTCAAAACATATATGTGATGGTGAGTGACATCTGCAACAGGGATATGGTAGCTATATGGTAGGTGTAGTACACGTGCCTGTCCGCATGAACAGGTGCCAGTATCAACACAGCAACACTGTCACAGGGATGCACACCCATTGACACACATGGCAGAGTCAGGAATACAACTCATCACTAATGAGATTGCCACAACACATTACTGTGCAGGTATCACATGCACCACAGGGGTCATACAGAGGTTATATGGGCAAAGGTTATGTGGAGGTGTCTGACATTGGACAGCATGCTTCAATATGCCAATGGGGGTTGTAGTGAGTATGAATGTGATCATACACATCATACAACACAATCACACACACACACACACACACACACACACACACACACACACACACACACACACACACATGGTGCCAGTACTGACATGCATGGGTGCATTGCTTCACGGGTGTGTAGCGGTCAATTGTGCCAGACAGCTTTACAAGGCTAGGTGATGGTTATACCTTGGCATCAGCCAACATGACACTGGTCTGCATTGTGGCTCAGGGGTGTAGTTTCAGGATTTGCCCACACAGGTGGGTACTGTATTCACTATCCAGTCACCTGGGTGACTATTGTGTGTGGCCAATGCTGTGCATTGCTTGCCATGTATGTGTTCCTTAGTTCATAATGTGAATGATGTCTGCGATGAGCACACCTCCCACATGCATGTACAGTGACATGTGGAACTGTACCTGGGGTGCCTGGCCTATGTTGTGTACACAGATTATCATCAGATGTGACAGTCCTGGACTCATGTGGCAGGAACTGGTAATGGACAGCAGGTTTACCCAGCATCTACATTGATAGCATGATACTGGCATTCCCTGATGTCAGTGGCATCTGTCCATACAGGGCATGTTTTCAGGCATGGTATGTCCTTTGTGGGTCACATTTGATGGCACCACAGGTGTTGCAGGTGTCCAGTGGGGAACATGGGCAAGGTGCACTGTCAGCATGTACATGCCTATTGGAGAGATGGACAGGGTGCCATGCCCTCTGTAGCCCACTGCAGTCACACCATAGTTACTATCAGTGGACAATATGCAGGGTACTACCAACATAGCAGCTATTGCCTGGGCAAGTGTGTGTGTACATGTCTGAGACATGGATTGAGAGTGTTCTCTGGCTATTACTAGGGTTGCTAACTTTGTTTTCCTGGCCTTGATGTCAAATGTATGGGTATGGATTTGCACCCCAGCTTCTCAGCTATTTCATATCTGTTAACCCTGTACAGTGGACATTGTGATATATACTACGGGCAACATATAAGAAATTTGCAAAACCCACTCCACATTGAGCCCAGTTGTTACACACTCACAAAGACCTCCACACAGGATACGAGTTACACACACACACACACACACACACACACACACACACACACACACACACACACACACACACCTGTTATTTCTGGGATGAGAACTCTTACCTAATTAGTTTATTGCACTACAGCACTACGCAGATATAGAATGTGCCACAGAGATTACTGGAGTACTCCTTCCCCAAAGGTGTATTTCACAATGAATGACATCAGCAGGATTGCCAAAGTAGGGTATTTGAATTGTAGTGAGTGCAGCTAGGCAAAAATGCATTGCTCCCTACACAGACATAGAAACACACACAAAACATCCACAACTGACATGTGTGGTATAGAACCCCTAACGGAGTTCTATATCACACTGCAGCATGAAGCTGTTATAGGATGCACTATGGGGATTACTGGAGTACTCCTTTCCCACAGGTGTATTTCATAATAAATGACATCAGCAGGATTGCCAAAGTAGGTTATTTGAATTTTAGTGAGTCTGGCTAGGCTAAAATGCATTGCTCCCTACACAGACATTGAAACCCACTCAAAACATCCACAACTGACATGTTTAGGTATGGAACCCCTAACAGAGTTCCATATCATACTGCAGAATGAAGTTGTTATAACTGACATGTGTGGGTATAGAACCCCTAACAGAGTTCTATATCACACTGCAGTATGAAGCTGATATATGATGCACCACAGGGATTACAGGAGTACTCCTTCCCCAAAGGTGTATTTCACAAAGAATGACATCAGCAGGATTGCCAAAGTAGGGTATTTGTATTGTAGTGAGTGTGGCTAGGCAAAAATGCATTGCTCCCTACACACACACACACACACACACACACACACACACACACACACACACACAGACACACACACACTTGTCATGTCTGGGATTAGAACTCCTGCTTAACTAGTTTATTACACTACAGCAGTATGCAGGTATAGGACGTGTCACAGAGATTACTGGGCTACAGTTTTCCAAAAGGTGTATTTCACAGTGTATGACATCAACAGCTTTGACAAAGTAGGGCATTTGATTTGTAGTGAGTGTGACTACCCTAAAAGCATTGCTCTCTCCACAGACAGTGAGACACACACACGCACACACACACGCACACACATGCACACACACGCACACACACGCACACACACTTGCCATGTCTGGGATTAGAACTCCTGTCTACTAGTTTATTACACTAGAGCAGTACGCAGTTATAGGAAGCACCACAGAGATTACTGGTCTACGCATTTCACAAGAGTGTATTTCAAAGTGGATGACCTCATCAGGCTTGTCATAGTACAGCTATGGGGAGGGCAGTGTGTGTGCATGGGCGATAACCCATTCATCTAGAGGTTGACACACCACATGCAGGCACACTCAGGGTTATATTCCACAGGTATGTGTATACAGCTGCTACATGACTATTTCCTTGTACAGTCATGTTGCTCAGCTAGCACTTGTACCACATAGTCTGTCATGCTGACAGATACCAGTGGCTAAGGTCAAAAGTGAGTGACATCCAAACCTCATGTGGTTGTAGCCATTTGTCTGTGTGCTGGGTGGGACAGGCCTCATAATGGATGTTCCCTTGTGACAGTCAGTCTATTCCACATATTTGTGTACATCTATTTTTGACTTATTATAGTATGTTGTCCTTGGATATATGCCTGTATTCCCATCCAGTGTATGTGCAAAGCATGAGTGCTACATACTGAGGTGTGTCTGCACTAACATCTGCAAATGCCAGATATGTCTGGTCCACTGTTGTTTGAAGACATGGCCTTCATTTGTTTAAGTGTGTGAGCATGCCCAGTATGACCTTTCGGTATGTTGTTGGCTGACATTGCAAGTGTGTGAGCATGCATAGTATGCCCTTCTGTAGTGAATGTGTGAATTGATTCCAGGTAGTTTGGACTGCAGTGAAGACATTTGTGTTGTACACCTAGAGGTAGCATACTGTTTCTGCAGGGTATCCGTCAATCATTTGGCAATGTGGGCACAAACTATGCAGGGGATAGTGTGTACTGTAGGTGATTGTGTCTGTGCTGCTTCAGCTGCATGGTACTGCTGTTAGCAGAGATATTCAGACATGTACTGTTATACACAGTGATGTTTTCTGTCCTCATGTACTGTCAGGTGGACATTCTTCCTCACAGTGATGACTTGTGGGACATGGGTGACTGCAGCTGTGTCCAGTTTTGTGGGCGAACACCTACATATTCATGGTAAGTTTTGCCATTCTGGAAGGGGAACTGCAGACATTTGGTGTTGGGTTGCGTATCCTGTTCAGCACCTTGGTACAGTGCTGGCAGATGATCCCATACTTGTCCGCCCATCAACATGGCAGTATTGCCTTATCTTGCTATGGCAATGCCTCACAGCTGTACAGATTTGCACATGTTAGCCAGAGGCAGGGGCCATGGTTCAGAACATTTACTCTATTGTGATGCACGGGCAGGTTTGTAGCCACCCATTTAAGTGTTTGCAGCCAGGGATAGTGTGCACACAGCTTGGTGTCAGATGCTGCACATTCAATGCTGCCCATGATCCCATACCCCCCTCTGTTATTCTGACCTCTTCCATACATTATGCATATATTCAGTGATATTTTCCCTAAGGGTATCTTCACATCACAGGTGTGTGCTAGTGTTGGTCCACACTTCATGCAGTGGGACATGGTGGATATGTTACTGTGGTTTGTCCACATGGCCTTGCATATGGCTTAAATGGAGTGTGCTATGTTGTTAATTGGGTGTGCATGACATAACACGCATCGGCAGTACGTATTGGACATGGGCCTTTGGCAGGTGCCTGTGGGGCATTAGGTGTTGATGCAGGCCAGATGTGGCAGTCTGTTGCATTCTGTCAGTCCTACAGTCCCAGACCACCATACTATATATTCCCCTGGGGTGACAGGGTAGATGTGATAGTTGTTCATGCCAATACCTTCTATCAGTCTTAATCAGGTGTTGTGGATGCTGGCAGGGTGCTACCTACAGCTAGGGGCATGCCTGCATTGGACACCTGTACTGCATGCTGCAGTCTTCCACTATTGCCATATACAGGTGGAATCGTACTGTACCCATTCCCCACAGAAGGGATATTGCCAGAGAGGTGCCTGTGGGTGGTGGCTGGGTGCACACATGCACCTAGCCACCACCCGCAGAAGGGATATTGCCAGAGAGGTGCCTGTGGGTGGTGGGTGGGTGCATGTGTGCTATGGACACTACTTGCATCTGACACACATATATGCATGGGGCATTACAGTTATGCTGGCATGTGCAGGTACATCAGCTGATTCCCAATACATCAGTCCTACCTCCTTTGTGATCTTCAGGTGTTCAGGCAAATATCACCGGTATCACCTACTACAGGTACTGTTATTGTGATGCATACCTATATGTACATATCCAAGGGTGTCACCATTTCACAGTGACACAATATATACTGTATGTCTGGGGTACTTTCCCCTGTGTACTGCTTGTATATCTAGCCCAACAGCCATGCCATGTCAGTATTTCAGATGGTGACACATATTACCACCATACATTTACAATGGCTTACTGCTTGCATTTGTTATACTGGTGGGGATTGTCTTTGGCACTACAGTCATGAGGGCTTGTCCCTGTTATCAGCAGTAGTGGGCAATGGCCACCAGGTCTTACATCAACATGCATACATACTGACCATTCTCAGACATTATGAAACACACACCATCCTAACACACTCAGACCTGCATATTGTGCAAATGCTACAACCTATCCTGCTACCTTGGCCACCTCTGGCCATCTGTGCTCCACTCGTATTATACCTACTCATACATGTTACTACATGTCTACACAGGATTGGGGGGGGGCAGACCTGAGTGTCACTACATTTCTACACTGGATTGGGGGAAGGAGCATACCTGTCTTTTTCCACATGTCTACATAGGCGTGAGGGACGCACCTGACTGTTACTATATTTCTACTTAGGATTGTGGGGGGACACACCTGACTGTTTGTACATTTCTACACAGGATTGGGGGGACACAACTGACTGTTGCTACATTTCTACACAGGATTGGTGGGGACACCTGGCTGTTTTACATGTCTACATGAGAGTGGGGGGAACACCTGACTGTGACCACATTTCTACATAGGGTTGTGGGGGGGCACACCTGACTATTTTTAAATTTTTACCCTGGATTAGGGGGGCACACCTGACTATTACTACATTTCTACACAGGATTGGCGGGGGCACACCTGACTGTTTCTACATTTCTATACAAAATTGGGGGGCACACCTTACTGTTTCTACATATCTACATAGGATGGGGGGCACACCTGGCACATGCACACATTTGTTATGACTGTACTGGTATGTCAGGTACTCCATTTCATTCTGTATTCTAACCTATCATACTGACTAGATGCATATCAGTGTACTACAGGTCTTAGCTTTGTTTGCCCTACATATTAGTGTCTGACTTCCTACGCTTCAGAACTAACATCCCAATGCCTGACCTGCTCTAGTCTGTCTCTGTAGGCCTAGGGGGAAGTTACCCATAGGCATCATTCAGAGGCCATAGCACAGGCTCTGTTTGGGTTTGTCTACACCTGTCCTGCTGGCTGAGACTGTTGTTGGGTATGTGAACTTCCCTGACTGGTATATGTGAGTCATATGGACACACATGTGGCCCAGCACATTTCCTGCATTGGGTTTTGTCACCCTGTGTAGTACTGGCTACTATGGTGACTCCAGTATGTGTTGCAGATGTCATGGTGCCACTATGGGTGTCTACTATCTGCTGCCATAACATTCAGCCACCCAAGTCCCTTGCATGCTCACATCCATACCATAGATACAGGTAACGACACATTCTACTCCATTTGGTGATTGGTAGGTTGATTGACTTACCTCGTGGGTGTACCAGGATTGAGGATGATGCTGGAGGGCTGCCTATGTCAGATGCACATGGTACACTCCCTATACATGGTTGAGCACAGGTAGTGTCATGTTTGGCATCCCTTTTACTGTATGTGCAAGTCAGACTGAAGTGTCATTCCCTGGGTCTCTACTGCGTCAGTGTATGTGCTATGCGTTGTCTCTTTGTCATGGCTTCGGCATACTGGGCATGCCTCCATCTGCCTACTTGGACTGGCTCAGGTTGTTCCTCCTCTGAGTCACTCTGTGCCTGTGCAGGCCTTGGCATTGGTGGGGGGCTGTGTGGCCCTACCCCATGCTTTTCATGCTGCAGCTGTTTCTGCAGGATCATATTGTATAGCATGGCACATACCATAACAATTTGGGTACATGTAGCTGGTGAGTTCTGCAAGGCTCCACTGGATGTGTCCAGACACCAGAACCGTGACTTGTGCATCCCAAACACACGCTCTATTATAAGTCTGTTCTGTGAGTGTACCTCATTATGGCGTTCTTGTTTGGGTGTGTGTGTATTTCTGATGGGTGTCATCAGCCATGGCTCCAGTGTGTAATCAGCATCCCCCACTAGGTGACTGTAGGGGATATCCCCACTAGCAAATCTCTGGTACAGCTGCATCAGATGCCAAATGTGGGAATTGTGATAGCTTCCAGGACAGCCAGGACACACATTCATTATAATGCCCTGGGCATCACAAATGACCTGGCAGTTGATGGAGGGGGTGCCCCTGCAGTTGATGTAGGCCCTACCCTGATCACCAGGTGGTGCTTTGGTGCATATGTGCGTGCAGTCTATAGCACCCACTACCTCCGGGTATTCTGCTATTTGGTGGAAGAGATGCATATTGCTGGCCAACACCTCACGGATGTTAAGGAAATATATGAGCTCACCAGCGTGTGCTGACATGGCATCCAGGAAATGGTGGAATACTCTGGATGTTGATGCCTGTGAGATCCCCATGATATCTCCAGTTGAGTTTTGGCAGGTAGCTGTGGCTAGTATTCCTAGGCCTACACATACCTTGGTTTCCACTGGGATGGGTTCCCCTCGGTCAGTTTGGTGTGTCAGGCATAGCCGGCACAGCTCAACAGTTTGCTGTAAAAGGTCCCTGTCCACCCTATAGTGTTCCACTATCTCCAGCTCATGTAGCACCTGGTAGGTTACCCTGGGTCTGTACACTCTTCTCTGTCTTCTCACTGTGGGTTGATCAGCAGCATTCACATCTTCACCACCCTCAGCCTCTTGCACATGTTGTTCTATGTTGCCTGCTGCAGCCCCTCTCATTTTGTAGGTTTGTTTGTTAAAAGTTCCCCCCTTGTATACACTGGTGGTGTAGAGTATGGAAAAGAACAGAGGGGAAGGTGTTTGCATAGTTTATAGTAGTGTTCTGGGCTGGGCTGGTCTGCTGCCTGTGTAATTGGCTGATTCTGATACATTTCACCTGCTAGCTATGCTAGTTCTCCTTGATTACCTTCCTACTGCTGTTTTCCCTTCCCATTGTCTTCCTATTTAAGCCCGGGGTGGACCGCGCAAACAGAGTGCTCAAATGTCCACAGTGCTGCTATTTCCTGGTTTAACTTTTGTTTTCTTCCTTTAAAACCAGGTGCACAGCATGCACACCCGCTTAGGCAATGTAAAGAGTGCTAGGCAGATTCAGACACACCCCTTAGCTTAGCTGTGCTATGCTAGGAGCAAACCCGAGCCACAGGGCTACAATCTGCTAACAGTATGCCTGATACACACTCCCATGATGTCACCTAACTCCTAGGCTTGCACCAAGCTATTCCTGCTCTTACACTGTTGGGATCTGACTAGCATGCTGGGGAAAACTAGGATTCACTATCATTCCCCTCATTTGCATAGGATTGCCTGCTAATGCATAGTTACATGTCTCACACTCAGCCTCCCCCCTTAGCAATCACTAATCACTGGCCATGTTGTTTTCTGCCTGCCATTGACTTGCATGGCAGAATAATGATTTTAGTTAGAATGCCTATTTTAGGTTTATTTTCTTATTTTCACCCCAATCCCGTTTGTGCGTCGCTGCCCTACGCTTAAACAGCTGTGATCGGCAAAAAAAAAAAAACTTGATTTTTTTATTTTTTTATGTTGTTTGCAATGCCAATGGCCTTATACTTGGCCATTGGCATGCTTCCTAACTGATATGCAGCCTTTATTTGGAGCTGTCACAGTTCCATTTTGGATTTTGCAGAAATGTACTCAATTACTAACTAAGTACATTTCTGCAGATTGCACTAGTCCTGTGCGGCCGGTTGCAAGCTTCCTGGATTGCAAATTCACATGATTTGCATGGATTTCTCCTGCAAATTGGGTGATATTCATACAGGGGCTTAGTCCGTGCAGGACTAGTGCAGAAGCGCTCGTGCACACCCCTGCAGGCTGTTCCTGGATTGCATGGCAGACATATTGCCTGCTAGAGCTCCTGCACTGATCCTGCACACCATGCAAGGCATACAGAATCCAGGGGGAAATCTTTAAACATCAAATCTTGTTTACTTTTTTAGTTCAAAGTAATAACCTTTCTGGCAATTGCAAGAATTGACCAGAGTAACTGAATCTGAGATTTAGGTATTACATTGGGTATAGGAACATTGAATAGGATTAGTGAGTTAGAAATATGACAGTTATCAGACCATAAAGCATTTATAAAATATCTGAAGTCTTTCCAGTATTGAACAACATTTCTCCATTCAATGAACATGTGAACCCATTTGGCCTCTAGTAATTCATCACATTTCCAACATTTACTTTCACTGTTTTTGAGTATAAGATTTATTTTATGTGGAGTATAGACACTCCTATTCATAAATTTCTATGTATACAATCTCCAATAAAATGAAGAAGAGGTACCATATGTAGAATTCAATAACAAATTTTTGGATGCATCAGATCTTTATTCTCCATTAATCTTTAGATATTAATTCCAAAAATCTGAGTCAGACTTTAGAGTGTCTTCTGTTAGTATCTTATAGATAGCTGAGATACTTAATTTTTGATTATCTGTCTTTTCAAGACACCTAATAAAAAGATGAATCAAATTAGGTATAGATTCACTATCTAGGTTGATTGATACTCTCATTTTGTTTTCTATAAACTGCCGTAATGAGTGCATAAGCAACCATCTTTACTATTATCAAAACTACATAAAAGAGAGTTTAGTGGTTTAATACTCTTATTTTCAATAAACTGATGCCAGAATATCAAATTATTTTTCTTTAATTGTTGCATTGCATTGATGTTGAAAGAATCTACGCAATCAGGGGAGTATGCTATAGGGAATATAAGAAATAGAAATTGTTTAATGTTGTAATTGCAGTCAATTATATGTTTAAAGTTATTAAATATTTGATTAATGCCATAAGAAAAAGTATCAAACTTCTTATTAAATTAACACAATGGTGCTGCGGTAGCGTTGTCGCCTCACAGTTAGACGTTGCCCGTTCGATTCTCAGTTAAAGCGTCTACTGTGTGACGACATGCGTGAATGGGCGTTGCGTTTTAGGGTTGGGCAAGCCAGCATGCAAGGCAGCATGTAACTCCAAACTCTACTGCCAATCCGGAGTGGCCCCTTGGCGTGTGGCGACGGGGAAAAGCGAAGACAATCATGTAAAAGCCAATGAACACTACTTATTCCATTTTGTTCCTTAAACTGATTTTCTATAGTTCTGACATCAGTTATATGAATCTCGTGTATTGTTTTCCAGCCAGATATATAGGTAATATTACATTAATTATAACTGATTTGGAATAAAGATCTAAGCTAGGGAATGCTACCCCATTACTGTTCCAAGCTCTAATGTGCCATTTATATGCAATCCTAGCTTTTAAGGGAAACCATAAAAATTTAAGTAGCATGGAATCTAATTTTTTAAATATGTTTTTGGGAGAAAGTAGTATCAATGACTGTATATAAAACAAAATTTTAGGTAACATTATAATTTTAATTAAAGAGAGCCTACCCTCCATTGTGAAGAACATTTTATTGCATCTTTTGATTAGTTCACTAATAGTGGTTATTAAATTGTTGTAGTTTAGTTTAACAGACTCTTTCCATGTACTCTTTATACTGACACCCAAATATTCTAATACATCATTCTCCCAATTAAACAGGCTATTCTCTTTTAGGTTTTTTTTGGTCTTTTTGTTAATTAGTAATGTTTTGGATTTATTATGATTAAATTTAAGCCCTAAAATTCTTTCAAACTTGCTTAAGGTATTTATAACATCACGCAAAGAACTATCAATATCACCCAAAGTTAACAAGATATCATCATCAAATAATTGTATCTTAGGACAATAGTCCTTATTAGTTTGAAAGCCTTTTATATTTTGCTTGCTTCTGATATATGTAGCAAACGATTCCATTGAAAAGCAAACAATAATGGTGACAAAGGACAACCTTGTCTAGCTCCCTTGAGGATTTCTAGTGGTGAGGATAGACAAGATCTGATTTTCATGTAAGATTGTGCCCCACTATAGATTTTCATTAATAAGTTGACAGAATCTGAGGAGAATTCAAACCCAATCAGAATTCTTTGTAGATAGATAGGTAGATAATAGGTTTAGGCTGATAATATGTGTTTTCTGTATTTGCATGCTATGTGTATTAATGATAGTAATTTAATAATGTTATCTTGCACTTTTCTATGAAGAATGAACCCTGTCGGATCATTATGTATTAGATTAGTAATATTTTCTTTATCCTATTATTTAATATTGTCATGTAAATTTTATAATCAGTGTTTAGTAATGAAATTGGCCTATATGAATCACAAGATTTGGGGTCCTTACCTGTATTTAATATGGGGGGGTTAATTGAGTATTTCCATGATGGGGTTGTCATACATTTTTCCTTAACCATAGTAAAGGCACCCATCATTTTCTTTATATATAGTCAGGAAAAATGTTATATAGTTCAGGAATTATTCCATCCAGTCCTGGAGCTGTATTATCTTTTTATTTGCTCTTTCACTTCTGTTAGTGTTATTTGTTTATTTAATATGTTATTTTCTTGCATTGACACCTTAGTAGTTATATTTTCTTGAATAAAAGTATTTATTCCATCATCTGTCTACAAAAGTGGTGTGTTATTATTTATATCTTTATAGCAGTTTTTGAACACGTCTAATATGCCCATTAAGTTACATGTACTCTTAACTGAACCATCACTTTTACATTTAATCTTATTAATAAGATTTTGATTGTTTATTTTTTTGGATCTTGCCACTATTTTATGTAGATATTTGGGATTTACAGCATAAGATTATACTTTCACATTTTCCAGGTTTATGGCTACCTTATGATTCAGAACTTCTAAGTATTTTTGATTTAACTTAGTAATTTCATTATGTGCTATTTTGTTATTTGGTTTTGCATCCATTTTTATCTTGTCTATGTTTTTTTTGCAAGTCTAAAAGTTCTTTGTCCCACTCTCTCCTTTTTTTAAGGTACCTGGATTTTATTCTACTATATATATATATATATATATATATATATATATATATATATATATATATATATATATAAACTTTAATGCTTTCCCATAGTACAGTATCAGTCACTTCATCAATATCATTTGTTTTCATAAACATGTCTATTTCTTTCATTATCCATTCCCTAAAGTCATTTAACTGAGTCATGTAAGCAGGAATTCTCTGTAGAAATCTTAAATCATCTGTATGAGTAGTTAATGTAAAGTTTCTAGCATTATGGTCTGAAAGTGGACAAGTCATTATAGATAAGTCACTTATTTTAGAGTATATGTTAAATACCTTATCAATGTTTCTTTGTGTACCAAACTGATATGAATAGTGAGTACAGAATAAGGAATAATGTTCTCTTAGACCATGTATATCTTTAAGGTTCATCTGGTTTGTAAAGTCATTTAACTTCTTGGCTTGAGATGTTAGCTTTATTTTACCATTTTTAGAAGCATCATTGCCTGATAATAGGCAGTAAAAATCACCTGTTGCTATAATTTCCCCTTTTGCATTTAATGTAATCAGGTCAAGATATTTGTCAGCATATTTAGTACTCAGTCCTGGTATGCAGTATGTATTAACCAAAGTATAAGGAACAAACAACCCACTCTGTGCTGTTGCCTCAAAAAAAAAAAATCCACAGGCATGAAATGATCCAAAATATTGGTAAAACCACAGGTTTATTACTCCAGCCAGTCAAATGAGTAAAATAGCTTAAAAACCATGCAGAATAAATAGAACACAACTGTAGTGCATCCAACACAGTCAAGCACTTTCGTCCTGCTCTAGGACTTCTTCAGAACTGTGTTTGCTAAAACACACTCCCTCTTTTATACTGACAATTAACTAATTAAAATTTAAATCATGTTAACCCTATAGAATCTGTTAAAAAGTGTGTAGTAAATGTTAATGCTTCTGTGAATGAAAGGAGTGTTGTTTACTGAACTAGGTTTTTTCTTTTACAAAATAGTGGCCCTATGTTTCAATTCAGGTTTTACAGATACATTGTCATTGATGCCTGGGGTTACCGTGGCATTAAGTCTCAACTGCCACCTCATTTCTGCCCTGTCCAAGTTGTTTTTCCAATTACCCCCTCTCGGATTACTACCAGTAACCTCCAGAATACCAAATAAGAAAGAGTGATTGGGATTATTTTTAATATGCCTGTATATAGCATTATTTTCATCATGTTTTCTCACAGCATACAAATTCTCATAGATCCTCCTTCTAAAAGTTTTTTTTTGGTTTTACCTATGTAGAAATGCTGACATTCCTGACAAATACAAAATGTATGGAGAACACAACTCAATACTAAAGACGTTCTCACCAAACAAAGCCAATAATGAAGTCCATTAACTATGCGAAAGCGCTCATCCTGTGTTCCCAATAAATGATTTTTTACATTTTTATCGTGGATATCTTCAGTTTGAATTGTGTTTGACTTGGAACTTGTCTACAGAAGGTATTTGTTCGTGGTGACTGTTCTCATTTTTTGGACTTCATTCCTGACAAATAGCTATATATACCAGTCCTTTCATAATACAGGACCCTGTTGCTAATTTTATCTCCCTATCCATTACTTCCAACTATACTGAGGTTCCCACTAAGATGTACTTACAATGTTCACAAGTTCCACATCTAGTTGTCCCTCTCACATTGTTCTTAACATTAATGGGATGTTCCAGTAAAAATTTTAAATTGTAATTAGTTTTAAAAACAAATGTTGGTTCCTTTCCTACTGTATTTAATATTTCCTCATTCCCTTTAAACAACACCCAGTTTTTCTTGACAATATCCCTAATCCTACTACTTGTTTCTCCATAAGTCACCACCATGGATTGGGTATAATTTTTCCTTGTGTTAGTTTCATTCTCGTTCACTAAATAGGATCCCAGCAGGGGTTTATACCTACTACCCCACTCGCTAATAACATGCTCACAAATGGGTAGTACAAATTCAAACGGGTAACCTCTTTCAGAAAAAAAATTTACTAGTGTGCCCATTTCTCTCTTTACTATATCAATGTTAGAACACATTCTTGCTACCTGGACCATTTGACCCTTTACTATGTTTCTTTTTGTGTATAGCGGGTAACTACTTTTAAATTCTAAATAATCATTTGAAAAAGTGGGTTTTCTATAAATCTGAGATTCACGGAAAATAACTAGTCAGGATACACCACGAGACACCTTCTTCAGTAAAAATCTTTATTCCAACGAATAAATAAATAAAATGGATAAGCGCTTTCGCTTGCTGCTGGCAAGCTTCTTCAGATACAATATCATAAATTCTTCAGTGGTTTATATAGTAAAGCAGTAGCAGCTAATCACATCATTAGGCAATCCATTTATGCAAATAAAACAATTAAACAATTAAAACAGATAAGAATGAATTGAAACAGAATCACTACTAAGCTAAATCATTGCTAAGACAAAACAACTATTCAGCCTTATTAACTGTGATAGTTCAGAACAGAGTCTCTTATCTCATCAGTACATAATATATAATATCGCAGATCACTGTATTCCATCTATAATTTAAAACCATTGGCATAATGTTGATATTTAAAGAATTTTCCAACAAAACAAAACAAAACAAAACAAAAACAAAAACGAAACAAAAACGAAACAAAATAAATCAACATAATTATCATCAGATAACTGGATGTTCTAAAAACTTCAAATAAGGCACATTCTTGTGAACTGATGGGTCCACATCCTATTAACTTCATCCTATTAACTTCACATCAAAACAAGACAACAGCAAACTTCTCACAAGCGTCCCATTTAAATGCTGGTAAGTACATCATTATAGATCTTGTATATGATTCAAAAGCTGACTCGCGACACTTGCGAATCAGCTCTATTAACAATTCAGAACAGACGCATCAAATTAAATAACATAAAATGTCATAAGATGTGGAAACTCAAGTGCAATAAAACAACAGTAGCGTAAAATGAATTGAGGCAAAATTCCCAAGGCTATATAGCATCAAATTACAGCATGATATGATCAAGCTGCAATTCCGCTCTCGCTTCTAAACTGTTGAAAGCCATGTACCTCAAATCTATATGTAATCAACTATACGCCAAAATTCAGCTAAAAATATATATATTGGCAACCTGCATTATCTAAATTACAAGTCTCTAAACCTGACTAATGTGTATGTATGTAAGAAACAATGTATAAAAACAATAAATATATTTAAAATAAATATGTTGTATGTAAGAACTTCATGATGGAAAATTCATGATGAACCATCGTGATGAAAATCCCATCAGATCCATCCTACATTCCATCTGTCCTGTGTGCTAATTCATGTATATATATATCGTATATGACCATTTTTGTCCTGTATCTTCATCATATAAGCCCAATATATACTGGAAACATCTTGCTGTTATTTAAAAATACTGTATAAGCTGATGATGAACCTTTAAAGTACCAAAACAGCAAAGCTATGTTCCCTAAGAAATTTTGTATCTAAATAACCAATATAAATAATGACATCACATAGTGTAGGCTCTAGGTGTATCTAGTACACAGGGGCTTGATCTCAAAAACATCCAGCGGCTGCTGTAATAACTCACTAACATAACAAGAAATATATCCCATAGTAAAACAGTCTGGCTAACTATAATCGCTTACATCCATCCATTAAAGTATCAAATACTGTATGAATAATAAATTCAAATAAATAATTAACAGGAAGGTGTCTCAACCAAATATAAATATCACAGGGAACGCGAGCCCACAAAAAATGCTTGAATGTAACATGTAAAGTACAATTTTGAATATTAATACTGTGAACTTCTTTAATAAAAAGACTTGAATATTATTTGCTAACTACCTACTCCGAGGTTAGTTTAAATAAGAATATTGTTTCTCTACTTTTCAAGTGGAACATTCCACCATTTTTGTTCTGTTTCTAATCTCACAGTATATGTGTGGAGAGAGCTCAGAAGTACCCTTGCAATTTGGATTTCTTACACATGCTAATATACACTGTCATGTCAGGAGGTTTATATGATATAAATGTATATATTATTATTATTAAATACTACTAACGTATATAGTATTGTGTGTCAAAACAATGTAAACGTCATGGAATCTAGAGAGATGTTAGGATAGCAATAAGTCAGAAACGCATGCATAATATACAATTGTATGTTTATACTCTCTTGACCCAGTATGTTCCTTTTAATCTATTTATTCTAAAAATGGTTTTATGGAGACGTAATTATTTATGCCAGGAGCTCTATGTGCTCCAGATCTAAATATCCATTCCATCTCTAGCTTCGCTAGAGCTCTCTCATTGTCACCCAATCTACGATTAAACTTGATGTTCTGTAGTACCCTGAATTTAAATCTATGCGTAGGATTCAGAATAATGTGCTTGGCTAGTGCATTAAGCTCATTTTGTTTGCGTATATCATAGATGTGATTGTATATGCGCTCTCTCAATTTCCTCTTGGTGAGGCCAACATAGAACGCTGGGCACAAGACGCACTTAGCCATATAGACTAAATTCATGGTGTCACAATTTGTATGACTTCTAGGTGTAGAATAAAAGTATCCATTGGGATGTTCATATTCCTGTGTGGAATCAATATATTGGCACATACTGCAATGATTGCATGGAAACGTTCCTATTTTATCAGATTTACTATCTTCTATTAGAGCCATGTCATTTGAGTTGTAAGAAAATATTGTTTTCAGGTTATCACAAGTCTTAAAGACAAAGCTCGGTTTTCCACCTACTATTGCCCTTATATTTTCTGTAATCCCTAGTAGGTTCCAATGTCTGTTGATAATCTTCTCGATCTCATGTATATCATTGGTGTATTTTAGTATAAAATTAATTGTTGTGCTCTGCCTATGATACGTGGAACGATGTCCATTTTTAACTATCTTAGGTCTGGTCTCAGTATCTCCTGAGGTAACATGTCTATTATCATCAGACATGACATGATTCCTCATATCTTTTACTAGCTTACTCTTATAACCTCTAGCTATGAATAAACTCTCCATATGGTCTGCTTCACTGCGTAGGGTATTTATATCCCTACATAACCTTGTTAATCTTGAGAATTGTCCTTTCATTATGCCAGTAAACATGTATCTCGGGTGCATGCTACTATATTCCAGGAGGGTGTTCCTCCAACAAGTTTTTCTAAAAAGTCTGAAGGACAAACTGTCATGGGTGTCATAATGTAAAGTCAGATCTAAAAAGTTGATTTCTCTGTAGGAGTATTCATATGTAAATTTTAAAAACGTAGTGGTCGTTTCTAAGTATACCACAAAACTGTCCAGTTCCTCAACAGTCCCATCCCATGCCAGAATCACATCATCTACGAACCTCCTGTAGATGCGTATGTGCTTCATCCAATCACTGTTAAAGACATGTGCCTGCTCCCAGTAATATAATACCAGGTTGGCGTAAGAATTAGCACATGGGGTGCCCATAGCGACACCCCATGTTTGTAGGTAGTATCTATTATGAAATGTAAACACATTACATTCTAATACCAACTCAAGTAACTGGTTAATCAATATCTGCCTATTCCTGGAGAAGTTACTATTGTTGACCAACACTTCTCTCACTGCCTGCGTCCCGTAATCATTAGGGATGCATGTAAACAGATCACGCACATCCAGGGTCACCAACAATAGTTTCCCATTTGTCTTTTCCAAGAGGTCGAAAGACTCTAAGTCCTTCAACAAGTGTTGAGTATCTCTAAGGATGGTATTTATATTGTTCACTATTGGCCTCAGCATTTTTTCTATGAAAATGGAGATGTTGTAAGTGGCCCATAGTCTCCCAGATACTATTGGTCTCATGGGTATCGGTTCTACTTTTTTATGTATCTTCGGCAAGCCTTTCAGCACAGGTACTAAAGGTTCACTAATGTGTAGAAAATCAAACATCTCCTTACTCACTTGTCGACACATTAAAATGTCATATAGCTCATCCTTAACTTTGTTAATTATTCTCATGACCCCCTCTAGTGACACTTCTTGATAAGTGCTGTTTTGCTGTAATGTGCTTTCTATATTAATTACATATTCATCTCTATCAAGTACCACAACTCCCCCACCCTTATCGCCATTTGTGATGACTATGTCTGTATTCCTTTTCAAATTATTCATGGATTGATATTCAGCTCTTTCTAAATTAAAGAACCTGTTTCTGACATGTCTCTCGGCATATAATGCGTAAAAATCCTTTTCACAGGATTTTACAAAACATTCAATCTCTACTGGCAGTATAGGCGAAAACGTACTTCTAGGCTTAAAAGTATTATTTGCATAGTCCAGTGAATCTGCTTTATTTTTAAACAGCAAACGTAGCGCTACTTTTCTTGCAAACATCCTCAAGTCTACTAAAATCTCTGACAGTTTGCTATATTGTGATGGTACGTAATTCAAACCTTTGTTCAGTAGCGAGAAATCAGAAGCAGATAAACTAAGTTGAGATAAATTAAAAACCAAGGAAGTCAATTCCAATTCCTTTTGGTGTTTTTCTCGTACCTGCTTATTGAGGATTTGCGTTTCCTCGGTCCCCGACTTCCAGACCTCTCCCTGGTCATCGGGTAAGTCCTGATAGGAAAAGGGGTGTCACTGTTCTTATTAGACATCGCATAGTTCTTTCTGATGGTGCCAGTTCTTACAGAATCATCTGTGGATTGTAAAGCCAATTGGTTGGGTGGCGGTGTAAGGTCCTCAGGGTTAACTGCAAGGGTTGTTCTTCTATCATTAGTCTGTTCTGTTGAGTTGTTCATTGCCCGGTCCGTTGGCGCCAAATTCGAAACTCCTTCTCCTCCCATATCCGGCTTCCTCTGTTGCATGTAAGGCACTCAGTCATTACGGCTCATGTTGTTCTCATTCGTCCTCTCCCACACGAAGATGTTACCCATTCTGAAGTCTTGTACATCCCTCATCTGTTTTTTTCTGTTTAATGCCTCTTAACTTTTCACCATACAGCTTAATTTGCAATGAAATGTCATTTAATTTCCGGCTGTATAACTCCGTTTTGAATCTCTCCACAATGACATTATATGCTTCATCGATTTCTCTCTGCAGTTCATTTTCTACAGGCTCAAAATAATCAAGTAACAATTGAATGTATTTGTTACTAAGTTCTAGATTTAAATCTTGCCATTTTTTAAGGAGATCTGGGTATTTCTGTCCATAGGTAGGCATGCACAAAACGCGCATGCCTCTCGGAACGACCTTGAAATTAAGGCACGCTTGTAAATGTTTTCTCTGCCATGACATTCTCTGAAATTTATATAAGTTATTCTCAAGATCTCTTAATAAAGAATAAAAATCAGTCATATTCTCAGAGGCATTCGTGATCGGCATGTTAATGTTGGTTTCAGGAAAGTCTATATCTAGCAACGGGTTACCTTTTTCTGGGCAAAAAGGCTTCGATCCCAGGTGGACCCAATCTATGGGTCGGATTGTAGTCTAGCTCAACATCGGTGTTCTCCATAGCGTGGAAGAGGCAGCAACAAACCAAATGATGCTCAGGAAAGAAAGAAAAACAATTGCCGCTCAACTCCCTGAAGTATCCTGTAGCAAACGTAGTCCCAAAATCACGGAAAATAACTAGTCAGGATACACCACGAGACACCTTCTTCAGTAAAAATCTTTATTCCAACGAATAAATAAATAAAATGGATAAGCGCTTTCGCTTGCTGCTGGCAAGCTTCTTCAGATACAATATCATAAATTCTTCAGTGGTTTATATAGTAAAGCAATAGCAGCTAATCACATCATTAGGCAATCCATTTATGCAAATAAAACAATTAAACAATTAAAACAGATAAGAATGAATTGAAACAGAATCACTACTAAGCTAAATCATTGCTAAGACAAAACAACTATTCAGCCTTATTAACTGTGATAGTTCAGAACAGAGTCTCTTAGCTCATCAGTACATAATATATAATATCGCAGATCACTGTATTCCATCTATAATTTAAAACCATTGGCATAATGTTGATATTTAAAGAATCTGAGATTCAAATTTCTTGTTTTCATAATTCTTATTAAGTAAAACATGAAGATAATTGATACTATCATTATTAGAAGTACCAGTACATTTAAAATATTCACTTAAATTATTTATATATTCCATAAATTCTTCATGTTTATCTCCCACCTTCCATAAAATAAAAATATCATCCAGGTAATGCAAGTAGTGAATCCAAAACATAGAAAAAGAGGTGTTAAAAATGTATAACCTCTCCCACCCATACATTACAAGATTCGCAAACAATGGTGCGCAACTAGTGCCCATGGCTATACCATTGACCTGACAATAATATTCTCCTTCAAAAGTGAAATAATTATTTTTAAGATGATTTCCATTAGTGTCATAATAAAGTTCACCTAGTATTACTAAATGATGTTTTTTTCCACTAATGCTTCATAAAAAAGCTCTAAACCAGTTTTGTGAGGTATCAAGGTGAACAAGTCAACCACGTCCACAGTAGAGAAACTCAAACTCACTGAAAATGTATCCTGTTTGATTCTGACCAAAAAGTCCCAAGAGTCCCTTAACACATGTTCTATAGGGACCAGGGACTCCCTTACTATTCTGTCCACAAAACCCCCTAAGGAGTAGGTAGAACTGTTCTGACAAGTTATAATTAACCTGTATGGGGGATCCCTGATGTCCTTGTGGACTTTCGGTATCCCAAACACAACCGGAATAGTAGGGTTTTGATTCACCAGAAAACCGTGTATGTCTTCGTTTATGACACCTTGCAATAGTGCATCTTCTAACATCATCTGAAATATTTATTTCATTTTTAGAAACACTTTGGTATTTCTCTTCCTGCTGTAACATGGAAAAAATCTTGTTGTTGTAATCTTCCTTATTGGTTATAGACATCCCACCCCCCTTGTCTGGTTTCATGAACCTCAGTTGGTCATTACTTCTTAATTCCCTCAGTAAACAGCTCTCTTCCCTATTTAAATTAAATTTACTAGGCTTAAATTCATTGAAATACTCAAAAATCTCCTGTGAACAAACTTTATCAAAAGTTCCTATTAAGGGGTGAAGTGGCGGGTTAAAACAACTTTTTCTTCTGAGCCATTCCTTCTCCCTAGCCATGTTGTTGTCCTTAAACATGTATTTTAGATTAATTTTCCTTGTAAAAAGTGGGTTGTTTGTTTCTTGTGGTGTTTTCTCCACTCTGGTCACTGGTGGTTTGGTTTCTATTAACCAAAGTATAATACTTCCTCTTGATTTCCAAAATAACCATGCTTAGCATCCCGTCTTTATCTGAAATTGTATCTATAATTCTTGTCATAGTATAAGTATTTTTTCATAGAATAAGAGTGCCCCTTCTCTTAGTCTTAAAACATGAATCAGCCAGAATGGTATAGCCATTAAATGAGTATTTTTGTAGATCTTTTTTTTAATAGATGGGTTTCTTGTAGAAAGATTATCTAGGTTTTATGCATTTGATATATTTAGGCAAACCAGCTCTTTTGTCATTATTGTTCAAACCATTTTTATTTAATGATAAACATTTATAAGCTATTACCTATAATGTGTATGTTATTACTAACTGAAAGACCTGTCTTCCGTGTTGACCTGAAATCTACTAAAAACGTACTTATCATGGAAGCACTACTTTTAAAACCCCCAAACTATTTACAAACACATACATGAAACATAATGTTTCTGGTTTAGTTAAAAACTTAACTAAACCATCCATCCAACACCTCACCAATACCTAACAACACAAATTATCCATCTCTGCTTAGAATATAGTATAAAAGCAAAAAAGAAAAGCATTATGAAAGCATCTAAAGAAATCTGAATCCATGAAATATGCATTAGAATGAGAGTGTCTACTATATCTGAAGCTATATGAATATGTCACATATGATAATAGCACCTCTAATACATAGATATGCCAGAAATACACATCAGAGCAAAGTATGTATAAACATTAGAAGGTTAAGAAGATTGTCATTTCCAAGACGTTTCAAGAAACATCAAATAATTTCACCATTTTGTCAGTCATTTATCTAACATTTTTCATGTAAGGATCTGTTGAATATATATATATATATATATATATATATATATATATATATATATATATATATACACACACACACACACACATATATATATATATATATATATATATATATATATAAAACACGTATTACAGCATAACTATTGTATTTTGCAATTATACACATATTACTCATATGTATTAACAGTATCTATGTTGACGTCTTTCAACAGAAAGGGTGGAGAGAGAATGAGAGCGAGAGAAACAAGGGGGCCTCACAACCCTCCATTTAGTTACTAAAGGTTTAGTTATATAACATAAGTCTGATGTTAATATGCATAATGAGTTTTCTAATGCAGCTCCTAGTTCACTTGATGTCATTTAGTTACTAATAGTGTCATTGAATCTGCAGAATGTATGCATCTCTAAGAAAATTTAGGCATTTTCAAAGGAGTTAAACACTTTTATCAGAACTAATTATTTATCATTTAAAGTATCTAGTGAAGGATAACAAAATCTCAAAAGAACATAATTCTAAGTACAACCATTTAACAAGTTCAAAAGGTCAAATGATGTCATCACTGTTGTTTCCTCAAGCTGCAGCTTCATAAACTTGTTAAAAAGTATCTAAATAGGCTCATGCACAACAGAAGTTGTCTCTAGTGAAGAAAAAAGGATTTTTTGGCGGAAAATTCAGATCTTGAAGCTTTTATAGTTTACAGAAAGCAAATAAAAACACACTCAAGCTGCTTTGTCAGTGCATGTCATAAATCTCCACAAAGAGAACAGTCAAACAGACCACCAGTTCCCTCACAAAACATCAGCATCATGAAAAAATTAACCCTTTCATATAAAAACAGCTATTTAGGAGTAACAACAGCTGCCTCAAATCAGAAATCATATTATAATATTTCAGTCATTTACCCACCAGTTAACCAGGCCACAGAGAGGGAAAAAAAGGAACCTGATATATATATATATATATATATATATATATATATATATATATATATATATATATATATATTATATATATCTTATATTTAGCTATCTATAAAACACCATTAATGTACTGTATTAATGTTTAAATGTATTTAAACAAAGAGTCTAAGGGTCTATATTAGATCACCGAACACTAAAAAAAGCGAACGGTGATTGACTGAAATTATGTAAGCGAAACCTTAAAATATCGAAGCAACAGAAACCCAATTTTTTTCCTAGGGAAAGAATTTGGTTGTCTGTTTCTGTTGCTTCGGTATTTTCAGTGCTGTGGTGGAAAGTTACAGGTTGGGTTCAGGTAAGTGTGCGATTGTGTGGATGTGAGTGTTAGGGCGGGTTAGGTATGTTAGGGTTAGGGAGCGGGTTAGGTATGTGTGTGATTGTGTGGATGTGAAGGTTAGGGTGGGTTAGGTGAGTTAGGGTTAGGGAGCGGGTGAGGTGAGTATGTGATAGTGACGGAACTTAGGGTTAGGGTTTGGGTTAACGTAAGTGGATTGTTAGTGGAGTGTGTGTAGTTTACTGTAGAGTTAGGTGTCAGATTTTAGGTGTATGTGTGTGGATTGCTGTTTGTTTGGTGTGCTTGTTTGTTGTGTGTATGTGTTTTGGAACAGCGATTTTTTTTCCCTAGGAAAAAAATCGCTGTTCTGACAGTTCGAGATTGTAAGCTTTCGCTTACATAGGGTCGATTAATCACCGTTCACTTTTATAAGCATCCGGTGATCTAATATAGACCCGAGACTAAAACATCTAGTTAGAAACACTAATCAGAAACACTTTCTAACCCCCCACCACTGAGACCTACTAGAAAAAAATGCACTTTGGTATTGTCAAATTATACTATTACTGAAGAATTAGAAGACATGCATCATTTGTAGCTATTTAAAAGGGAAAAGTATATAAAGTACTTATAATGGGGAAAGGAGAAAAAAGGAACATTGGTAACAAAAAAGGACAGGAAGAAAGGAGATACATATATATATATATATATATATATAGAGAGAGAGAGAGAGAGAGACAGAGAGAGAGAGAATGTTATTTAAATACTTAGTAATATATGTAATTAGAAGAAGTAGATCTAGAAAGGAAAAGAAAAAGTTAATAATAAAAATGATTCACATTAACTTACAGCATAGAGACTTTCCAGAATCAAATATATTATAATTCGTAAAACAAAGCATTTAATAGTAGAAGGAATTTATTAATTTGTCCTTTAATTTCTTTCTTTTGTTTGCTCCTTCCTTCACAGACTATCCATTTTTTGTTGCCTGGCTCTTCAAACTCTAGGATGACCATTGCATTTCTTCTATGACCGACAGTATTTTCTTCTTTTGGATAAATTATACTGCTTCTTTTGGAAATCAAAGATCTTCACTCCTTCTGGCAAGGTAATTTTTATTCTTGCAGGAAAAAGAGTTTGAACTTTAATATTGGCTTTTTTCAAGGACTTAATTAGAGGAACACACTCCTTTCTTCTGGATATGACTATAGAGGTTTAGTCATCATCAAAATGAATAACGTTTTCACCCATCTTGAAGGAGAATTAGTCCAAGCTGATTTCAGCACTAAATCCTTGTCTTGCGAGGAAAGAAATCTAGCTATTATAGACCTGCGGTTAGATGAACTCAGAGATGAAGCTGGATTTTCCAGGGACCTATGAGCCCTCTCAATTCCAAAAGAGCGGGATTCAGGCATGTTTAGTGCTGATGAAAACCACTTACTGAGGAACTGAATCATGTTAGCAACCTCTTCTTTCTCAAGAGTCCCATATATTCTTATGTTATTCCTCCTTGATCTACTTTCAAGGTCTTCCAGTTTCTCATTCAGCTTGGTGTTTTGTTTCAGAAGAAATTCATTGTGATGTTCAGTTTCTGTCATTCTAGTATCAAGGTTAGTTACTGTTTCCTCTAAGGCAAGAATCTGTTCAGATTGTTTTCTTTTTTTTTTTTACTATCCAATTTAAAAGTTCCAGTTATTTACTGCATTCTTGTTTGATAAGATCCATTTTGTTTACAAATGTGTCTATTTTTAGTGACAGTTCTTGGATGTTTGTTATTATAAGATGTAGTTCTTTCTTCACTGCACTCTCCTGGTGTGGGTTCTTCACGTTGCTCATGTTTTTAGTGGCAGTTCTTGGATGTTTGTTATTATAAGATGTAGTTCTTTCTTCACTGCACTCTCCTGGTGTGGGTTCTTCACGTTGCTCATGTTTTTAGTGACAGTTCTTGGATGTTTGTTATTATAAGATGTAGTTCTTTCTTCACTGCACTCTCCTGGTGTGGGTTCTTCACGTTGCTCATGTTTTTAGTGACAGTTCTTGGATGTTTGTTATTATAAGATGTAGTTCTTTCTTCACTGCACTCTCCTGGTGTGGGTTCTTCACGTTGCTCATGTTTTTAGTGACAGTTCTAGGATGTTTGTTATTATAAGATGTAGTTCTTTCTTCACTGCACTCTCCTGGTGTGGGTTCTTCACGTTGCTCATGTTTTTAGTGACAGTTCTTGGATGTTTGTTATTATAAGATGTAGTTCTTTCTTCACTGCACTCTCCTGGTGTGGGTTCTTCACGTTGCTCATGTTTTTAGTGACAGTTCTTGGATGTTTGTTATTATAAGATGTAGTTCTTTCTTCACTGCACTCTCCTGGTGTGGGTTCTTCACGTTGCTCATGTTTTTAGTGACAGTTCTTGTATGTTTGTTATTATAAGATGTAGTTCTTTCTTCACTGCACTCTCCTGGTGTGGGTTCTTCACGTTGCTCATGTTTTTAGTGACAGTTCTTGGATGTTTGTTATTATAAGATGTAGTTCTTTCTTCACTGCACTCTCCTGGTGTGGTTCTTCGAGTTACTCATCTTGAGATCTCCAGTAGAAAATTTGACAGGATTAATTAAAAAATTCTCTTGACTATGTATTAATTTTTAGAAAATAAAACTTAAAACTAGACCTACAAAAACCTATATCCTACAAAAAAATTGTTGACAAGATAAAATAAAGTAAATCTAACAAAGCTCCAGGGATAGATGGTATAATTACGGAAATTTACAAACTCTCCCTTCAACAGTAATCTCCCTTTTTCATAAAACTTTGCTAAGTCCAGGCAGAAGCAAAAATACCACCCTCATGGAAATATTCTCTCATAACACCAATTCTAAAAGATAATAAACCATCAGAACTTTGCACCTCATACAGACCTATATCATTATTGAATAATGATTACAAAATATTCATGTCAATCCTAGCTAACAGAATGAAAATCCCACTTTCAAAGACAATTAATAATGATCAAACTGGATTTTTATATAACAGGCATACACATGATAATATTAAAAGGATACTTACTCTTATAGATTATGTGAATAAAGAAGATAGAGAAATACTTACAATCAGATTAGACATAGAAAAAGCCTTCGATTCCCTCAACTAGGAATATCTATTTAAAACTTTAGCATTATTTGAATTTCCTCCTCCCTTCATCTTATTACTAAAAAACATATATATTAATAACTTAGCCTACATTAAATTAGGTCCTTTCACCTCAGAATCTATCCATATAATGAAAGGTACCAAACAAGGATGCCTCCTTTCTCCTATTTTATTTGCTTTGGCTATAGAAATACTTGCAGAAATAATATGCAATAATCCAAGAATAAAAGGAATAGAAGTCTATGACCAGTACATATCTAAAATAATGCTTTTTGCTGATGATATTTTATTAACCCTATCAAACTCCAAAGAGTCATTAGGACAGCTAGAAGAAGTAATGGAGAAATTTTATAATATTCCGGGTCTACTCTTTAATAGATCAAAATCAAAATTTCTATTTTTAAATAAGAAAAAAAATCTACAAGTTACAGATAAATCCATCACAGGAAAACAAGAACTTATGCTAACTTATTTAGGAATAGTGTTATGCAAAAATATAAACAAAACAATATTAATAAATTATAAAAAATATTATTGAAACAATAAAAATATATATGGAAAAGCGGAACAAAATTATATTAACTTTTATAGACAGATTGCAATTAATAAAAATGGTCTTGTTGCCAAAAATACTATATGTAGCATTAGCAATACAGTTAATTCCTGAAAGATGCATTCTTAAAGAAATAAACTCATGTTTAATAAAATTTGTATGGTATCCCAAAAAGAATAGAGTAGCTCTAACTCATCACATTAGACCCTGGAAACAAGGAAGATTGAACTTTCCAGAATTAGAAACATATAAAAACATCTGTGCTTAAAACTAGACTGGATAAACTCAAATTATTTTGCCAACTGGAAAGAATTAACAACAGCTATATTAACAAATTAATTTAATCTGTTAAAACAATTTTAATAGTAGACAAATCAAACAAACCCTGGTACATACTATGTATAAGTATACAATATAAAATAACAAAACCTTCTAAAACAACACTGATTAGTCATTACATCAATTCCTTTAGGAAACTTATCAATGCAAACATAGATCTAAAACTTTGGTTATCCTATTTTTCCACCTGAGAAATGGTTAAGAAATTACTTACAGTTTCAGAACATTCCTTGGTGAATTGTGATTGTTTCTTAAACACAAATTTGTCTTTGCTTTGGCTCATTAGCAGCAGTACAAAGAACTGCCTGCTCACACCTTTGTTCTCCCCTCCCCCTTCCCTGTTTGTTACCTTAAGACAATCCCAAAGTTAATAAATATTACCTCTGGCGGGCACCATTTTTAAAACTACAACCACCCTTGTCACTATCATATGTTTATTTATCAGTTAACTCTGTTAACTGATTGTTTCCAGCCCCCTCATAAGAGCAACTAACAGGGTCTCTACCCACTTCACTCCCCACCCTGCCCCCTATTCCCTCCTGCCCCCAGTGATCCCACCTTTATTGCACTCACAAACCCCTCCCATCTTTCCAATAGCCAACCACAGCACTAACCCAACACTACCTCCTTCATCTTCCCACTTCTATCACACCTCCTCAACTAACATGTACAAGCATACCTTACCTATGCTCACTGCATGCACTCTCCTTGCATATATTACATCCTACCAAAGCTCCATCATTCCCCCACTCAACCACTACCACTGTACTACTACACACACCACCACTCATGTCTCACCCTCGCTCAGCTCCCCTCCCACCAACTCAAGAACCATCCCTATGCACCCCCCACATATTCTACCAACTATATTACTCAAACATAAAGCATCCCTACAACTTAACATAGTAACCCTCCCACCATACCTATTATGCACAGAGCACAATCATAAAGTTTCCCTTATAAACAAACACATTCAAAAACTGAGAAAACTAATAACCTCATGCATATCAAAACTAACCCCAATCCTCATAATCAGACTAGAAACCACAGCTTCTCCCATATTATAGCCAATAGAAAGCCAAGTGACTTCCTTCTACTAAGCCTAAATATTAGAAGTATATCCAACAATGTCCATGAACTCCATGCCACCATAGACTTGTACTCCCCAGATATAGTCATCCTGACAGAAACCTGGCTAAAACCTCACATTACCAGTGAGCAAATACTCCCTACAGGTTACGGCATACTAAGAGTAGAACGGCTAAACAAGAAAGGAGGTGGTGTACCTATAATATTTAAACAGCATCTAAACATCCAGATCTTAAAATCATCAGTTCCACAAATAGGCAATGAAGAAATAATATATACCAACCTCAAAATAAACCAAAACAAAGCCATCAACATAATTGGATGCTACTTCCCACCTGGCCAAAACATCCCTCCACTAGAAAACCTCCTCAGCTGGTCTACCCACCATCTCCCCCAAGAAACTATCATTTTAGGTGATTTCAATATTGACTGCCAATCCTGTTCTGGCAACCATTCAACCCATAATGTAAACCTTCATGGCCTCACCCAACTAGTCCAGTCACCAACCAGGATAAATAAAAACTCCAGCAAGCACACTACCCTGGATTGCATACTAGTCAGTAAGAGCCCCCAGTCATATATAACAGGCTGCTTATCAGATAGCCTCAGTGATCACTCCCCAACATTCCTACTGAAAAAATACCTATACCAAGCTAAACCTGTCATCTACCATCAAATACATAAAAAACTAAACTTTAACCCACTCACATTCATCTCATCCCTCAAGGAATGTAACTGGCATCCTCTAAAGTACCTCAGTCTAGATGACGCAGTTGAATTTTTTAATACTACCTTCCTGAGCATCCTTAATTACCATGCCCCCATAACATTTTCCAGAATCAAAGCACAACCCTCCCCATGGCTACATAAAACCACTAAGTCAGAAATGAAAAACAGGGATAAAGCCTGGGAGCACTGGTGCAAAACCAAAACCCCCTCAACTAGACAGAAATTCCTAGAACTACGCAATAGAGTCAAAAAGCTAATAAAACAGGACTAATTCCAATACTACCAGTCTGCCCTAGACTCCTCACAACACAGCCCCAAACAATTCTGGTCCTCCATAAACTCCATCCTTCACCCAGGTAAAGTCAGTACCCCTCCTCCTAACATCTCTCACTCCTCAGAAAATATTGCTACCTCATTCAACATACACTTCACCCAAACCATACTATCACTAGCTAAACAACACCCCCCCTCCCCTACAACCCACACATTCAACTAGTAATCTCCCCACTGCCTTCTCTTTTCCTACTGTACCTACCTCCAACATAAAACAACTCTTAACTAAACTTAAACCCACCAAATTAGCAGCAGACAACCTCCCAAGTGAATACCTACAAATCGCAGCTGATGCTCCGGCCTACCCAGTATCCATCTTGATTAACCGATTTCTGTCAGAAAGTTAAGTTCCCACACTGTGGAAAGTATCACATATAATTCCCCTCCACAAAGGCAGACCCTCCACAGAACTAATCAATTACCGCCTCATAGCTATTCTCTCTTCACTCTCCAAAATACTAGAGAGATGCATACACTCTCAGATCTCAGACTGCCTCCTTAATAACAACCTCCTTTCCAGTCCTCAGCATGGTTTCTGACCAAACCATAGCACCACCACTGCCTTACTATCCTTTACTAACACTATCCTTCAGCATAAAAACAATGGCTATCTCTCCTCTGCTACTTCCCTAGACCTATCTAAAGCATTTGACATGGTCCCACACAAACAACTTATCTCTGTACTCAATAACCTATCCTTCTCTCAATCAGTTACCAACTGGTTTCAGAGTTACCTGTCTGACCGCCAACAATCCATTGTATGGCAGAATGACATATCTCCCCAACTACCTGTCTCCATAGGGGTTCCCCAAGGATCCATCCTTGGACCCCTACTCTTCTCTGTTTACACCAATAATCTAGCCTCTGCCACCAAACATGGCACACTCATACAATATGCAGATGACTCAACCATCATCTGCTCAGCCCAGTCCCTACCCAAACTGCAAAAAGTCACACAGGAAGCCTTTTCCTCTGTTGAAACTTGGTTATCTGATGCCCAATTAATACTCAACCCAAACAAAACTAAACTACTCATCTTCCAACCCACCAAACATACTCAAAACAACTCTCACTTTAACATCACAGCAAAAGACAACACCACTATATACCCAACTGAACACACCAAATTGCTAGGAGTGGAAATAGACAATAAACTAAAATTTGACATTCACATATCCATGACCATAAAACAAGTCCACAAAAAACTAGGAGCATTATACAGAAATAAGCAATTTCTCACCAAAGCAGCAAAGATTTCAATAGCAAATTCCCACCTTACCTAAACCCTACTTTATGCCTCTCCAATATATACCAACCTAAGGCAATGCGATCTAAACAAGCTAGAGACCTGCTACAACAAAATCGCCAAATTCACCACAAGGGCATCCTACCATAGTCACCACTGTCTCTCACTTACTGAACTGGGCTGGCTTGAACTCCCTCACCTCCTTCAGTGGTATCAACTCTCACTCGCCCACAAACTCGTAAACCATCCACTAAATGTCCCATCCCTCCAGAATCTACTCCAACCCTAACGTACCACCAGACCACTAAGATCCAGCAACAAAAATCACTTGCAGATCACTAAAGCCAATAACTCTGCTGGAGAAGCACTATTCTCTTGCACCATAGCTAAATTATGGAATTTCCTCCCACCCACAATTACCTCCGTACCATCATGCACTCACTTCAAAACTTTGCTAAAAGCGCACCTAAAAACATGCTGGCTATGCCCTCCCACTCTAATATCACCCACCCCATCCAACCACTACCTTTCTTTCCACTCCACTAACTACCATGATTATAGCAAGCTCAGATGCTCATAAGCTTAGTACTTATTATACAGCAGGAACTTCTCATTGTAACATTTGTTAATGTCTGTTATGTACTTCACAGATAAAGATTCTAGTTGTCTACTGATGTACTATGTTCTTCATCTGTAAATATGTTGTAAGTAATTGCTATGTTAAATTGTTAATCGCTATGTAATCCAATGTAACTACTGTCTGTTTATTTTAACTGTGGAGCTTTTCTCCTCGGGCCTCCGCTGAAAATGAACTTGCATCCAGTCGGACACTCCCAGTCAACAAATGTAAATAAATAAATAAACTTTGGTTTGACCTTTTAGTCCCATTTACCATCACTAAGAACTTTCCTCACAAAATATATAGGGAAACAATAACATCCCGGGAACAAAATGGATTCTTATGCTAGTTTCAATGTGTAAATAAATTAAATGTTTTAGATATACATATGATAAAACCTGCTTACAATATTCCAACACAGGACTGGTTAACCTTACAAAGCATTCTAATGTACACTCAAGATTTATGCAGATTAATTAATAATTCTTCCTTTAAAGATATTCCAAATCTAATAAGTTTTCTGTATGAATTTATATCTAATAGTTGTGAAAAGAAAAATTCCATTTCAAAGCTATATAAAGAGTTAACAACATATAAAACAATTCTCAAACCATCATATTGGCAGTTCTTAACAAAAGGTCAGTCATTGCAGTTAACAGAAGAAATTAAAACTAACATCTTACTATCAATTAATTACACCTCTAACACACAGTACTGGAAAATATTTAACTGGAAATACTTACATAGAGCATTTTTAACACCAGATAGAATGAAAAAGATCAATACTGCTACAAATGTTTTTTGCTGGATGTGTGAAAAGTCAAGTAAAGCAGACTGGATTCATATTTTTTATGACTGTAATAAAATTAAATCATATTGGAATAGAATCAATCATTTTTTACAAGCTTTATTTAATGAATCCTTTACCTTAACTAAAGCATTGGTTATACTAAATGTAAATGAAGGTCCCTACCAGAATAAGACAGATATGTATTTGTTATGGACAATATTTGCTATATCTAGGAAGTGCGCAACCAGAAGCTGGAATTCATATACACCCCCGACCTTGGAAGAATTCTACACTTTACTAAAGACAACTGCATCGATGGAAATAAAAATCAAAACCTACGAATCTATCCCAGGCCATTGGTAAATAATCCTTGGAAGAAAGTTATATCTTTGTTGGACACTCTGCAATAATCAATATTGTATCTCCGATAACTGATCTGTTAAGTCTATATTTAATAACATACAATGCATATAACTGAAAGTCAGGCTATTGTAAATATTGTATATAATTGTTTAAAATTACATATAAAAATATTATGTAAATGTCATTTTAATTGAAAATAAAAATATTTTTTGAGGAAAAAAATTTTTAGAAAATAATAAAGAGTCTATGTTAATCTAACTTTTAGTATACTTTCAGTTAGATTTTTCTAAAAATTAAAGTATATTTCCTGTCGGGATACTAAAATCTAAGCAGAGCTATGGATTTCTGTTGCTATCAGACTGGCATCTTGGCCATGCCCCCCTGATGCAATGCTTCTGAATGCTGCAAAAAAAGAATGAACTCTGTACAAAGAGAATGCCTGGCTACACCCTTTTGAAAAACGAATCTTCTCTTGCATAGCAAAAAGGTTTATTATGGCAGCTTATAAAGGCTCATATACATGATTAATGTGACCAGTCCCCATTTTTCTTGCTAATGATAACAGAACTTTTTATGTGCAGGGGAGGTAGGCACTTAAAGCTACGCTAGGTGACTCCCATTTTTTGAACAATACATGCATTCAAAGAAATAGCTTACAGTGGAAAAAAGTAACTGTACTCATTTTGAGAGAGCTTATAGATGTGCACAAATAGGAGGAAAAATGTAAGCAATGTTTGAGATCTCAAAACCTTTTCTATAGTCTTTTTCTTTCCATTGAATAAAAATTCACTAGATGGTGAAGTGGAGAGTATAAAAAAATCTTAAATAAAATAATGAGATTCCCAGATCTTTGAGCACAGGCATCTGTGCCTATGGTGCAAAGAATACAACAGTGTGGAGTGGTGCCATGAGAAAACAATTTCCATTGTACTACAAATTGCAGACATTTTATTAAATGTAGGCCAGGTTGTTAGAGTATCTACAACTGGTTGTTGTGGGATAGCTGCAGTGAGATAGACAATGCTTCTGGTATCCCAGCATGGTTATATGGTGTTCCAGTCCAGGGCACTTCATTATCAAGCTTCTTTCTGAGTCTAGCAACTAGTGAAGCCTCTGCTGTGCAGATTTTTCCTCTCTTCAGGTTCCAGGTGGTGAAGTTAGGGATCTTCTGTTTAGATTCTTCCTCACTTTAGGTTCCAAGTGGTAAAGTCAGTTCAAAATGAGGGCTTAATAGCTCTGTTGGAAACAGGAACTACCAGTCCCATGCATGTATGGCAATGTGCACTGCCTAACTGAAAGGTGCCAATTTTAAAAAAACAAAGGCCAGCACTAGATTCCACTTAATAGAATTTTAATACAAATATAAATGGGCAAGATTACCCATGTATGAAAATACAAAAAACAAACACCCTAAAGGGTTATACAGTTTCAGCATAAAGCCTTCATCAGTGCAACACAACAGTTCAATAACAATCATTATATATATACATCTTACAATTAAATTGTGCACAAACAATTATTCAATCACAAATGTTCATTGAGTCCTGGAGAGAAAAGGCCACCCAATGTAATTATCCACATCTTTTCTTTATAATCCAAAAGGGAATGTAAATTTTCAGAAGTGTTTGGTTTATATATTTTATTTATCACTGTAAATCTGAACCTAGCAGAAGGATGTAAAACCTAATATTTATATAAGGCATTTGTATTTCTATGACATTTAATGTCACTCATGTGTTCTGATATTTTAAGTTTAAATGGGTGAGAAGTTTGTCCAACATAAAAAGTGGGGCAAGTACAATTAACCAAATAAATCACCCAATCACTGCTACAATTTCCAAAAACTTTTATATCAAAAACTTTAGAATAATTAAAGGACATGAATGAACTTTGTTTCAGGACCATATTTTAGAATCTGCAATGTCCACAAGGAAAACTACCCATTACTGAGCCACCTGTTAAGGTGGTTTGCAAACTTTTATGTGCCATCTTACCCTTTTTATAATGGTTGAACCAGCCCCCCCCCAAAATTCTTTCCTCTTCTGTATCCAAATCTACATCTAGATGGTAAAAACTGAGATCATCTCTCCTCCGTATGTAAAATATCCCAATGTTTATGTATAATCTCCTGTAACTCTCTAGTATTGCCCCCAAATTCCATAACAGATCTAAATATGGGGTCAAATCTTAAATTATTATCCTTATAAATAAGTGTTTGTTGTCTATTAACTTCATGAACCCTTTTCATGGCTATATCAACATCAAATTTCCTATAACTTCGATCATAAAATCTACGGGTCTTATCATCTGTTTGGACATTGTAACTTTCCATAGTGGAAAATATTCTTTTCAGTCTCAAAAACTGACACTTAGGAATATTCTTAATGACATGTGAGTCTGGCAACTGGAGGCATATAACAAATTATTAAACTAGAGATATTTCCTATAAACATTGCTACTTAATGTGCCATCTTCTAATACTTTGACCTCTACATCTAAGAAGGTCACCATTTCCCGATGATAATTCAATGTAAAATGGATTCCCCATTTATTTTCGTTGAGATATTCAATTAATTCAATTAAATAGTGCTCATCTGTCCTCACTATTAAGCCAATAATCATCCAAATGACGATGCTAGATATCTATTTCCTCCAACTAAATATTGTGACTCATGTCATAAATTAAGTGATGATCAACATAGCCCATAAATAGGTCTGCATAGATGGGAGCAAAAGACGATCCCATCGCAGTACCCTTAAGTTGTAAATAGCAGACATTGTCAAAACAGAAAATATTTTTGTTGAGCATGTGCTCCATTAGGCACAAAAGGAATGTATTAAACCCAGGTGAATAAAGGGGAACATGAGATAGCCAAAAGTCCAGTGCTAATAATCCAGCCCAATGTGGAATATTTCTGTATAGTGCATTAACATCTAAAGTGCATAATATCCAACCCTTTTCTAACTGTATATTACTTATGATGTTCAAAAATTGTGTAGTGTCCTGTATCCATGTTCTAA
Organism: Protopterus annectens; assembly: GCF_019279795.1. Taxonomy (NCBI): domain Eukaryota; kingdom Metazoa; phylum Chordata; order Ceratodontiformes; family Protopteridae; genus Protopterus; species Protopterus annectens. The sequence goes on from NC_056735.1 coordinate 921,160,773, forward strand.
CATGTGTCAACAATGGTTTCAAATATTTCGTTAGATATTCAGATAATGGTTCAGTTAAAGAACCTTGCCCCGACACTATAGGTCTACCCGGAAGTTTTTCATAGTTTTTATGTATTCTGGGTAGCATATAAAAAATCTGTTTAGCAGAATTCACTACCGTGAGATGATGTTTATCATGCTTAGATATGATACCTTCTTCACAAGCCAAAGTTTGAAAACTGTCAATTTCAGCTTTAAAAATATTAGTAGGATCTAAATCCATACGTTGATAATATTGTTGATCTGAAAGTTGACAAATGGCTTCATTATGATACATATGCCAATCCCAGATGACTACAGCTCCCCCTTTATCTGCCTGATTAATAACTATCTCCTTATTCTGGCTCAAACTATGTAGGGCCATGCGTTCTTCCTTAGTGATGTTATCTTGAAAATGTTGCACGTTTTTGATATTTGAAAAATGTAGATCTTTCAACACCAAATTTTGAAAAATAGACACATTTTTATTCACAGGAAGTACAAAATTCGATGTTCTAATCCTGAAGTTATACACCTGGCTGCTAATCTGCAAAATGTAATTTTAAATTTATTTTATGGCAAAAATCAATAACATCTTGTGCAAAAGAATATTCTAACACCATAAACTTGGGAACAAAACCCAAACCTTTATTCAACAATTTCTGCTCTGTTTGTGTAAGTTCTAAAGATGAAATTTTATGAACATACAAAGAGTCATCTATTTGCATGTTAACACTGCCAACATTGCTTCCAAGCTTGTTCC
>NC_056735.1:921166553-921431553 GCF_019279795.1 Protopterus annectens
GTGCAAGCATGGTTTTAATGAAAATGCTTTAGTTTAGTCCAGGGTGATGGAGAATGCCCAGTCTGATCTGCCAGCCTAACGCCATTTTTTGAGGATGGCATTTTTGTTTCCTTTGAGTGGACCCATAGTAATCTTGTTCAGAATGTAGAAGTGGAAACCTCCATGGTCTTAGAAATCATGGCATCGCTTTGCTAGTTGTTTCTTGAGGATCTGGAATCTAGTGTCAGACAAGTGGTTGTCACCCTGCTTTTGAACTTTTTCACAGTCTTCCCTACATAAACACAATGCCACAATGTAGGGGTAAGAATCTGTGTTATCACAGTTTTAAATTTAGTATATATGCCCTTTATTCACATTTAAATTCTCTCTGTTCCAAAGATAACATTTATGGTCCTTGGAGTATTCACAGGAACATTCAACAACCCTGCGGTACTCATACTGTCAGTACTGAATTTGTACCAGCAGCTTCCAGCGTCTTACAAAAAAAAAAAATACATTTTAAAGACTTTTTTAATCATATGATTATCTAAAAGTATTTGTAGCTGTCATCTGAGAGAAAAATACCACAATTAACAAGATTATTATGGGCTCTTCTTGGCTCAGTGGACTATCCTGGTAAACAAATGCCAATAAATAAATAACTAAGTATTAGTATTGTTATAGGGACCGTATTGTAAGTGGACATGTGTCTTACTCTTAGACGTACCTTAAATTTACCATCATAAGTTAAACTCTCTCTTGTATAAAAAACAAACGTAGGACTGTAAGCCTGAAGAATCATATATGTCAAAAAGAATGGCCCCTAGCATACAATTATCTATATATTTTGTAATTCAGATATTCTTTTTACTCTGAATACTGAAAGATAAATGCAAAAAGATGTGATCGCCAAACAAAAACTTGGAGTATACATTAATAATTACTGAGATTTACATTGCACCTTCATTGATACCCATTAAATAAGAACTTATTTTCAGATATTAAGTAAGTCATCTTATAAATATTTAGCATGTATACATTATGCCCTTCAGTTATATTTCTCTTAGGAAATGAAATAAATGTCTGTGATAAATTCAGCATAATAATATTAACAGCCATGCTTGTGTCAACAAAAGCTATTCTTAGATAAGCAGTTTCTGACAAGTGTGTGAGGCATGACTGAGCCTTAAATTAAATCATGGTGACTGCTGATCTCGCACAGTATTGACTTGTTGCATAGTACTATTTCCATTTGTGTTAGAGGGATAAACATTCTCTCAAAGGCATTATCTATTAATGAAGTCAAACTAAATATCCAGTAATTGGTGATGATTTTAATATAGCCGTTTCTCTTTATTAACATCACACATGGCATAGTGAAATGAATATTCAATCATAAAGGAGAAAACAAACAATTACTTTTTTCATTTGTACACATTCCACAGATATGATGTTTATCTTAACAAATATTCATTTCGACATTGCACAGATTTCTCAAATCTTGCCTTCCCTGAAATATCATTCCTTCTGAACATTATTCTGCAGGTACTGTTCTCAGAAATTCCTTTTATTTCTATGCAGTTTACTCCTTCCATTTTCTAAAGATCTTACATCCATTTCTTTTATCTCCTTTACAATATTCAAAAATTCTATTAAAGTGGGTTTTATTTTTGATTTAATTTTCTAGCAATTGCTTTTTTGGCAACTAACAACATTAAACTGAATATGGCCTTACTGTGTCTAGACAATCCAGTTTTTATATCTCACCTCAAAAAAATAATTTCCTTAGCTAAAATAACCTGTTACCCCAATATTTCATACAAAATACTCTGTAGAGAGGTTATAAACCTCTCAACTGATTACATTCCCAAAAAGTATGTTCCTAGGTACCCTCTGATTCTGATTACATCTTCTGCGTTTGCATGTGGAAAAATTAAAATACCCGTGCAAACAATTCCATGCAAAGATGCTAAACTATCTTGATTTTTTATGCATACTTTGGGCCAGATTCCGGAAAGCTCGTGGAATCCAGTGCAGTATGCCAATATTATAATGTACAACAAGAAACAATGGAGTATATTGCAGTTAGAAATATAACACAGAAATATAATACCTGTACAGTAAGGTTACAGACAGCTATGGAATGTAACTGACTCCATTGAGATAAAAAAAAAAAAACACACATTAAAAATGTCAAGTATCCTAAAGTAAGCTGCATGTCATTTGTAACGCAGGACTACACACAGAAATGTCTCAGACAACCACAGATATTTCCATCTGCCATCCGCTAACTTTTAATATGCACTTGCAAGCGACAACTAAGGATATCTACATAATACATGTACCATTAAAAAATATCACCTTGGACATATGGATTCTGACAAAATCCACATATTTTCTAATAAAAAAATTAAAGGCAAAGGGTAATCATGGCCACATCAACATAGCTAACAGTCATTAACAATGAGTTCAGTAATTGTGTGGGGAATACAAGTAACAAACACACCAAAGGAAAGTGTTAAATAGAAAAGAAGGTATGGAGTATGGATGAAGAAGAGGGGCAAACAAGAGGGATGCTGGAACAGAGAAATCTGATGGAAAGTCAGATGGTCATAGGCATTTTTTTTTTTTTTGTAGTTGGAATATGCCCCGTTTTTTTTCTGTTTTTTTTTAAAGAATGGAAGGAAATGTAAACATAGGGATAGACGAAGTGAAGGTAATCAGAACAGGTATGCCCATAGAACAAATAGTACAGCATAATGCAGACAAAGGTTGGAAAAAAACAGTAAGGCCAGGTAAGTTACACAGAAAGCACACTCTACAACATTGGCAAAGTGTGGTGGTGAAATGCAGAAAAATGGTAAATGTGTGTTGTAGGGTAATAAATAAGGATCATAGAACAAATTGGATGAATAAATACATATCCAAATACTCTGTCAGCAGTGCAGGTATAATCCAAGCAACATCTCAGGTGAGAAAATGCAGGTCAGATGATAACAAATAACTCCAGACGACATAACCAAACCTACATCCATGCCTGTGAAAGACAAACAACCAATCACAGTGCCAAACAGAAGTACTGCAGAAAAGCAGCAAAGGCTGTTGCATACACAAGCTGGGGTACACAACCCACACAAGCATGCAATGGAATATATGTTATACACAATTGCCATGTCAAAGGCAACACACAGGTGTACATGTATATGTATGCGTGTCAGTGGCATAAATGGAATGTACATGATCTCAAGGTCAATACATATACATTGATGACATGTAATAACATGTAAAAAATGTTATAGTATAACATAATGAATATAGCAGGTTGTGCACATGGATGTGAAAAAACTACACTGAGTAGCACACAAGAAGAATGAGAACAAGGATGTATTCCAAGCATTAGCCAGCAGCTTGTGTACACATGTCCCACATTGTAAAATGGTCATACATTTGTCACATGTTCACCATGTCAGTCCAGTGTCACATGTTCACCATGTCAATCCAACACTTGGCAATGGTCAATAAATGCAACAAAGGCAAATATCAGCAAAAAACACTAGGGAAATATTAAGGTGGGAGGGAGGTGGACAACTTGGACCACATCACAGTAAAGCAGGATGCGGTAAGTTGACACAATGCAAATGCATGTGTAGATCAAACAGGATGCTGTAAAAGGCACACAGACATACATTTAAACAAATGGGAAATGTATGTCAAATGGACAGATGGATTGCTGATGTTCACAAAACTGGACATGTATAGGTTCATAGGTTCATAGGTTGGTACTGGGCTATCTGCCCGAAGGCATATATTAGCCCAGCCACATTGTGCGGTATTCACCGCCCCTTTAGTAGTTCCTTAGACCCTTGTACTAGCAGCTAGTACCCTTGGCCCCTATCTAGTAGTGCTGTTGGTGTGATCCCCGGTGTGAACTTTCTTTTACCCATCCACTCATCAAGGTCCATCTTGAAGAGTGATAGTGAGGGGCTCTGTCTTATGTAGATCGGGACCCTGTTCCATAGTAAGGGAAGTCTCTGCAAAGGGAATCTATCCCTCCAGCATGTTCTATTCATTGTTGTGTTGAGGTTTATATCCCTAGAGCGTGTAGCTCGAGTAGATTTGGTTTTGCTAAGATGGAGCATGTTCAACAATTCTGGGTTGGACATGGCTCTGTACGTTACACAGAGATCGCCTCTGAGAAAGCGGTATGCAACAGAGAACAGTCTTAGCTTTTTCAATCGGGCTGCATAGAGCAACTGTTTGAGGCCAGTAATCCTCTTGGTTAGGTACCTTTGTGGTCTCTCCAGCTGCTGGAGATGTCTAGCCAGGTACATTCCAATTGGTTCATTGTACTCAATAATGGGTCTGATGAGGGAAGAGTAGAGGGGCACCATTACATCCTTAGATCTTGATGCGAACTCTTTTGTGATCAGATGGGTCACATAGAAGGATTTTATAACCACTTTGGCAACATGGTTATCAAAGGAAAGCTGACTATCTACTTGGGTCCCTAGATCCCTTATTTCTTCTTCAGATTTCAGGGGATTACCTCCTATGTTGTAGATTGTGGGTACTCTGTTTTTTCCAAAGGGGATTACTACGCATTTTTTTGCATTTAGCTTGAGACCATGGCTTTGACACCATGCATCAGTCTCATTTAGGCCCTTCTGGAGGATCTCCATGTCTGCCGGAGACTCTATTATAGCACCCAGTTTGCAGTCGTCTGCAAACTTAGTCAACCACAGCCCTTTCCTGCTTGCCTGTACTTCTGAGAAGTATATGCCAAACAGGAGGGGCCCCAGGACAGAGCCTTGAGGTACACCACTCGTTACTGGTCTGAATTCGGACATAGATCCCGCTACTCTTACTTTATGGGATCTGTCTGAGAGCCAGTTTGCGATCCATCTTGTGACGTAAGGGTTTATGCCCAGGCTGGTGAGCTTATCAATAATACCTGAATGGGGAATGGCGTCAAATGCTTTAGCAAGGTCAAGGTAAGCCGTGTGTACCTCTTTTCCCTTATCTATAGCCTGAGTAACTGTCTCAAAGAAATCCACCAGGTTCAAGAGGCATGATCTGCCCTTGACGAAGCCGAACTGTGTGGGGTCCAGCGACTGGAGGTTCCCAATCTCTCCATTTATGAGTTCCATAATGATTCGCTCCATAGCCTTACAGATCAGACTGGTCAGGCTTATTGGTCAGTAGTTCCCAGGGTCAGTTGTGGCTCCACCCTTGTGTAGCGGGTCTACCACTGCCATGCGCCATTCTATGGGCACATATCCTGTGGAGAAGCTGAGACTGAACAGGGTATTAAGATGCGGGGTTAATTCCTTTTGGTGCTCGCGTATGACACAGCCTGGGACACTATCTAGTCCCATGGAGGCAGTGTTTTTAGCTTTAGATAGAGCCTTGTTAACCAACATATCAGTAATAATTGGACTTGCACAATCCCCTAGAATGGTAATAGACCCTGTAGGCGGTGGGGGGGGGGGATTTGCACTGAACCTGTCAGCCAAGATGTTGGCAATGTCAGAAGTGTCTATGTATTTTGTTCCATTTTGTACTAGCTCAGAACAGACCTGAGCATTGCCATTTTGGTTTTTAATGTAGCCATAGAAGGCCTTATGGCTATCCTTGGCATCCTTGGCAACTTTCTTTTCAAAATTAGCTTTAGTTGACTTGATGAGGGCCCTCAATTTCTTACTAATGCAATAAGAGCAGCTGATTTGAAGCACTTGAGGCTTGCCTAGTTCTAAGGGAAAATTTACAGCGCAGACTTTGTGGGGCTAGGAATAGTATACCCCAGCTAACCGACACTGCCCGATGCTGCTCTGTGCGCAAGACCACGCAAAAAGAGAGTTGCAGGATTTTTCCTCTAGATAAGTGAGGAAAGTGAGTACAAGAGCTGTTTTTCTCTAAGCAAGTGAGAAAAGTAAGTACAAAAACTGTTTTCCTCTAGGTAATGAGGAAGAGAGAGTGCTATAGTAATTAGTAGCTTATTTAGTGCTTACAAGTTCTGAACAAGTGCTGAGCATGAACAAGCAAATTTAAGTGCTAAAACTAAGAATCTGTATCTGCACTAGATGAGTTACAGGACAGAAACAAGTGCAAATACAGGCTTTCAAATCAGAAAGTTGAGAGAGATGGAAGAGATTGCCCAAATGGCCAATAACTACAAATTCTGGGCCAGAACCACTACTTATGTGGTAGACAGGTTACCTAGTGCTTATCACGCCCAGTGATAAGCTAGAAGGCTTCCCTCCAACACAGAAAGGCTTGGGGGACTCAGAAGCTTACATACAGTCCTGGATACAGCAAATCTGTATCTGGAACACTAGTTACAGGAAAGGTAGGAAACAGGCTTACAGTTTTTTTTCTTTCTTTTTTTTACAGAAAAGTAGCAAAAACAGTAGTAAAAAAACAATTCACATGCAGTGCAAGCTAGCACACTTGAGTATGCAGCAATATTAGTCCAAACACAGTTTAAAAATGCAATTAAATTAAAAAGGACTAAAAGCAAGTGCAGAAAGAGTTTATTAGGTAGAATGTGGTAAAGAGACGGGATGGGGAGTGTCCCAGATCAAATCTACAGTGGGGCAGGTAACTGCAAAAGCCACCAAATTTAAACTACAAACCAAAAATAGAGAGGGTGGGTGGGAACAGTTACAACAGAGATCTAAGCAAAAACTAACAGTACAAACTTTAAAACCAAAAAACTATTTTCAGCTCTGTATATTTGCCGATCAGTCTTTCAGAACAGTGAGACAACAGTTTCAACACAGATCTAAGCAACAATTAAACTCTATAACCAAAAAAATATATACTCAGCTCTGTATAATTGCAGATAATATGTAAGGCAGTCTCTCAGAACACAGGTTCCAGCAATTTGAATGCAGCTGTTACTATGCCAACTGAAGACACAGCAGAAAATGTGGGTGGGATGGGGAAAACTGTTTCAACTGAGATCTAAGCAAAAACTAACTGTAGAAACTTTCAAACCAAAAAAATATTCTCAGCTCTGTATATTTGCCGATCAGTCTTTTAGAACAGTGAGACAACAGTTTCAACACAGATCTAAGCAACAATTAAACTCTATAACCAAAAAATATATATACTCAGCTCTTTATAATTGCAGATAATATGAATGCAATCATGTCACATATACTGTGATGCAAATGCAAAATATAGAAACCTAGGCATATGTCAATCATCCTCCTTATTAAGGAGCATTGGGCACTCCTGTGAGCATCATTACAACACTTCTGAAGTAAATCAATAAATAGTCACTTGTCAAAGGTACATTTCTGTATCAGTATGTATCCAACTATGTGCACACACATGTACAGTCATAATGTGTGCAACTAATTATGGATGGTGTACGTCAATGTCATTACATTATAGGTGTGGAACTGCTACCTACAACATGGTGTAATGTAGTATGAAAAAATGTGTAATCTGTAACATTGTGTACAGATTAACATTACGTTGCTGTTTGATTCAGTCAAAAAAGGAGTACTGCAAACAGATAGGATATACCCATATATGGTCCCACATGGTATCATAAACACCACATCATGACAGTGGAATATCATGACAACTGTCACCCAAAAACATGTGGAATGACATGTCTTTATGTTGCACATACCTGATATGGCAAAAGAGACATCCAAGGAATAAGACACTGTTTGTGATGGACTTTGGACAACATATGTCATCTGTCAGCCATCCCAATAAGACACATGTTTATGTTGCAGCACTATCAACAGGTTTTATCGGCCACAAGGTATGGATAGTTGAATATGTGTGGACAATGTATTGTATTAATGTGGGCTGTGCACACATTGAAACCAGAGCAAATGTCACATGATAATAACACATAAGCATGACAGAAACATGTTATGCATGCACAAGAGTGCATATACAGTCCAATCAATTATATGGCAATCATCATGCTAGCAGCATAACACAAGTGGAGCATACAGAGTATACCTGCTGACTGCAGGGACCAGGCTGATGTGTATCAGACTCCAAAATTATCTCACGAGCTATCATCCTGCACGAATCCCATATAGCTTGTGCGAGCTCGTCAAAGAAGGTCCCATCATGTCCATCATCTGTGTTTGGAACACATTGGTCATGACCTCCTGGATCTCATCCCAAAAATTGTGTCAATCCCAGCTGTGGTCACATCTCCTTCAAGGTGCAGGCAGTATGTTTTGGGCAGGAGCAGGTCCAAGGTGCCTCAGCATTGTCATCATCATCATCACCATCTTCCTCAGAAGAATCTGGCAGTGGCCTTGCATGTTCACATAAACATCTTCAGATTGGTGAAAGTCCTTGGGTGCCATGAACTGTAAAGATTAATTGCAAAACTCAACAGGAAAAAGTGCCATGAAAATAATAGCACAACACAATACAGTTATAATGACAATGTACACAGGGACTGAGACACATCCATTATTACCTATGGCCCGTTATGTTGTACTCCTAAAAAGGACAACATTATTCTTTCCTGAACAATGCTATATGCTTACACAAACAGTGTCTGCTTTCAAGATTTGAATACACAGCACACAATGCTGGTTTGTGTCCTTACAAGCTGAACTAACACTTAGTGCCTGTGACTTGTAAATAAACAGGTAGTGCTCTTCAAACAAAGTTGTTCAACTACTGATGTTATTAAGCCGTTACAGATTACGGCCATATTCGTAGAAATGTGAAGACTATATCAGTGAGTCATTACCATGCACAACATAAACCTTAATATAAAGTATCGTAATACGTTTTTAAAAAAAATGATATTAACCAAGGTAACAGAATTCCCTATGTAGTTTAGAACCCACAACACACCAAAATTTAGACATGCTGCCCAATCGCTTTACAAGCCAAGCTAACAGTCGACTCAGCTTTCATAGTTGGAAAACAGGTACTGCAGGTGTTTATTAGAAATCCTGTTATGAATGTCAGAATATGGAAAATGCATACAGTTTTAACACCTCTCATAGTGAAGACATAACAGCTATGAACACATACACAAATAAAAAATATGTTTAAGCATTTATACGGCATTAATGTTTACATTAAATAAACATTTCTGTGTACTTGTCCAGGCAGAATAATGTATATAAGTTATATACCTGTTAGAACAGTCCAATAGGTGATACACTGGGACTATTAATTGATTAATTAATTAAACTAACTAACTAACTAATTAATTATTTAATTAATGCATTCATTCATTCATTCATTCATTCATTCATTCATTGGGACACTCTCCTCTCAATTTACCACCCTTACATAATATATCTCCTCTATCTCCTACACCAAGAACAACCAACTCCATTCCTAAACCTGTTATCATGAATCACAGACTAAAAGTCTCACTTAACCTCCTAGGTCTTACAGCTTTATTACTGTTATTATCACAATCCACCACCCCCAACACCCAATTGAATATAACACCTCAAACATCTGTTACACTTGCTACACGATTACAAACTTCTCATTATAACTACTCCAACATCTCACTATCTCTACAATAAGCATTACCCTACATCTAACTAAACCCCTATTTTCCCCACAAATACTAAACTAAAAGTAACCCAATACTTTCACAAATACCTTTAATAGAAGGTGTCCAACCTCAAACAGTACTACATCATCTCCTAGCTTTATCTCAACATAGAGATACCCATCCCAACCCTCGCCTAACTAAACTGCCAAGTAATATTCAATCCTCTAAAAACCAGGATCTATTTCACATAGCAATTAATGCACGTAGCCTTTGTAACAAAAGTACTGAATTCCAATCTTGGCTATGTCACCATTCCCCAGATATAGTAGCTATGACAGAAACCTGGCTAAAAACACATATATCAGACACTGGAATCCTCCCCCCTGGATACAACATTCGATGTAATGATTGATCACACAGAAAAGGTGTAGGAGTAGCCTTAATTTATCATACCTCATTAACTATGCCAATCCATCCCAAACCTGTCCATACTTTCAGTAACCTTGAGATTCTAATCTCATCTCTTTATCTAAATCCCAACAAACAATTCTGTATTACTGTTATTTATATTCCTCAAGGTCAAAACATCCCCTATCTAGAAAATTTCTTATGCTGGATAAATGAAAATATATCTCATGAAACTATTATTTTAGCTGACACTAACATTAACTGGCAAAACCTAACCGCTAAAGCTCCTGCTACCAGTATTAATCTACATAGTTTCACACAGCTAATCATAAAACCTACTTGTGCTTCACATACCCAAGGAGAATCTACACTACACTGGATTTTAGTGTCTCATCCCCTGTATTACTCCAACGCTGGCACCCTCCCTAACACTGAGTGATCACTTACCTGTCTTTATCCAGAGAACTCAAATACAAATCCTAAAACCTCACTCATACAGAACTTCCAGAAATCTCACCCACTTTGACCAAAACATATTTATCAATATTCTACAAGCTCAAAACCAGGCCCCAATAAAAAACTTTGCCCTTGGAAGATGCTGTAGATTATTTCAATACAGTATTTCTCACTACATTAAATAGCCTAGCTCCTCTTTGCACAAAGTGAACTAAGCTTAATCATGCCCCCTGGTTAACAAAGCACACCAAACAAACTCTCCACTCTAGGGCCAGAGCATGGAAAGAACAGCAAAAATGTAGATCTCAATCAAATGAACAACTTTATAGACAGCTCTGTAATACAGCAAAAAAAAACTAGTCATAACTGATAAGAAAACCTTCGTCTCTACGCAGCTATCCACCCAAGAAAATAATCCCAAAAAATTCTGAAAGTCTATATCCTCCATGCTTGAGTCAAGTAACATTCAAAATCCTTCACCCGCTCCTAACAAAGACCCTCACCAGATTGCTCAAATGTTTAACACCCATTTCATTGACATCATAAAGAAACTAGTTATTGACTCATCTACTAAAAAAAGTCCCAACTCTCAAAAAGCCACACAAATGGACCTCCCTTTTATCTCTATACACAATACAGTTACCTCTGACAGTACGCCAACCACTCCCCTCTTTACATTTTAACCAGTACCTACATCCTTAATACTTAAACTGCTAAACAAACCAAAACCCTGCTGACTCTCTGCTGATAACTTACCTCCTGAATACTTAAAACTTGCAGCCAGAGCAATAGCTTAACCTGTAAGTATTCTAATTAACCATTCAATCTCTGAATGTTATGCCCCCCAACTGTAGAAAAAAATTATCATAACTCCTCTACATAAAGGTGGAAATGCACATGATCTCTCAAATTATTGGCCAATGTTCATATTCTCCCCACTTTCAAAAATCTTAAAAACGTGCATATACACACAACTACTAAATCACCTTACATATAATAATTTCCTAGCTCCCACTCAACATGAATTTTGTCCTGGATATAGCACAACTACAGCTTTAGCCTCCTTCACTGATACTGTTAATAAGGCTCTTGATGTTGGCCTAATAATGTCAGTACTACTATTGGTCCTATCAAAGGCCTTTCATACAGTATCACATCCTAAGCTAGTACAATTACAAAAAGTAGGATGCTCCCCAAGTGTGTTAACTTGATTCTCCACCTATCTAAATAATAGGCAACAATCTGTTAAATGACAAAACCAACAATCAGAATATCTGATCAATAATACAGGAGTCCCACAGGATCCATATTAGGACCACTACTTTTTAACATATTCATTAATGATCTTAATAAAGCATCCCAACAATGTACACTCATCCAATATGATGATGATTCAACTATCATTTCTTCTTCCAATAAGTTCTCCAACTTCCAAAAGATCACACAAGATGCATTCAGTTCCATAGAAACATGGCTAAATGGTGCTCAATTAATGCTAAATCCCAAGAAAAGAAAGATGTTGCTATTCACATCAAAATCTCCAGACATAGACTTCAAGATTTTTTTCACTGAAAAACACAGAAATTGAACATGTTACAACCTCTAAACTTCTAGAAATTATTATTGATAACAAACTCTCTTTCGAACAATATATTCTCAGCACAATAAAAAAACCACTTAAAGCTTGGCAAACTACATTGATATAAACTTTACTTAGATAAACAAACAAAAATCCAACTAGCAAGCACTTTACTTATCCCCTCTCTCCTCTATGGCAGCCCCATTTTCACAAAACTCCATAAATCCCTCTGCAACAAACTGCAATCCTGCTATTATAAGATAGCTAAATTTGCCTCCAGCATGTCCAATCAGTCACACCATTGTAATGCCATTACTAACTTCTCCTGGCTTGAATTTCAACACTATCTCTATAACACTGAATTAACTGTCATCCATAAACTAATTTTTAAACCAAGTAACTGCCCTGTACGTCAGTCTATCATATATATATATATATATATATAGAGAGAGAGAGAGAGAGAGAGAGCACAACTAGAACTCTCTGGTCTATAAATAAGCAACTTCTAAATATTATTAAACCCAGCAAAAGAGCTGGGAAATCACTATATTCCCATAGCATTGCCAAACTATGGAATGCCCCTCCTTCTTAATATTACTCAACTAGACTCCCCAAAAGCCTTTAAAGCTGCACTAAAAACCCACTATCTAAATAATCCCACCTGTACATGTGGAGTACAATGTAAGCCTCCTTACTTATTCACATCTATTACTCTTCTTCCCCCTTTTAAACATCTACATACTAATCTTTTCCTCCTCTCTACTACTAGTGTTTTTTTCCTATGTATAATAATTTTTAAATTTATATTGATGATTGTATTTTTCTCTATGTAATGTATATACTTTTTATACTGTATGATAACATCTATGTACATCAAAAGTTTTACTTTGTATCAATACCCCTGGCCTATGTAATTGCAAATATATCCCCCTACTAATTTTTGTATCTTTACTTAAAGTTTTTGATTTTTTTGTGGAGTTTCTCTCCCCGGGCCTCCACTGAAAATGGGGTTCTGACCCAGTGGACTTTCCCAGTCAAAAAAAATGTCAATAAATAAATAAATAATAAATATTAAGGAAAACTATGAAATGCACAGTCATCCATGGCCTGGACACTATAGGTGCCTTTTATTCACGAGAACAGAGGCTATGTGAAATTATGTACTTAGATGTTGTAAAACATATATGCAACTACAACAGACATAGTTATGGATATTATTCAATAACAACATGGGTATCAAACCCATAGTTAAGAGGGCAGTATGTATAATCTCCACTAAATTATCCCCACAAGCTAATTCTCACAGCAGCTAACACATTGTTATAAAAACATTTATAATGATATATATGATTCAAAGAAATACCACTAAAATCCTTATCAATGCTAAGATATACATAACTATTGATACTTACTGTAGGGATCTTAGGGCTGCCTGTGCACCTTATTGAACCTCTTTGAAACTCTGCTGAGTCTCTCAGATGCAAGTCATCATAGCTGTAGTGAACCTGCACTCCAGTGCAATAGATTCCTCTCTTCTGTGATGTTTCCTCTCACTCTGGCTCCACACATCAGTCATAGCGAGGTTCCAGGTCCTGGTTCTCATTCTCTGCTCCAATCCAGCATACACTGTCAACATCTGGGTCATAGCCTCATCAGGCCAGTTGGGCACACAGACATACCTCAGTCTCTTCAAAGTAGCCGTCATGATCCTCGAGTAGAAGAGATCTGTAAAACACAAAATCACAGAAATGCTCACTGAGGTGCCACTCAGTTAGTAGTTAGCAATGGTTTGATTGATCAGTAAATGTATCAAAATCAGTATTTCAAAGTGGAGCTGATGCCATGCTCTATGATTTTGGAAGATAATGGGCATTTGGAAAACATGTTATTATTTACCAATACCTACTGGGTGTTTACGAGGTACACCTGGATGTTTTTGCACATAACAGCTATTTATGCAGATGTGAGTGAATGAGATTCCAAAAACATAAATTTTAAATAACTGCATTGATTATGTATAGTGCAAATGGTACCTAAAGCTGGGTGCACACAAGGTGCACTTTGATTCTGTGGGTCTATGTGAGAGGTACATTGGCAACTTGTAGAAGTTCTGTAGTGGTAATTACTAAATCTGCTAAAGATAATCATTTAAAAAGGTACATATTTAAAGTCATATTTATTCAAAATTTTAAGTTTAACAGAAGGTGTTAAAAGTTCCTGGAGTCATGTTGTCTGGAAATGTATGCATACAGGTGTTCTTCTAAATATTTTGGTTCAGTCCCACATGTAGTTGTATAGACATACTTCCACTGCAGATGATAACAGTATATTGAGGAGGATTTTCTGATCATCAGCTATTCTTACTGGTAATTCCTTGCCCTCTGTGGTCAAACTGCAGAAGCCTATGGATTATGACAGTATCCATATCTAGTATGTGATGTTGATATTACAGAGTTTTCTTAAGTCATGTTTCCAAAAACAGTATTAAAACATGCTGTTGCTGTTATGGATATTTCTTCACTGATGCTTTATAACAAAGGTGTTATCACTACTGTCTGAATTTACTATGGATCTGTATGCCCATGGATCCTGAGGTATTCCAACATATTCTGTAAGTTGTTAATTTATATAGTATTTTAATGTGAAATGCAAGCCGACTCTGGTGGCATGACGCTGGTGTCTTTGGACATTTGTTTAACATGTATTTACTGTCAGGGGTTGTAATCCAGTCACAAACTGTCTAGATATTACAAGTTATGTGGATTTTACAGATGTTGTATGAATTGTTGATACCTTTTACATATCGTGTTAGTATTTATCACTGACAGTGTTACACAGGTATTTGCATTGCATAGGAATGCATAGTGTTTATTTCAACCTATGCTATTAACAGAATCAAATGCATAAATGTGCTCAACCATGATTATTATCATGCATGTATCAATGTTTTTCAGATGCTTAGCCATCCTATGAGTGACAACTTTTTCCTCAGGAAAATGACATCATAATTGATGCTTTACACCAACATGGAAGGAGACTCCTAGGCCATTCAGGGGATACTGTTTGGAGAAATGAACTCTGGATAGACCTCACCAACATGAGCAATGCAATTAGAGGCCACAACCAATCCTTTGAGGCCTGTAGATAATGCTGCTCAGACTTGATTTTCCATGCAGCCAACAGAGTGACACATCATGAGATATCAAGGGATGCCACTGTTGATGGACCACTGACCACCCCAATGACATCACAATTTTTTGGCCTCACTACATATAACAAGAGGGGAATGATGAATCCTTGGTGGTGGGATTGAAAATGGAGTTCAAGGATGGACATGTATATATTTATGCCCATTTCAGAAATGAGTATTGTGACACTCATTGCATATTGCCTCAGCATGAATATTCATGTATTGCTGTTTGTGAATTACACCAGCACAGGTGAGCCTTGAACACACCTGCACACAGGATGAGGATGATGAATGTAAGTATAATTACATGCATTGGTTCATCTGAGTTACAGACAGAGCAGTACAAACAACATTTGTAATGTTTGTTACATTAATATTCACAAGTAAATCTACTTTGGGCCTACAACAGAGAGCAGCAGGCAAGTGTCTCTATACTGTTACTATGCACACTACCTTTTTAGTGCCCCCAGCTCATTTAATGGCCCTGCTAATTACTCTTATAGTGTTGTTTCCATAACATTGAACACTTCAGGTACATCCAGTGGAGGGAAAAGCCACGCATTATCAAGTGTAGAAAGACCAGGTATGTTGCAGTAACATTTTCACAGCTTTCAACAATGTATAGCCCATGTGATGCCTGGCATTTTTTGTCAATATTTGTCAATACAGGCCATTCTGGTGATCAACTGCAATATCCATCAGGTGAGTATTTGCAGCCCATATTACTGTGTTGTATATGTGATGGTGTCAGTGTTTGTTTGGTTAAATATATGACCATGTCATCTTTCTCTTTACTTTCCCACTGCAGGATACACAGTGCAACCCACAACCTCTACACAGCAGGAGTCCTCAAGTGCACATATGAGTGGTATGTGTATGTCCTACATTCTGTATGTCTTAACTGTGTTTACCTGGTTAATGGTGTGAATGGTGTTATCCATAATGTCTTTTTTAATGCAATAAAGTTCACCCCAGTGGAACAACAGCATCATCTCATGAGTGTTTGTCAGGTGTGTTTTTATTTTTTTTTATGCATCACTTATGTTATGTATGTTGGCCATGTTAACAGATGATATAGTTATGATATGTACATTCTGTAAAATATACATACAGTAGACTACAGGTGAGGTCATTAGTATTCATCATATGCTGTAGGTACATTTTTATGATCTGTGTCTTTGCATCTTGTAGCACATCAACTGTCTTTACCATCCAGAAATCATGATATTGTTCATGATGTATGGCCCCTGGTACAGAGAACCTTGTGTTGTTTGGAGAGTGCATCCATGAAGTTGACAGTGATGCTGCACTAGATGTATTCTCTGATGTGGAGGCCACTTGCCAATGCTTTCAGAGGATGGTGGCAGAATGGATGTTGAACAGGATGAGACCGTTGATCAACACACAAAATTTGGGAGTACTGCTGCTGACAGATCCACACAATAGACATGACATCACCATACACATAGGCTAGCAGATGGTGTACATGGCCAGGAGTCAGAGAGTGTCCACCTCCTGTTGCAGGCAAATGAATGGCCAGTGGTATTGTTCAGATGTATGTGCACTTGCCCGTGTCACAGATCATGTGGCACACCAGCTATAAGTCATACATGAAGTTGAAGAACACAGACATGATGAGATTATGACCGCATTGGCCACTCAGAATGAGAGTCTGCTAGCTATGGCATGGTCATTGGAAATCCTGGCCTCAATGGAACTGCAGCAATATTGCACTACAAGCAGGATTTTGCATTCCATGATTATTCACAGCAGATCGCAACCTGTGAGAAGCAGGCCACCTTTCCAGAGAACCACCACTGGACATTGGGAATTCCTGTTTGTGGTCCAACTTGCAGAGATGTCATCTGCTGGCCCATCTGCATAGGTCCCACCATTCACAAGGCCTTCAACTCACCATCATCCTCCTACATCTCAATATGGTGTTGTACCTCCATCCATCTCCTCTGTGAAGAAACCAGGGCATGACATATCTGTATGTTGTTGTGACAGGCTAGACCATGGTGTGAGATGTCAGTCAGCTCAACAAAAACTGCATTAGAGTGTGTCCAACACATATCGCTGGCTCATATTATTTTAATACCTCTGTACTGTGATATGTGTTTTTTGAAATAAAAATGTCTGCATTACATTGTGCATAATTTCTCTTTTTTCATGTTATAATATTGTACAGATATATAAGTATAGCACTGAAGTATATCCCTTATTAGCTATCATACAGTGAAACAACAAACTGAGTGTGTATGCATACCTGTGTCAGTTGTGCACTGAGTTGATGTTTTTTGACACATTTGCACATGTTCATGTTGGAATATGTTATGTTTATGTTATGCGTCATGCTCAGTGTGTACATCTAGTAGGTAATTGCCATTAGATACAATCTGTGCTGCTGTGGTGGGGCAATACGTAGACATCAGTGTTCAGTCTGTATATTCCTGTACATGTGGCTTATCAGGACTCAAATGTTTGGGTCAGATGCTTTTGTTTAGCCTGGGTCTGCACTTGTGGTTGCATCCTACATTGCCTACACCTGTGACTCCTGTCCCCTATGTCCTCCTGCTCCTCATCTGATAACTGTGATCTGTCCTCTTCAGATATTTTTGTTTCCTGGGGTAGTTCACCTGAACCTGCAGCTGGAAGACTGCCATGTACTGGAGTTAGCATGTTGTGCAGCATGGTGCACACTGTTGTCATCTGTGCTACCTTCCCAGCTTTGTGTTGCAGTGCACCCTTGGGTGTGTCCAGACATCTGAACCTAGCTTTCAGTACACCAAACACACACTCTATGGTGTTTTTGGTTGTTGCGTGCACCGTATTTTTAGGCCTCTTGTGCAGGGTTGGATGGTTCACAGTATGTGATCATTAGCCATGGCTTAAGGTGAATGGTGAGAAATTTAATTGCATCATCACAGGGGTGTTATATTTAGCTAATTGCCAATTATGCCAAGCCTTTTATATTGGCAAGATAGAAAAACCCCTTAAATGTGGGATTTATCAACATCTATTTAGTATACGTATGTGTGATACTAACTATGCTTTATTTATTTATACATTCATTATTGTGTATTAAGTTTAACAATTTCAAGTTCTTTATGTTTGAAAGGGTGGTACAATCCTTAAAAGTGGGAGATTGGCAAACTGCCAAGGAATACAAGGAACTGAGGTGGCAATTGTTATTGGAATTTATACTATTTCCTAGTTTAAATGACAGTTTCTATCAGTACTGTTTTAAAATTGCAAGCTTCAAAATTATGATTAAATATGTTTACATTCTTCATTATTTAAGACTATATTATTAAAGTTTTCATTTATATGATTATTTTTTCATCAATTTTATTTTATATTACACTTAAAAATGGTTCTCCAAGGGAATCAAATATTGGGCTGTATGATACATGGAGTTATTTTTAATTAACACAAGATGGCTGATGTATGTATTCTGATGAAGTCCTTGCAGTTATATAGGACAAAAGTGCTTAATAAATTTCATTTTGAAAGCCTTATTTCATTTCCTGTCTTTCTGTTTGTTCAGTGTTACTGTGTTTTGTCTAGTAGTTTTGTACACCTATCTGTTGTACTTGCCTGTTGTTATGTTTTACATCTGGAAATGTTTATTTTCATTATTACTGACAAGTAACTAGAAACAGGGCCAGTCTTTGGTCAGCTGGTGCCCTAGGCAAAAGGGCTCCACAGTGCCCCAACCACCACTTGGTGCCACCATCCTGGTCTATCCATCCAGATTACTGGAAAAGCACCCCTGCTAGAGCAGCACTCTAGGCGGACACCTAGTTGGTCTATGCCTAATGCTGGCTATGACTAGAAATATTTCCAGTATAGCATAATTTAACTGGACATTGATGATCAATCTTTATGTCTTCCACCATAGCATATCACACTATACTACTTAATAACATGTAGGGTACTCGGTTATGAGAATATTAACATACAGATAAAAATATGAATAATAACTGACAAATATTAATTAATTTCCCTTCTGCAAGATACTCTAGATTAACAATCTCAGTATCATTTTGTTAATAACTGCGGTGGTGGTGCTGCGGTAGCGTTGTTGCCTCACAGTAAGACGTTGTCCTGTTCGATTCTCAGCTAAAGCGTCTTCTATGTGGAGACATGCGTGAATGGGTGTACATTCGTTGAAGGTGGTGCGTCAGCGCTGGCAACTCGGTATGTAAAAATCTGCTGCCAATCATTAGCGGACCGGAGTTCCACTGTGGCGACCCCTAACCGGGAAAAGCTGAAAGATATAACAACAACAACAACAAAAAAATATAATTTTGTTAATAACTCCTTGCACTTTCTAATACAAACCTATTATTAGTTGGTAAGTCAATGAAGCTAGACCCCAAAAAGTTCTGGATGTCATAAGGAGCTATGGATGTGAACTAGGAGTATACAAAAAAGGTGGTATATGCTTGAATGAGTTAAAACATAATTTATTTTCACTTTGATTTGGAATCTTCTGCTTGTGCTACATATATGAGCCTTAACTGTATAGCTCTAATGTATCCATTCAAGTGTGTTAATCATAAGTCAGCTTGTTACCTTTGGAGAAACAACGTAATACACAATGAAAACTGTAGGATTAATAAGACTAATAGTGATGAAGATCTATCCTTCATAACAATTGATAGAGCAGATATTACTGTATTAGAAGCTGAAGATTCTTTAGAGCTGGCCAGCAAAGATATTCTTGTAATTGGAGATTCAGTTATTAGAGGAACTGATACTTATAGTTGCAGAGAAGATAATTAACATTGAATAGTGTTATGATTGACAGGAGCAAAAATAGAAGATGTAAGACAAGCCTTGGAATGCCTTAATGTAAAGAAGTACATATCTATTTTTATTTATGCCAGTACAAATGATGTCATCCACAAGGATTCTCTGGCTGTTAGTAGGGAACTAACAGCCTCATAGATAATATAGCTTGTACTGGTGTTAAGACGTATTTTTCACAAAACACCTATAGAAAGGACAGTTAGGTCACTGTGAATGAAAAAAAATGTTGTGTAAATACCTACATGGAAAAATGTTCTCTTTTAAAAAATGTAAATGTGTAGATCATCCAAGCCTAGTTTTGGGCACACATGTGTTCAGACAGGATGGCGTGCATTTGTCAAGATCAGGGAAGAGAATTTTTGCAGCATATATTTCACAATATTTGACAAACACTAGCTAGGATTTTTGTCAGGTTGAAAATTTAACAGTCCACAGATAGCAACATCTCTGATGGTTGTTAATGTTAGGAGCATTAATAATAAAGTTGCTTTATTGGAAAATTTGCTACACTCCCACAAGATTGATGTTGTTATTGTTTGTGAAACATGGTTAAAGAGCAATGACTGGAAATCAGTTCTTTCGGGGTATAAATGTTTTTACAGTAACAGACATTCCAACAAAACAATCAGGTGGTGGTGTTATGATAGGGATGAAAGATAGTTATGAGACCTATGATTATTACATGTTCAGTTGTTGTTGGTCTTTCAGCTTTTCCCGGTTAGGGGTCACCACAGTGGAACTCCGGTCCGCTAATGATTGGCAGTAGATTTTCACGAACGCCAAAGTGCCAGCTCGACGTTCAACCTTCAATGAAGGCATGCCCATTTACGCATGTCTTTCAAACGCCCACTCAACCATGGGGAGGACATGCAGACTCCACACAGAAGGCACTCCCCGCACTCCAGCTGTGAATCAAATGGGAGAACCTCTTGTTGTGAGGCAACAACGCTACTGCTGCACCACCGCGGATATTATTACATGTTCAGTGATAACACCAATACTATAGACTGTGTAACTGTGACAATCAAGGCAACCCTGGAACATATAACAATTGTTGGACTGTATAGATCACCAAATTCAAGTTCAGATGACCTAAAGGAATTCATAAATTTCTTGCATGAAACACAAAAGGGAAGAATAATATTAGAGACTTAAATTGAAACAGACTGGAATAATATTGATTCAACAACTTTAGTAAGGCAATTGTTCACAACATATATTCAGGAACAACAGTTGCTTCAGACTGTAAAAAAAAACTACCAGAGAACAGAACATACTAGACACACCAGACATTGTTTGTGTTCCTAAAGAAATTACTGTTACTTCAAGTCAAGTTTTACCACCATTGATCATGGGGTTATAAAGGTTAATTTGTTGCTAGATAATTCTGCCAAACTGAAATCTAAACAAATGCACAAAAAGTTAATTACAGATTATATGGAAGCAAAACAGTCACTATGTAAAACTAACTGTAGTGATGTTCATTGGAAAACCTGCAGATGGAATGTTGAAAGTTTTGAAAGAGAAATTACTTGAGTGCAAAAAAAGTCAAAAAAATGTTTAGCATCAGGATCTGGGCATACAACATCAGGGAGGTATATTTGCATAAGAACTGATTATCTAATTAAGATGAGAGACAAAAAGCATAAGAAATGGTAGAGATGTCACTCTACAACTTTGAAAACTGAAATAAACAAACTGGACAAACAGATTAAGCATAGTGTGAGACAAGATCAAGAGAAATTTGAAAACAAATCATATCAAGATATTGAGCATAATGGGAAACTTTTGTATAGATGCATAAGATGTGGAAGGAGTAAAGACATGCAAATTGATAAGCTGTGTGCAGATTCTAAAATTTATTCTCAGACACAACAGATTACAGATATGTTTACAAATCTTATACAAAACAGTTTGGCTCCACAAAAGGGGTGATAAGTTGTCTTAGTGACATCCAGTAAAACCCAGATACTGGAATCAAATGAGATTATATTGAAAAAGAACTGCACAAATTGGATCCAAACAAAGCACAAGGAGGAGATGGAATTAGTAACAATGACCTGAGAACTCTTCAGCAAGAACTTATGGTACCATTATATCTATTATTCACAAGATCATATAAATAGGGAGTTTCCTCAAGATTGGAGACATGTGCTTATTAAACTTGTCTTTAAAGGGGAGGGGAGTATGACAAACCCAGAGTCATATAGACCCTTAAGTCTACTTTCATGTTGTGGAAAAATAATGGAGAAGGTTATATTAGATAAGTTATTGTCAGAACTTGATAGGTTGTGACTTCAAACCATTTATCAGCATGCATATGTTGAAAATAGATCTATTACCACCTGTAACATGATGTTCTATAACAATATAATAACAGCTGTGAATGTAAAATTGTTTTGTGATGTAATTTATATAAATTTAACTTCAGCATTTGACAAGGTCATACACAAAACACTGATCAATAAATTAGTACAACTGGGTATTGATGTACTCTTGATAAGATGGATAGCTGCATGGCTTACAAATAGGTCATGGCACGTATCATACAGCAACTGGACATGTGAAATCCTTGGTTCCAGTCAGGGTGTCCCACAGGGCTGTGTACCAGGCCCTTGCATGTTTAGATTGTATCTTTCAGACCTACCATTTTCATCTGAGGTGTTCTACAGTCTATATGCAGACAACGTGAAACTGGATAAACTGATTACATGTGTTAAAGATAAGGCCTGTCTGCAAAATAACTTGACTAAATTGACCATTTGGGCACAGGAGAATAATACGCTAATAAATTCATCAAAAACTAAGCATATGAGATTTTGGAGGCATAAACTGGAAGGTGAATATTTAATACAGCACACAGTGATTGAAACTGTAAACTCATTTATGGACCTGGTTATACTGGTAGATTCAGCTATGAGATGTTTTAATCATTATCATCCAATTGGTTAATGATAGTTATAGAACTATAAGTTGTGTAAAAAGACTTATAAAGTCGAGGAAATCAAAAATGATGATGTCACTGTTTGTAGTTACACTACACCCAAATTGGAGTTTGTAATAACAATGTGGAAATCCTATAAGTAAACAAATATGAGTAAACTGGAAAGAGTACAGTGGAAATATACCAAGGGTATATTCATATACCATGGATGTGAAAATTTAAGTTATTATGAAAGACTAAAATATCTGAACTTGTACAGTATCTCTTACAGATATCTAAGAGGAGATCTT
Organism: Protopterus annectens; assembly: GCF_019279795.1. Lineage (NCBI taxonomy): Eukaryota > Metazoa > Chordata > Ceratodontiformes > Protopteridae > Protopterus > Protopterus annectens. Next base: position 921,189,729 of record NC_056735.1, read on the forward strand.
ATTCAGATATATAAGGCATTTAGAGACAACTACCTCTGGGAATGTTTGGGGTTATCAAAAAGGGGTCTATATTGAATCAGTGAATGCTTAAAAAAGTGAACACTGATTCATTGACCCTATGTAAGCGAAAGCTTACAATCCCGAACACTCGGAACAGTGATTTCTTTCCCAGGGAAAAAAATTGCTATTCCATAAAAAAAAAAAAAAAAAAAAAAAATCTTAAAACACTATATAATGTGGGAGGGGGTGGCTTCTCTCCCACATCCCCCCTACTTAAATATACCAACTCCAAGATTGTACCACAGTGGAGAAAATGGCAAACTCACGAAACTGGCCCAGCGATTTTTTTTCCCTGGAAAAAAAAATCGCTGTTCCGGGTGTTCGGGATTGTAAGCTTTCACTTACATAGGGTCGATGAATCAGCATTCGCTTTTTTAAGCATTCGCTGATTCAATATAGACCCATCAAAAAGTTCTAGAGGATCATCAGATGACCTATGTAGAAGAGTCTATAAGAATGAGAAGTCTGCTAACTGGTTCTCTGACAGAGTAGCCAATGCATGGAACAAACAGCCAAATTACATTAAGGCAAGTGTTAGTTTATATATTTTTAAGAACAGCCTGGACACATTATGGGAGCAAGTGTTTTGGTATATTGGCAACCTAGAAGGGCATTTAATGGCCATGTTTGAAATATAATTCAATAAAGGTGAGTTTAAAAAAAATTGGATGGTCCTCCCTTTGACTGCTAAAGCTTGAGTTGCCCTTTCTTTCCCATCTTCCTATCTGCATAGTGCTGCAGTATCCAGAACTGATAAACCACTTTTTTCTGTCTTGCATTTAAATTCTACAACACCTTGTACATGGCTGCAAATTGCTGCAGAGCTTGCAATCCACTTCACAGGAATCATCTTGAGATTACTGCTTATGTTTTGCTTCTGGCGAGAGAAGGAACAGAGGGACATTATTTTCCTGGAATTCTCAGAGGCTGGCAATCAATGAAAAAACCTGATAACTGCTTCTTATTTCATTACAGCTGAGTAAGGCCTACAGGTGTTTCAGTAGTTACACCCTGCTGATGCCTGTAGGCATCAAATAGTGCTTGCTCATATTTGCAATAATAATTACAAATCCATGCCACATAAGCATTAAAATGATTCATCTTAAAGCTTATACAATGGCAAATAAAGCTATATTGATATCTGAACTCTGTGTAGTGTAGGTAAAGAGATATTAATTGTTGTTGGGGTTACCATGTTTTTTTCTAAATATCTCAATAACTAGTAGAGCAGACAGAACTCCTTATCCTCATATGAAAGCTCTCCATTGGCAGAACAAAATGCTGCTGATAGTATGTGTGTAACTTGATTGGCTGCTGAGATATTGTAAGTTGTTTATAAAATATTACAGTCATAATAGTTACTGTGTTTACTGTGACTTATAAAATCCATTTTAATACCTAGAACCTAAAGTATACTACCACTTTAAAAATAGTTTGTTCTGACATTTGTCATTTACAGTTCTTTAGTAACCACTATGGATTCAGAGATATGTACATTGTTTTTGAAATATGATGACATAATTTGACTCTATCAAAAAGCTTAGGCTTTGCCCATTAGAAGTTGCAGTGCAAACTTCCAGAGCTCCATTGGAGGGAATGAGTTAGAAGCCAGTTTTGGATTAGTGCTACTGTTTAGCACCTGTTTATAGAAGGAGGTCATTGATTCCTGAATGTCACTGGCTAGATAGTGTGAGTGGTACTTCCCTGATTGGTCTGTTTTCTGTTTTGGTGGAAACCACCTAACTACTATTTCTGAACTTTTATGCAGCTTCTCCTTGCTCTTATGCTGAGCTGCTGAACCTGCTAGCTAGTGTATCTTCCTGAAGAAGGGTACAACAAAGTCTACAGACCACTGCAGCATCTAGGACAAGACTGCTGATTACCAAAAAGACTGTGATCCACTTCTCAGAAACCAGCTTGGAAGCAGTGTTGTGCTTCTGGTGAGAGAAGGAACAAAGAGACATTGATTCCTATCTGTGGAGAGACCAGAAAGACTATTAACCAGGAATACCAAGAGGTAAATTATGTATTTTCCATAAGTACTTAGAGATTAGCTACACTCTAAACTTATTTCAGAGTATCACCTTAATACTTCATCCATAAAACTTTAGGCTGTAGTATTACGGTACCCAGTCCTCCACCCTCTAGCAACATGGCTCAGAAGTCCACTCTTATGCCATCTGTGACCAGTCTGATTGCATTAGGTGTACTTAGGCAGTGTAATAAATAGCTTATGCTTACCAAATGTTTACTGCTGCTACCAATTTACAGAGCAACCTATGAGAGATGTAAATGTTTAAGTAACTTAAGAGGAAAACTTCTCACATCAGCCCACTATCAATAAGCACCATACTTCTAGAACACCACATCAATCACAGCACACTACTAGACTCATAGGTTATGCAGGGATTATCTAGAAAATTTAACAAAACCTCCTATAACACACTCTAAAGTATCCTAGTCTCCACCATACAAATCATCACTAACAACTTTTCCATTCACACATACTACGGCTCCACACAGCTTAAGCAAGAATCATCAAGAAATCAGGCTAAAGCTGACATGCCCTTCTAAGTCTGCTCCACACAAAGAAATGTTATAGTTACAGGTCAGTTTTTAATTAAGCATACAGACTCCACACTCACAGACTGAACAATAATAGGGTGAATGTAAGCTGCATGCCAGGATCTGTGACATTGCAAGGGCACTAGGGACCCTTAAGCCAGATAAATATGACTACAACCTAGTTGTAGCTCATGTGGGAGTGAATGACCTGAAATGCTCAACTCATACATGCAGAAAAACATGCTGAAACTTACTATGCATGTGTTAGATGCAGGAAAGACACTTGTCTTGAGGAGTATCTTGTCTTCACTAAGAATGATTCCTAGAAACAAATACAAGTTAATTGGATTTAACAACTGTCTATGTAATTGGTGCCATTCTAAGAGGTCTAGTATGGATCATTATGGGATGCAATGATAGACAATACTTCCTGTTGTGTTTGGGATACCAGGGCTTCTGCATACTGGCTAAGGTTTTTGCTGTTGTAATAGTACCTTTTTAGGCAGAGTTACCATGCTAGACATTCCTATGCAACACATTTAAACCCACTTGATAATAAATAGGCTAATCAAACAGATCCCAAGTCATAAAAGTTGCCATTTCCCTCTCTGATCATAAAATTGTGACTAGAATGGTGCCACCGAGATCAATTCCGGACCCTCTCCTGCTTGGCATTTATTTTGCAGAGATTCAAGATAAAATTGCAGAAATGTGGTTAAACTGGTCTGCTGATAACTGCACGATTGGTGCTGCTATCTTCCCATCCACTGATATTAAATAGCTCCAGCAAGGGTTGATTATGCACATGCCTGGTGTACTGAAAATGGTCTAAAATTAAACGCAAATACTTCAGTGTAGTTGAGTTCGGTGAAAAGCTGTTCCCAAATCATATGTTAAAAATTTTACCCTCTTCAGACAGAGACAGATATACAGTAGCTGGGTATTTATGTGTACAATTGTCAATCTCTCTCTCTCTCTCTCTCATGTGATCATCATATTTTCACCATAGTTACGAAATCCTTCTATCTGTCCCAGTTAAGTATTAAGTATTTTCAACAGCTAAAGAAGTCATCCTACCCCTGTATTCTTCTCTTATTATCAAATATACTCCCCCCCATTTGTATGTACAAATCCAAATATAATGCTAACTGAAGAGGCCTCAATGGTTTCTAACCAAGAAAATTAAAGGTCTTAAATCCTGCATCTTTCTGGAAAGATTATCAGGACTTTCCTTTTAGTGAGTAGCCTAATGGTTGTTCCGGGGTGACCTGTTCTTAACTTTTCAAGCTAGGAAATACCCAGCCCTATTTAAGCTCCTATTTCTTTGCAAAACCAGTGCCTCTACAAGCACCCACACTAGAGACCTAAATCTACATCAAAACATAAACAAGACTTGCCGGACGGATAGGTTCCTATCACAGCATATTCCTAGTCTATAGAATAAGTCGTCACTTTAGGTAAAAAACAAAGTACTGTTTAGGCCTATTTACCTTTAAGTACTATTTACCTTTAAGACTAGTCTTGATGAGTGAATGGGTAGACACAAATTTACACCAGGCTTAGCATGTAAGGCTCTGCTCAGTTTGGAAGATTAGCAGTATTATGTGCTTGACAAATGTAACAAAAACATTTGTTTACTTAATGGTGTACATGGCTATGCATCTTATGTCCTCTGTGATCTCTTGCCTCTATATTCCTATGTCCCTAAGGGATTTGGTAGGACAGCACCTTTATTATAAAATAAAATGTCATTTTCCTGAATAAAAAATAATTGTTAAATGGTAATGAAATATTAACTCAGTGAAGGTAAGTGCTGGAATTGTTTACATTTTCCACTATGTACAGAGTTATCTGCATTCTTTGCCTTGTATAAAGTTGTCACATTCCCACTCCTTATTTAAGCCAAGTGTAATGTAACTTTGCAGCTTTCTTCAGTCTAGTACCCAAGAATATCTGCAGAGTTTCTCTTCAAGTGGAGGGTTATAGTTTTAAAACAGTTTGGTGTTTTCACAATTCACAGACTCAAATATCTAAATAACAGGTATATATCAAGCTGTATATCTGCATGCAACAGTGTCAATAACTACTAGCTACATGCATGTCTTAGTAATAGCAACTAAATGCAGACACCCATTTGAGTGTATTGAGAAATAAATTATATGTTATGTTAAAATGTGGATTACACATACACATACAGAATTATTATGATTTACTTAAATTCACAGACATACACACACACACACACACACACACACACACACACACACACACACACAAACACTATATGCACATGTTGACATTAAAGGAACCACAGTAATGCAAAAACTTTTAATCAAGTACAGACCTTTTCATTTCCAGATTACATAGCTCATACTTAATAACTACTTCAGATTCAACACAGTGTAAACATATTACAGTTACAGAGTATATGTATAATATTAAGTATCTGCTCTGACCAGATATGCTGCATTTACATGCTGTCAGGTATGACACGCCTTATGTGCTGATGCAGCATCTTGACTTACATAACTATCCCTCCCGAAATCAATTCTTCTTCCTTTGTAGCCTTGTTTGATTCTTCACCATGAGTAATAACACCCTCCCTGTATTTCATATATCTCTTTATATGTGTGAACCCTTATTACTATCCTTCCTCATGTACCCATGTTACCCTTCGATGATTGCTCTTCTCTCATGCTTTGTTGCATCCGTAAACAAAAAAGCCTTACTCCAGCAAAAAAATGCTAGTCTGCATCCCTTTTACCTCATAACTCATTCCTTTTCAGTCCTCACAATCTCAGCTAAACAGTCAACAGATAGCCAGAGTATCACCTTCCTGCCTCCACTCCAGTGTGCTGATCTATGACAAAAAACATCAAAGCCAAACATAGGAAAGAGAGTTACTATCAGTCCCCCAGTCCTTCTCCCCTAGCCAGCTCCCCCAGTGACTGCTCACATCCATGCCTCCTTAGTTACAATCAGGTTTTATCACTCTGCTCCAATGTGACAGCAGATTTATTAATTTTTAGGTCTCTTCATGTTACCTATGGGGAATTTATCTAAGCCTTTAAAACAGAAAATATATTCTTATCTCATAGGTTCATAGGTTCATAGGTAGGTACTAGGCTATCGGCCCAAGGGCCTATGTAAGCCTAGCCAACAAGGTTCCCTGGCTTATGCCACCCAAGAAAGTTATTTTCCTGCGCCACTGTCGAGCAGAGACACAGAAGTGATCCCCGGGGTGTATTTTCTATTTCCCATCCACTCATCAAGATTTTTCTTGAAGAGTGCTAATGAAGAACTTTGTTTGACATAGATGGGTAGCCTGTTCCAGAGTATGGGAAGTCTCTGGGACAGGAATCTATCCCTCCAGCATGTCCTGTTTATTGTGGTGACAAGGTTTAGGTCCCTAGAGCATGTAGCTCGGAGGGACTGGGATTTCTTTAGGTGTAGCATGTCCAACAGCTCTGGGTTTGACATAGCTTTATATGTTAGGCAGAGATCACCTCAGAGTAGGCAATATGCTATGGAGTAAAGCTGGAGTTTTTTGAGGTGGTCAGTGTAGGGCATTTGTTTGAGGCCAGTAATCCTCTTTGTGAGGTACGTCTGTGGCCTTTCCAGCTGCTGCAGATGTCTTGTGAGGTACATTCCAAAAGGGGCATTGTACTCCATTATGGGTCTAATGAGAGTCGAGTAGAGGGGAACAATGACCTCTTTTTTCCTGGATGAGAACCCTTTTATGATGAGGTGTGCCACGTAGAAGGACTTTCTGACTGCCCTGGCGATGTGACTATCAAAGGAGTGACTACTGTCCACCTGCGTCCCAAGGTCTCTTATCACGCACTCGGTGTTAAGCAGATGGGATCTAAAAGTTCGACTCACCCATGCAGACGGGATCTGAAAGTTTGACTGCAGAATCCTACACTAAGGCACTGTATGAACACATCCACTCGTGCATGAATCGTGCCATCTCAAATAGAACCAAGATGCTCTTCTCCAAGAAAAGGGAAGCCTATCTGGTGGTCCCCTGCTATAAACAAACTATACAACAGAAGGAAGAAACTGTTGCAAAAAAGAGGAAAATCCCAGGATGCAAAAAACTCCCTCACCAGCCTCAGTAAGAAGTTGAGATCCCTCATAAAATCCTAAAAAGCTAGTTACGAAAATAAAATTTCCCAAGTTTCCAAAGACAACCACAAGGCATTCTATAGTTATGTCAAGAATCTAAATGGCAATGCTCAGATCTACTCTGAGCTACAACAGAATGGCATTAAATATACTGATCCCAAGGATATTACCAATATCCTGGCATATCGATTTAGTGCCTTTACCCCCCCCTCTCACCCGCTAAAGGGCCCATCTCAATGCTAAAAGATTGCAAAATTCCGGTAATCACGGCCACACAGGTAGAAACCGCACTCTCCAAAGCTAAGAATACAGCATCCATGGGACCAGATGACATCCCAGGCTGTGTACTACATAAACTATAAAATGAACTGGCACCTCAAGTGTCATGTTTAATCAGAGCCAGGCCTCAGGCTTCATGCCCACTGAGTGGCGCACAGCTACAGTTATCCCACTCCAAAAGGAAGGATCCGCCTTGGATCCCGGGAACTACTGTCCCATCAGTCTGACAAGCCTGATTTGCAATGGCATGGAACTCATTATCATGGAACTTATAAACAAAGACATTGGCAACCTTCAAATACTGGACTCCACCCAGTTTGGGTTTGTGAAGGGCCGATCTTGTCTCCAGAATCTGATTGACTTCTTCTAATAAGTCTCCAGAGTTGTGGACGATGGTAAGGCAGTCCACGCAGCCTATATGAACCTCGCCAAGGCCTTTGACACCATTCCCCACTCTGGAATCATAGATAAACTTACTAAGCTGGGCATAAATCCCTACGTCACTCGATGGGTTGCCAACTGGCTTACTGACAGAACCCAGACTGTAAAAGTAGCCGACTCCAAATCCAGCTCCAGACAAGTGACAAGTGGAGTACCTCATGGTTCAGTCCTGGGATCACTCTTGTTTGAATCTTCTTCTCTGAAGTACAGACCAACACTAAGGGACCCTGGCTAACAAAGTTTGCAGATGACTGCAAACTGGGAGACATTATTGAATCCCCAAATGATGTGGATATTCTACAAAAGGGCCTTACAGAAACATATGCCTGGTGCCAAAGCCATGGGCTCAAGCTTAATGCCAAGAAATGTATAGTTATTCCCTTTGGAAAAAAACATGTACCCATGAATTACCACATAGGTGGCAGCACACTAAACATCAAAAGTGTGATGAAAGACTTAGGGACATAGGTGGACAGTGGTCTCACTTTCGATAACCACATCGCCACAACAGTCAGGAAATCCTTCTACGTGGCACACCTCATCACTAAGGGCTTTTCATCCAGAAAAAAGGAGGTCATTGTCCCACTGTACTCATCCCTCATTAGACCCATTATAGAGTATAATTCCCCATTTGGTATGTACCTCAGAAGACATCTGCAACAGCTGGGAAGGCCACAGAAATACCTCACTAAATGAATCCCAGGCCTAAAACAGATGCCATATGCTGACCGTCTAAAAGAACTCCAGCTATACTCTGTGGCATATTGTCTACTCAGAGGTGATCTCTGCTTAACATACATGGCCATGTCAAACCCTGAGCTGTTGGACATGCTCCACTTAAAGAAATCCCAATCCCTCTGAGCCACACACTCCAGGGATCTAAACCTTGTCATCACAATGAAAAAAACATGCTGGATAGACTCCTGACCCAGAGACTCCCCATACTCTGGAATAGCCTGCCCATACATGTCAAGCACATCATTGGCCCTCTTCAAAAGGAACCTTGATGATTGGATGGGAGATAGGAAATTCATCCCAGGGATCATGTCAGTCACCCTGCTGGACAGGGTTCCAGAGAAGTACATATTGTGGGAAGAAATATCCAGTTAATTGTTATGGCTAGGCTTGTATAGACCCTAGGGCTGTTAGCCTAGTACCAACCTATAAACCTATGAACCTAAGTAGATTGCTGCCTATGTAGTAGTTCATGGGTACAGAGTTTTTACCAAAGAGGATGACACTGCACTTTTTGGCATTGAGCTTGAGGCCATGGCTCTGACACCAGGCATCTGTCTCAGCGAAGCCCTTATGTAGGATGTCCACATCATTTGGGGACTTGACTATGGCTCCCAATTTGCAGTCATCTGTGAACTTCATTAGCCAGAGGCCTTCTGTGTTAGCCTCTAATTCATTGAAGTAGATACGAAACAGGAAAGGTCCCAGGACGGAACCTTGTGGTCTGGTACACCACTTTTTACTGCATTGAAGTCAGATTTGGAGTCTGCAACTTTTACAGTGTGGGTTTTGTCAGAGAGCAGGTTGGCAACCCATCGTGTGATGTAGGGATTTATACCTAGTTTAGTGAGTTTAGCTATAATTCCAGAATGGGGGATGGTGTCGAAAGCCTTGGCGAGGTCAAGATAGGCTGTGTGAACCACCTTACTCTACGGCTTTGTTGACTGCCTCAAAGAAGTCAATCAGGTTCAGGAGGCATGATCTGCCTTTCACAAACCTGAACTGGGTGGGATCCAGAGTTTGGAGATTACCAATGTCTTTGTTTATGAGTTCCATGATGATACATTCCATGGCCTTGCAGACCAGGCTCATCAGGCTAATAGGTTGATAGTTCCCGGGATCAGTGGTGGTTCCACCTTTGTGGAGTGGGATAACTGTTGCTGTGTGCCATTCAGTGGGCACAAAGCCTGATGCAAGGCTATTATTGAACATGGTGCTTAAGTGGAGAGCCAGTTCGTTCTGAAGTTCATGTAAAATGCAGCCTGGGATACTGTGTTTTTGGCTTTAGAGAGTGCAGCTTTTACCTGCATAGTTGTGATTACATGGACTCTGCATTCTTCCTGTATAGATATGGGCCCTTTAGGGGGGTGAGAGGGGGGTAAAGTTAGCACTGAACCTATCTGCCAGGATGTTGGTAATATCAGTTGGTTCTGTAATTTTCTTGCCTTTGTGCTGTAACTCAGAGCAGATCTGGGTGTTGCCATTGAGATTCTTGACATAGCTATAGAATGCTTTGTGGTTGTCCTTGAAATTAGTGGCAATTTTGTTTTTGTAGCTTGCTTTGGAGGATCTTATAAGGGATTTCAGCTTCTTACTGAGGCTGACCAGGGAGCTCCTCCACTCATGGGATTTTACTCTCTTTTGCAACAGTTTCTTCCTTCTGTTGTACTGTTTGTTTATGGCAGGGGACCATCAGATTGGCTTCCTTTTTTTGGAGGATAGCATATTGGTTCTGTTTGGGATAGCATGATCCATGCACTCGTGTAAGTGCTTACAGAGTGCATTTTTTGTAGGATTCAGCAGTTGTAACTGTATTGTTCATCTGCATGGGTGTCATGAAGTTCACCATTTCTGTCTTAAAAAGCATGAAGTTGGCTTTGGAGAAATTATTTACTGTGGTTTCCTTAATGGGGGGTGGGGGCGGGCTGTGGATATCAAGGGTGATTAGCTTATGATCAGATCGGACCAACGAGGAGTTGACTTCAGGTGTGGAACACCAGTCACTCATGTTGGTAATGACTAGGTCTAGGATATTGTTGCCCCTGCTGGGGGTGTGGATAAGTTTATCCGGGGTATTGGAGTTTATGAATTCCAGAAAGCGTTGAGCTAAAGAGATGGCACACAAGTAGTTTTCCCAGTTAATGGTGGGGTAGTTGAAGTCGCCCATTATTAGGGTGTTTGGTTGAACCCTAATATTTTCCAGTACATCAAGAAAAGAGGAGTGGGAATCCTGGGGCATGATGGGGGATCTGTAGCAAGCTACAATTTGGATTGCAGTTTTGCCCAGAGTTAGTTGCACTTGGATAACCTCGGATGCATTATGCTGAGCAGCTTGCCTGGAGGTGTTGATATCCTTAATGAATATGGACACACCTCCACCTTTGGTGTTTCAATCCAGGTTACATGGCCAAAAAGTGTGGTATGAGTTATAGCCTGGTAATGCAGGGGTGCTCTCCTGAGCCTTGAACCAGGTCTCAGTCACTGCACAGATATCGATGTTCTCCATTTTAAGGAGTGCCTCGAGTGAGTGCATGTTGAGATTTAGACTTCTAGCATTGAGTAGCATTACCCTCAGTTTTTGCTTACCTGTTCCTGTTGTGGTGGTGAATTTGTTATTTGAACCTTGCCTAAAAAGGCACTATATGGGGCAGCAAGAGCCTTAGCCAGTATCCAGAATCCCAGGGGTGAGAGGTGCAGGCCATCTGTGGCAAAGCATCGTGGTCTGTTGACCATGTCATCCCAAGCAGACAGATACTGGATCCCCTTAGAATGACACCAGAAGCTTAGCCAATTGTTGAAGTCAATCATTTTGTCCTTGTACTGCGGTATCATTCTGGACAATGGCAGAATGCTACTCAGGGCTAGGGTCATACCTGCCTAGGCTACAAGATCGGAAGGCTCTTCCATGTCTCTTTTCATGTAGTCCAGGGAGGTACGTCTCAGGTCATTCACACCAACATGGACAATGACAGAGTCATATTTGTACTTGTTGTGGAGTGTCCTGAGTGCATGGGTTATGTGGCGGATCCTGGCACCTGACAGGCAGTTAACAGTAACCTTCTCCTTGTTTAGCCTGGTGAGTGGGACATCAGTGTGCCTGACTATAGAGTCACCTATGACTAGTGTGTTGGGTACGTTGTTTTGCCTTATTGGCTGTGGTTGAGTGGCACACTGAGTCTGTGGGCTATGTGTCATTTGGGTTGTGTTGGGGGATGGAGGTTGCTTGCATTTCTGCTTTAGAGGTCTCTGTTGCTTAGACAGATTATTATTGAGAGCCTCCACGAATGTTTTTGTGTTACTATGTGTGGATTTTGGTGGTGTAAATTTAGTGAGACTATGTGATGAGTGTGGTGTGGTGCAAATGTTTACCTTCTCCTCATGACTGTCAAGTTCAGTCTTGGTCGGAGAGAGCTTTACCTCCAGTTTGGCTAGATAAGTGCATCTCTCACAGGTTGTAGTGTTAGGTGGTAGGAGGAGAGGGTTGTCTGTGTACATGAGGCAATTTCTACATTGCCTCAAGATGCCCAGATTCATCAGATAAACAGGAGAGAACACTGAGAGCTGACCCTTGGACATGCCTGAATAAAAACATATTTTACTCTAGCTAAGTGCTGTTATAGCATTTATCTAGAGCTATTTTTCTCTAAGCATTTTCTCTAAACAAGGGAGAAAAGATAGTCAGGTATCCCCATGTGTGCCATGACAGATACTGCTGTATGACCATACACCCAACACTTGGAGTCCATTTTAGTGTCTCTACTAGGGACAACCCTCCTGATAATATGCCAAAACAACAGTGCCAAACAAATAGCAGTGTGCTATTACAGCCACTATAAAGGGACAGTCCCATGAGACTAGTGTGCCACATTGACAAAAACATTCCACCGTTGATGTATTGTACGTCCTGTGTAGGTGTTAACAAATCTGGAGATCAATGACATCATTATCATAGTTCTAAGAAAGGCTTAATGCTGTATTTACCATTCCCCCTAAGTATATTCACATGTATGCATCATATTGTAATCAAAATGGTATATACCTGATGGAGTACAATACTCTTCTGTTGATATGTGCAGATATATAAAGTTTTGGTCAACACATTTACTGTATGAAGAAAGTCTTATACAGACTGGTTCTCTATAGCCAGCTGTTTGCCTTTTTAACATGCTTCTCATTACCAGGTGATTGCCTCTTTACCAATCTGTGGTTCTGAAATGCTAATTGCAGCCAACACAGACGATTTGCAGTATCATCAGTCAAAGAGTGGCTATGATGAACTACAATCCCCTAATGAAGGTTAAGTTTACAGATGTACCTAATGACAATGTTGAATCAGAATTGGACAATCAGTTATTTCATGAGCTGCTTATACCACTTGAGAATGAGTTGTATAAACCCAAGCATTATGAATGGCAGAGATTCCATTTGGAGGCTTGCATACATTTAAAGATCGTACCATGGGGGCGCCATGTGCTATGCATGCCTACCTATGGGGATTCCTACCTGGACTTATTGGCCCATTGGCAAAAGATCAATATAGATACTAGCTTTGCTTGTATGTGGCTGCTCGTTGACTTTTTGTGCAGCATGAACAAAAGCTCATTATGTCTTTTGAGACAAGACAAATAGAAATCGAAAACAAATTTAACAGTGAATACCATTGTATGAAGCTAGACTCATCATATTGTGCTGTTAGCTCATTTGATACTAAACTGCAGCAAGTAAAAACCAATAAGTTACATAGAAACTATCAAGACTTTTGCAATGGAAATATTTTTGTTTGGCCTAATTTTCAAAAACAGCATGAAAAGGCCACTGACAATGGTCATTCTATCTCTCAATTAATGAATGAATCTGAAGCTATTTCTGAATTACAACAGTCCTCTAATGTTGGGAATGGAATAGACTCTATTAATGGTATGACACAAAGTAAATCTACACAGTCCAAAGCAGTTTCATACTGCCCTGATTCTTTCAATGGAACACAAGTAAGTACAGATGCCTTTATTTCGAATGCATGCCTTTCCAATAATAATAAGGCATCCAAGGGCACATTTATCCGGGGTGCCAGACTTAAGCAACTAAAGTCTAACTCTATTTCTAAAGCATTTTTTCCACAACTTTCTGCACTGGTCAAGATGAAATCCGATGAATGGAGTTTATGTTCCAACAGCAGGAGGCAGAAACACAGAAAAACTTTGTTCTGACAAGGAGACTGGATTACACTGTTTATAATAGTTCTAGTTCTGCTTTATCTCCTGTACAAATAGGATTGTTGAATAAGGGCTTGAATTTTGTACCTGCAGCATCTTCGAAGTTAACTGATGCAGTTCTGGATTTGAGACTGTTTGGGAGAAATATTCAGTTACAGCAAATGTTTGGAACTGGTTCTACTATTTCCCAACCTGAACAGAGGAAACCAAGTACCTTTGTACCTCCTATTAATCAGGTTGTTGAAAATGTTATAAGGACATGTGAGGATAGTCTTATGCAGTACATGCATTCTGATTATAGAAGTAAGTTTTATAATTTATCTCATGATGAAAGGAATGCTTTGAATATGTTGGTTAATAATAGGGATATTAATATTAAACTCGCTGATAAGGGTGGAGCCATTGTAGTGATGGATACTACTTATTTTGTTGAAAAAGTGAAGGCCATGTTAGATGAAACTGATATCTATATGAAAGTAAGGATGAATAAAATTAAAGATATTATTACTGATGTTAAAGCTAGATACACTTAATTCAAATTCTGTGGTATTTTTACTGAGAAGATTTTTAATTTTATTTCAGTGGAATATCCAGTGATCCTGATTTCCAATACCCTTCCCAAGATACATAAAAATGACTTAGATCCGCCTTTATGACTGATTGTCTCAGGGAGGGGGTGGATCACTGAGTCATCTTCAGTATGGGTTGAATCTAAACTTAAGGTGGCAATGATATTGATGCCTTGTATTCTGAAGGATACTATACATTTTTTGACTAGTTTGTATGAATTTATGTCTTCCTATGTTACACATGGAAATTTGCTTTTTGTTACTTTGGATGTGAATAATTTATTTACAGTTATTCCTAATGAGTTTGAGATAGCTGCAGTTGAGCATTTTCTTAGGACTCATGACATTTATGATAGTATGACAATTACACAGATGTCTTTGTTGCTACAAATCATCTTGGAGAACAGTATGTTCTTGTTTGATGATCAGCTTTATTGACAATGTTGGGGGCCACCCTAAGCGCCAATTTTTATGCAAATTTGGTCCTTGCAGATTGGGAGGAGCAGGTTTTATACAATACAGAACATCAGTGGAAGAATTGCTTTACTTTATTCCCATTTTATAGATGACATATTTATTTTATGGTCGGGTACTGTAGAGCAACTGATGGATTTTTTACATTACTTAGAGTCTACTACCAGTTTTTTAGATTTACTTTGAACTATACTGATGTTGAAATTGATTTTTTAGATGTCAGGTTTATGTCTGATTCTACTCATAAAATACACACTTCTGTTTATAGAAAATCCTGCTGGAGGAATAGCATGCTGCTGCAGGACAGCATGCAACCCCGCCACATATTTACGGATATTGTTAGAGGCCAAACTTTAAGAATGTCGTGCTTGTGCACCAGAGATGATACCTTTGAGACAGAGACCGAGTATTTGAAGTCATGTTTCATTAACAGGGGCTACAGAGCTGGGGATGTAGGTCGCATTATTAACGGCAGTAAGACCCTTAGACATACTAAAGCAGCACCTTGGTTCTCTAAAAATTGTTTAGAGAATAGATCTACAGCCACTAAAAATTGTATTGGGCTGGATGATAAATTGAGGGTATTCCTGAAATATAGTAGTGATATCAGGGCAATTTGTGACATCATATGAGAAAACTAGAAAATTTTAATGGTGGATGATAATGTTAGTAATATAGTTGGGAATGTTCCTGGTTTTACTTTTAAATGTAACAAAAATATGAAGCAGTTATTGTGCAACAACAGGAATTTGTATGTAAATTAAACTGTTTCTTCTAAAAGAATAGGAACTTTTCCATGCAGACACTGTAAGGCCTGTTCTCTTATTTTGAGTAATAATAATTTTGTTCATCTTATTACACAGATGAGATATTCCCCTAAACTGTATGCTGAAGGGACTGTTCAACTAAGAATATTATATATTTAGCTTTTTGTTGTGCCTGCAGTGCATTTTATGTAGGCAAAACTAATTGTAGATTTAAACAATGGATCTTACAAATATGTCTGCTATACGCTTGTGTAATGAAAGCAATGCTTTGTATCAACACATTAGGGTGAATGTTAGTCATACTTTTAAATTTACGGCTTTACAGGTGGTTAATGAAAGTGTGCAAGTGGGTGATTTGGTAACTCACAGTGAATCTCTAGAGGTGCACTGGATAACAGAATTATGGGCTGACAGAAGCCCAGGTTTAAATGGTGTAGTGCCGCTTAAACCATATTAAGGGGGCGGTGGCCTTTTCTTAGTTTTTTCTTAGTTCTTAAATGAGACATTAACTGTGAAGTTTTTGATTGGATTTTTGTAATTTAAATTATGATGCATTGTCTTGGTTACTTTTCTGATGAAGGGATCTTCCAGAAAGCATTAACCTGTATTTTTTTAAAAAGTGAGATTTTAGCCTGGTTGTCTGAATGATTTTATTTAATTCACAGTTCTAAGTAAGATTTAATACTGTAATCCCCATTCCCCCTAAGTACATTCACACATATGCATCATATTGTAAACCAAAAGGTTATATACCTGATGGATTACAATACTGTTCTGTTGATATGATATGTGCAGATACATAAAGTTTTGGTCAACACATTTACTGTGTGAAGAAAGTTTATACAGACTGGTTCTCCATAGCCAGCTGTTTGCCTTTTTAACATGCTTCTCATTACCAGGTGATTGCCTCTTTACCAATCTGTGGTTTTGAAATGCTAATTGCAGCCAACACAGATGATTTGCAGTATCATCAGCCCATGCAACCACTGAACACGATATAAGACCTTCATGTAGATTAGAAGCACTTGCTTATATGTTGTGCTGAACATTGCTGGGATCAAGACAATACATCATTACAGAGGGTAGGTCTGTAGCAGATACTTTTACATACAGATGTGTATACTACAGGCTGTAGTTGCTGCAGACAATAGACATAGGCAGAAAGTGTGAACACTTTGGATGACAACAATGTGTAAGAGTAACTGTGTGAGCTATGTTAGCCTTGTTGTAGAGGTAGAGCCAGAGTGAATGTACCCCTTCCACTCAAATTAAGGCATGTGTTTCAGGTACGTATGTTAGGCAACCGTATCAGTAACAGAATACTAGGCCACATGTTTGTTGCGTCCTTGAGCAACACAGGGGTAAATATAACATTAAGTCAACCATCTGGGCAACTGTCAGGCTTTGTGTTATAATGTGGTACTCATGTGGAACATGTATGCTGGCAGTCCTTGTTACTAGCAGGGGCTTCATATGTGTATGTTAGCTGTACAGCTGTGCTGATTTGTAATGTGATTATGAAAGAATTGTGTGCAGCACTCTGATATTAGTGAGACTCATTTGCATTACCTAAGTTAAACTCTTCTGTGAATGCATATTAATGCATGACCTGACACTTTATGCACTTATCGTGTTGCTATAGGGATATGTGAAGTTTGTTCCTATCTGCAGGCCTATGACTTCCATCAGTGAAAAGCAGACATTCCATTTGGAATGTATTGTGTGCATAAGGAGTGCATGACTCAGTAATTAATTGCTGGCTTTACAATAATGTAATTTAAATTATGCACACCACTGGATGTGAACCCAGGACTGTGTGTGGCAAAATTACTGTTTGCATAGCATTTAACAGACTAAATTATTGAGTCACTTTGACAGCAGCAGTATTTGTCAAGATATAAGTGCACACATACAGTCTGTGACATACTTTTTTTACATCCATCATGAATGGCTTTATATGGATGTATTTCTCCACCGGAGTCCCAGTTGAACATGTATGTTGCTGTTAATGTTTTAGTAAGTGTATTTCTAAATGTTGCTGGCAAATGTGCACATTTACCTGCTACAAGAACCTCACTTACATCCATTATTCATGTCTGGCTTTTTACTGGTGTACTCTTGCACCAGACTTCAAGTTACACTCCCATTTTTTCCATTACTTTTTTAAGCAAGTTTGTGTGACACTGCATGGTGCACAGCTCTGCTAAAACTCACTTAATGACTGTAACTTGCAGTTACTATATTTTGCTTAAACCACCTGTTTTACTTAACAGCTGTGGGGTGTAGCATGTTAATGTAGTGGTCTGCAGATGCAATGGTCTTGGGTTCGAACTAGGGGACAGGTGTTTATTTTGTAAGTGGTTATTATCATTTCAAACACATATATCAACATAGCTCAATTTAGCTGAGCTTAGAAACTCTTGGGGGTGTAAGCAGCCTTGGCCATGAAAAGAAGAAATGGGGGGGTATAGGAAAGTGTTGAACTGGGCTGCAAGCAGGGGGGAAAACATAGTGAAAGGCAGGTAGGTATGTGCAGGAAGGGTGTAGGAAAGAACCACAGATATCCATTTCTTGTACAGCAACAACTGTGCATTTTGAGAGAATTTGTAGATAAATTTGGACTATCACCTCAGAGAGAGAGGGGTGAGGACAACATAACTGTGTTGTCGAGCCAGTTGGAACAAATTACATGTGTCCAATGGACACATGCGAATTGGAGAGCTATGTATGGGAAGATTTTTTTTTCTGTGACAGGTGCCAATTTTTTTAAGGTGAGAGTGGAATGTTGGGGAAGGGATATAGGTATGTGTAGCAGAAGTAAGTGTAGGTGAGTAAGCTTTTGCAGACAGACGAGATAGCAGACAGTTGTGGTGTGTGGCACAAGAGGGGATGAACACCTTGGATGGGAAGAGTGTTGTGGAATCACAGTTTTATGTGCCTCCACAAGGTAGCTGCATGACTCATGTCCCCACCCATAGGACTGTCATCACTGTTCTGTCACTGCCCCAGGAGTAGCAGTGTTAGAAGATGAGCATTGGGGTGAATCTGCCCCACCAGGGTGGCCAGCATGCTCTCCACCAGATGCAGTTGGCGTCCAAACCCATGGTTCATGATCCTGTGCACCAAACCTGGCAGTTCATCATGGGTGACAACAAACCTCATTCTGAGGGGCGGAACTACCCAATGCCTCAGGTAGTGCAGGGGCAGCATAGGGGACACTACAAGGCTGGGTCCCAGATGTGCTGGGCCCCAGTGCCATGGCCAGAGGAGGCAAGGTTGGTGTATCACCTGGAAATGGCTTTCCTTGATGCGCTGCATTAAATTAATTCTAACAATAAGTTAAAGTTAGAAATAACCAAACCAATATTAGTATGAACATAATGGAACATAATACTGATTAATCCAAATACATATTAAAGTATATTATGTGGAACACAACATTAAATAACATAACAGTAAATATGTTAACATCAGGCCAGTATGAAATAAACCATAACACCAACAAAACAGTTTAACAGAGTATATTAATATTAAATCATAATAATAAATAACAATAATAAATTAAAGAAGATAAGGGGCTGTGAGACAGAGAAAAACATATCATTAATGACATTGCATATGATATTCCTAAAAAGACTGCTAATACATAATTCTACAGGTGTGCAGTGTTCATTGTGATTACAGTGACTATAATTCTTCTATAGATGCTGGAGCACGTTCATACCTCTCAAGCTGTTAGCATGAGACAGTATGGGCCAGGCACTAACAAATGCATGTACGTAAGTACATTGAACTGTTTCACTTAATGTGCACATACATGACTACCAAGGTGTTCTGTAAATGGACTTGAAAATACATTGCAGTCCAGATAATTATTTATCTGCTAATCATGGACCAGACAGATTTGGCAGTTGTATTTACATTTTGAAAAATCATGACAGTTGAGAGGTATGTTTGTGTACATTAAGTAGGTTAGACAGCCATTATGTCTTAGTTGGCAGACAGGGGAGTAGAACCCAAAAGTTGTGACTGCAGGGGGCATCTGCAAATAATGCACAATTGACTGCAGCAAATTAGAACAGACACACAATGAATACAGCCCTATTGCAAGAATTTAGACACATTTAGTTATGACATAAAAATCATGCTTTATACATTATTGGTATTGTTGTTAAGTATCGGTGAAGTATACACATGATATCTGCCCATAAAGTGGGCTACCTCACCCATATGCTTTGTTCCTGGAGTGGGAGGAAAATAGAGCAGTATATGACTAAAAGTGGCCTGGAGACAGCCTTGAACCATACTGTGGGTTGTACAATACATTTATCAGGAAATTACTGTTGCATTTATCAGTGATTGCAGTTTTACAGTTGACTGCAGTAACTTCATGATAGACATTCAATGTATACAACTGTACTGCAATTATGTTATGACACCACAATCCTGCTTTACATCTTATTGCTTACTGTTATTGGTATTGTTTATTGGTTATTGTTTATTGCACTACAGTTTTTCTTGTTTATTATACTACAGTGTCATAAAATATTGATACTTACCACACTCACAGCACATCCTGGCCAGGCACCTGGCATGGGACTGCATGTTGCAAGCCCCATCAGCTGCAACTAGAAGAGAAGTACACCATTATGTATACCAGTTTTACACAGATTCATATATGTATTTTAGTAAAGTAGTGGCAGAAATATTTGCATATGTGTGGGGCATGCTTATCCCTGGCATCTTGGACCGAGGAGTCCAAGGTTCCCGTCTTCCATTGTTTCAGGTCATCATAGGGGTTGTAACACTGCTCACCAATGTGGTGGATAACAGTAGCACTGGTAAAATCCCTTGCCAACTGATCTCAGGCCTCAGCCTGACAGTTTTAGCCCTGGTAATCACCCTGCAACAGCCTAGACTCATAATTCTGTACGAGGAGCCCAACAAACACTCTGGACATCTGCACACCCCACCTCTGTGCCCAAAAACGTGCACCCTATCCAACACTGCCTGGCATACAAACACTTAGCAAGACCCCAACAAATGTTGTAGAATTCCCTTCTACTGGCCTTAATATAGGCTGCTATCCCACCTTTAAACATAATTCTGCAACATTCAAAAAAGCTCCACATTGCTTGATTTATGCAAACCTGCTTAGTATCACTCAAACTCAAAGAACCATGTTTTAGTGAAGCTTAGCAACGCACAAACAGTAGTAGCCATTGGCCATGTTTAAGCCGTGCTTAGCACCTTGCAGCTCTTCTAAATGAAACAAATTTGTTTTTAAATTAAGTAAAATATTCACTTCCATTACAAAAATAGGTATGACTGCTAGAGACTTCAAACCAGGACCTACTAAGCTTTAGGCCGTGATGCTACCTATTTAGCTACTAGGATATTATGTAAATAAGTATATCTTCACATATACTACTAAACTACCTGTTAGCACTGCTAAGCACTGCTCCGCCCCATGCAAGCAGGCTTAAACAAAACCAGAAATAAATAATTAATTACATTCAGTTTCTATTTTTAGATGTCTGGCAGGTGTCAGCTCTGTATGTGTAAGAGCAGCTCGTATTGATGCACTCCAGTCTGTGGTGCACAAATGGACAATAAAAAAAAAACAAATATAATACTTAATTACATCCGGCTTCTATTATTAGATGTCTAACAGATGTCAGCTGCATAGATGTAAGTGCAGCTTGGCACTGCTGAGCTCAGTGCTGTGCCATGCAAACAGGCATTAAAAAAAAAAAAAAACTTTAGGAAATTAAAACAATAAATAGTCAGACAGACATTTCTGCACTAGCAGGGTACATTACAGGGATTCTTACTCTGTACACAACATCTGAACAGAAATTCACCGGGCATTCCACAACCATGGGATAGCAACTACATGACTGCCTACATGGATTCAATATCCCTGTTACTATGATCTCCCTTTGCAGCACACCATTATTAATATTCATGGCTCACTGCCGAGGAAAAACCATGGCTGTGTACACAGGTACACTCTGTGTAGGCTCTACATGGAGCCTACAAGGATTTTATTGAATCCTGGGATCTGTTTTTCCTTTCCACAAATGTTATGCCACAGTGAAGTCATTATGTATATATTTATAGGGTATTTGGGCTTTTCCATGAAAGGGAAGTAGTGAGGAAAGACTTGTTTTGAACTGTTGGTTACATGGAATGAGACAGGAACAGTCTGCACTGTAAGAATTAAGCTGGTCATGTCTGAGAAATCAAGTGTTGATTTCTTATAATAGAACAATATGTGGCAAATTAAGAGAAAAGGATTATAGATGCAGAAGAGTATATGTGAAAGCCATACTAAATCATTCATTCATTTATTCATTATTTTACTTTTTCATACAGAGAGCTTAACAAATAGAAGGGATAAGACATTGTAGGTTTTCCAGATTAGAGGCTACTAGCTTAATTGGACTAACTAGGTCAACAAAGGATACATAACTTATATATATATATATATATATATATATATATATATATATATAGTAAACAAGTAAGGCACAACTGGTTGAATGCATAAAGAGACTGACTAGGGAAATTCCTAGAATGGTGAGAATGGAAACATATGGAACTTTCTAAAAATAATGAGGCATGAAGAACATAAGACTATGGAGATAACATTTCTAAATTAACGAAATGTATGTTCCTAGGTAAAATGGTAAATAGCTTTCAAAGTTTATATTAATTAGGAAAATAAAAGTGTAAGTTTAAAATGGTGGAGTAGAAATTTAGCAAATGAATATACTGCATTGCTGGAATCTGTTGATATTGATTGTTAAGTGTATTGCTCGTGTTCTGGTGCAAGCTTAAGTAACAAACACATGAAGTTGGATATAACCTATTTACCAAATAAAATACCAAATCATGTAATTTTTGATGTAGAAAGTGTCTTGTTTATGCATTCTGTTTTGTCTATAAGGACAGCCCTCTGAACAGCCCTGTGAGTTTCTCTCACAGATGAAACATCTGCCATTACATCATGAGGATGTGACCAACAAATGCCTTACTACCTATACTAATGTATAGGATATTGTATTTCCATACTAAATGCAACAGCAGGAGAAGTTATCAACTAGTTCATGCAGGTAAAATACCTCACATTGAAAATGAATAAATGTGATGATATATCAGTGAAACCACCATAAAAGTAAGAAGTAGCTCATCTAAAGAGGTAACTTATGCCATTGCACATAATGCTTTGCAGCCATATGTAAATCACAATCCAATATCTGCCATGACATACTTTTATGGGTGTAAGTTTGGGAGAAAACAATGAAAATAAAAAGATCAAACAATGCAGTATAATTTTATTTTTTTTCTGGAAAATCTCTTACAACTTTAACATGAGGAGTATAATGGGAAATTAAATTAATTGTACAATAAGTATGCTTAAAGTGTATTTGTCACTTTCAGAAACATTTTGTTTTACTGTTAATTTTTCCTCATTATACTCTTCATTATAAAGTTGCAAGTGATTTTGCAAAAAAAATGGAGATTATAATGTGGTGTATGACGTTAGGTCAGTATTTACTCAGTTTTTCTTTATAACCACACCCACAAATTATTGTCATGGTAGGAATTAATCTATGATTTACATACAATTGCAAAGCACTGTGGGTAAGCTAAACTAAATTACATTTTTAAAAGAGTAGCTTCTTATTTCATTGCAGTTTCACTATTGCATTATTCTGTGTTAATTTTCAATGTGTTTTCCATTAATTTTTAATGTGTTTTCCACTTGCAAGATTTAGTTGACAGCATCCCTTTTAAGAAAGTAACTAAGAAACTGCTACTGATGCATTTAGCATGGAAGTACAGGTTTATTCATTAATTTAGGTAGTGAGTTCATTCTTTCAGCCCAATTAACCCAAGCTGCTCTTCATTTGGCTTCCCTTGCCAGAGGTCTGTATTGTTTCTGCTTAAATCCAAGCCATCCAAAGCTAGGAGCAAGAAATTAAGTTTATTTTGAGCTTTACCTGCACTTTTCAACTGCATTTTACTGCTTTAATGCATTAATTTGAGACTTTTGTCTGTTTTTCTGTCAGCGACTGCTTCAGTATCTGCACTTGTTTTGCACTGAAATATTGCTTAGATAGCATAGACTAGATCCAGACTTGATGAATCTAGCCTGTTTTTCATACACTTGAACTCATATCTAGCCATCTTACATAAAGAAGGGCTGCCCTGGACCCTTGTTGTAATAGAGTATGCTTATAGCCTTGTTTGAGCTTGGGATTGCTGGAGAAAGGATCATTGTGTGATTTCCTATTGGCAGACTAATTTAAAACTGTTTAATTTCAACTTTATATAATCTTCACTTTTGTGTGGGTTTTGGCTCAATTAACCAGAGCTGCTTTGCATTTGGCATACTTTGCCAAAGGTCCAGAGTGTGTCTGCTTGAATCCAAGCCATCCAAAGCTAAGAACAAGAAATTAAGTTTATTTTGAGCTTTACCTGCACCTTTTCAACTGCATTTGACTTTTTTACTGTATTAATTTGTGCCTTTTTGACTTTTTGCTGTCCGTGCTTGCTTTATTATTTGCATTTGTTTTGCACTGAAATATTACTTAGATAGCATAGACTAGACCCAGACTTGCTGAATCTAGCCTGTTTTTCATACACTTGAACTCAAATCCAGCTATCTTACATTAAGAAGGGCTTCCCTACACTCTTGTGCCAGAAGAGTGTGGATATAGCCTTGTCTGAGCTGGGAATTGCTGGAGGAAGGCTCATTGTATAATTTCCTATTGGCAGACTAGTTTAAAACTGTTTAATTTTGCATGTATATATGCCTTGCATTTGTGCCTAGCTGCACACTGTGCAACGCTGGTTAATGGTGTCCTGTGTAGACTCAAATGCCTAGAAACACTTTTTTTCCCTAGTCACCAATCAGTAAAATTCTCCCAGTCTTCCCTGCTGCACTGAGGGCAATTCAGCTGCACACTTCTACACTGCAGGCAAATCAGTTGAGCATGCAGCAGCATTGTCACACTTTTAATCCCTGATCCTCTATAGAATAAATCCCCCAGAGCAAAAGCTGATCTAACTTGTCCTCTCACAAATTAATACTTATGGATTACCTATTACTATGGACAGTCAGTTTCCCAACATATCTGCAGTACTCCTGATTGATATGGGCATCCTGAGGCAATGTAGCAATTGCCTCATGTAGATTGACAACCACTTGCTCCTAAAGCAAACACATACAGTATGTGAGAGATATAGCTATACCATGAAACTAGAAACAGCCCTCTCACATAACAATAAACAAGACATCAAACAGGTTGCCAGCACACACACACCTCTCCTGTCACACACAATAAGGTCAAGACACATAAACTCACATACATGGAAGTACTCACTAAGAGTCTACCAAAAGACAAGACCAGAGGCCTCGCAAGTGCAAACAACTCACACATATTGGTACGAGAATGGAATCCACCACTACACATAACAACACATATATCAGTGTCTCAACAATTAACACCCTAAGGCAAAATACCTCAAAACATAATGTCCTAGTCATAGGTGACTCAATAGTGAGACACAAAGATGCCCCACCTCACCAGCTTGAACAAGGAGAAGGTCATGGCCAGCTGCCTGCCAGGTGCCAGAATCCATCAAATTATGCATCCACTCAAGTCACTCAGCAGTAATTACCATTATGACTGTCATAGTACATGTTGGACTGAATGCCTTGAGACATTCCTCTTTGGACTATATGAAGAGAGACTTGACTGAACTCTCAGTTTATGTGTTGCAGGCAGGTATGTCCCTAGCCCTAAGCAGCATTCTACCTTCACCTAGGATGATGCCACAATGCAAACCAAAAATTACTGATTTCAATAATTGGCTTAGCTTCTGGTGTCACTCAAGAAGGCTCTGGTATCTGTCAGCCTGGGAAGACATGTTTGCCAGACTACTCTGCTTTGCTAGAGATGTCCTTCACCTGCCTCCTCAAGGCTTTTGGATACTAGCAAAGATGCTTGCCTCCCCCATAGTGCATTTTCTAGGCAATGTCAAAAGAACAAAACTTCCAACCTAAAGAAATCCACTAGAGACAAATTCAAGGTCATGCTGATTAATGCTAGGAGCTTAAACAGCAAATTGCATTCCCTTGGAAGCAGTCTTCTTCTTGGAAGATTCTGACATCTATGTACTCACTGAGACTTGGTTCAAGGCTGCAGAGACCCCTCCCCTCCCCCCAGGCCATACAAGGCTGCAATGTTTTTTGCACTTTCAGACCCCAAAACAAACTTGAAAGAAGCAAAGGTAGATGTGTATCCATCTTCATTAAATCCAAATACACCTCAAGACTGATAAAACAGTACAACTCTCTTGATCTACTCCAGTTCCAAATAACTATAGGTAAAATACTTACCACATCATTGCTGGCTACAGATCCCCCACCATGACCCAGGAGAAGTACACCACCTATCTGGATTTGCTAGCGTCACTCAGTAAACAGCTAAACACCTTGTTCATGGGAGATTTCAGCTATTCTTCCATCGATTGGAAACTAGCAGTGGTATATGGTGCTTTCTGCCAGCTTTAATGCAAGTAAGTGGTATACACATACAATCATGTCTAAATCTGATGGAATACAGAAGTAATATGTGCTCTGGTCATATTTCAGGTGTCATGATTTACACATTTCTCATGACAGTTGCAATTTTTCAATCCTTATATGTATGCTATAAGTGTATTATGAGGGACCGAGCATGTTATTGCTGATGCAAGCATGATGTTTGGAAACAACTTTGAATAAAGGAGGTTTATTGGATGACACAGAAGGGGTAGGAATAGGCGAACAGTTGTTGACAGGAATACACATACAGTAATACTAAGAGATTAGTTTATGTTTCATTTCTGCACATATTTGTATTGTGTTATTGATGGCTTTATCATATTAATTACTCATGCACGATCTGTACAAGATGGCCTTCACAGTATGGACCAATCACATTAATGTAGCAGCAGGATAATGGTGTGTTAGGAAAAGGTGTTACACTCACAGGAGTCATACAAAAACCTTGAAAGCTTTCCAAGAAAACCCTGCACACCTGAGTATTATCTAAACCCACTACATAGGAACTCCTAATTCACAATGTTCTTATGTGACAACAAAGTGAAGAACTGGAGAATGTATGTATTATTCTTCATTTCCCTCATGATAACTATATGATGTACATTTAACTCTTCAGTGTGTTCAAAAGTACATTAATCTGACTATACATGGCTAAGCAAAAGGCACCAGAAAATTGAGCGTAAAGCAAAAACTCACAAGATTTTACAATAAGCCACAGCACCAGACACTGTACAAACATAGAGGAGGAAGACTTATGACTCAGAAGAGAGAAGATACTTAGATGGGGAGAGGGAGGAAGGGATCGAGTAGCTTGTGAAAGAAGCAGGATAACGACGGCTGATAAAATATATAGGCAACAGCAGCACATAAAACAGTGTACTAAAACAGTGTACTAAAACAGTGTACTAAAACAGTCAGTAACACTTAGCTATTACCTTTATTAGGACCCTTGAAAGTATGCAAAAATCTGTGTATAGATGTGTGCATTATGTCAACACGCTACAAACGAACTCATCCTTCACAAAGTTTACACAGCTGAAGGACAGTGACAACTTACTTAAGCAAAAGGAAGAAACAGAGAGGGAGAGAGAAATAGCAACAGTATGTTTTGTGGGATATATAGGACCATCTGTATGGTGTATTACTCTTACTTATTTCATCATTATTAATCTGTCATGTTCAATAAAGTACTTGCTATAGGGAACAAGAAAGGGTAGGAGTGTGTGCAGCCATCATAAAGACATAAGCAGGACAAGGGTGCCTTACTAAGTCTCCCTGTTGGAGCTGGAAAGTTTTCTGTAAATGCTTTTTTATTGCAGTACACAAATAGTATGTTAATGAAATGTTGGAAAGGTAGATAAATACAGATATTTGCAGTTAATTATAGGATAAGAATATAAAATTTCATGAAATAAGAATTTTACCTACAGCTGTAACTGAACCCATGAGACTACGCAAAAACATCAGTCTACCGAAAAGGGAATTATCTAAGCATGTCACACAGCACATTCTTGATCATTACATCTATCAGCCTAAGAACTATTACAATAACTTTTTCACAGCAGTGCCTTTAGTCTGTCTTTACTCCATATTCTTATAGCTCAGTGACTTTAAGCACATTTGCACAAAAGTAACTGGACTACTGCTGCTGAAATTAAAATCTTCAACTTTTTCCATAGGACGTCAAAAGGCATTCTCAGTCACTCAGGACTCCTGTGCAAATGCTGAGGAAAAAGTGAAGGCTTTTCAATTGGCCATTTCTGGCCATGTGTGTTGTATGGGATTGTATTTTGACCAGATTAAACGTGTGAAAAAGGAGTTGACAGGACAGTGGTTGTACAGCACAGTGTCTGATGTGTCTTTAAGAAACATAGCAAGAGATGAATGTGCATGTATAAATAGCAGGCACATGTTGTACCTAGTGCCATTTTGAAAGTGCAGCCAGAGAGTAAGCATGTGAGAGTGAATTTAGTTAGTTTGTATATAAGTTACTTAAGCTGGAGTTAATAAGCTTCAATCATAATGTGTTTGTACATAATAAAGCTGCTTGAACAGAACCACAAAGAATCAACTTTTACATCATGGCAACACGAGTGACATGGTGTCAGAACTGGGATTCCAGAGATTGATATTCACAGCTACAAGGTGCAGAGATAAAAGTGAAGGTAAACTAACAGAAATGAGCATGATAAAGAGCCGGAATGAACCAAAGGTAATGAAAACTTACACAAAGAGTTTACTTTATAAAAAAGATAAAACGGAACATTACAAGGGCACAAACCATATTATTAAACAAGGGAGAGGCACAAATGTTTTAAAAATTAAGCGAAATGTTTAAGATTAAGATATTTGACAAAACAAATATGTTTAAAGCAGAATGAGAATGTTTAAAGCAATGTGTTTAAAGCAAAAACTGTCATGTTTATAGTAAAATGAGCACAAGTAAAGTTCAATGGGCATGAAAAGAGATTAAACAAGCAAAACAAATATTACAAGGATAAAAAGGACACATTAAGTATAAATAAAGCAAGACAACTGCATATATTTTGGCAAAATGCCATGTTTTGGCATAACTACGACTTTGTATTGTATCAAGGGCACAACTAGAGTTACTCAAAGTATCTCAAAGTGTGTAAAAGCACTTGCAGTCTGTGCTTATTGCTGTGTGTGTATTCCAAAGAGTTGTTTGTGTGCAAAGTGCAACTATTTCATAAAGTGAAGTCAAAGTACAGCCATTTTGAGAAGTTTTTTTGTGCTGGGTATGTTTATTTACAAAGTACCACCATTACCGGTTGTTTCTTGCACTGTAAAGAATTACATAGCAAAGTACCACCATGTTGGGGAAGTTTCAGTGTGCCGTGTACTGTTTATTCACAAAGTACAGTTACATTGAAATGTTTCTTGCTCTGAGCTTCTTCTGCCCAGTTCATTCACACAGTTCAGTTATTTGAAATGTTTCTTAAAATTATGATAAATGACTTTAGCTGTATCACAATTTCAAGAGTGTTACAGTGCCCAAGAAACTTATTTTGCAAAATTCAGTTATACAGAGGCCAGTTGTGCCATTGGGCAAAGTTACAAATACTGGCATATGTGTGTGTATCCATGCATATTTGCAAAATCTTTCACTGATATGTGTTAATATGGCAGATGGATTTCAAAAGGCCTCACCACTTGTATTTGATCAGAATATTGCAGAGAACTGGAGAATATTTGAGCAAGAGTATGATATTTTTATACAAGCAGCTTATTCTGACAAAGACGCACCCATCAAGGCATTAATTTTGCTAAACCTAGCTAGGTCAGAGGCCATTGAAAGAGGCCGCTGATTTATGTATGCATCAGCAGTATATGAGGGAGAAGGTGAATATCATCATATTATCATACAGGCTGAATCAAGGGAAGAGCCTGAGTGTTTGAAGTGCAAATTCAGAGAAATGTGCACCACCCCCCAGACAAACATTACATTAAAGAGGCATTTGTTTTACATAAGAGATCAAAAACCAGGGGAAACTTTTGCAGCTTATATTACTGACGAGAAACAGAGCTAAAACATGTTGGTTTGGTGACTTAAAAGATGTGTTAATAAAAGACAGGCTTGTATGTGGTATCAATAGTGCTGCTGTGAGAAAGATTTTGCTTTGTGACAGAGAGTTAAAGTTGAATAAAGCCACTGAGATTTGTCAAATTCAGGAAGTTACAGAAAGACACACAAGTATGCTTGCAAGTGACGAGCATGATTTCAGCGGGCTCCAGAGCAATTGTAGATAGCATGCAACACGTTGCAAACAGAAGCAGGCCTAAGCATATGGCAGCCACAGCCACTGATTCATCAGGAAAACCATGTAGTTTTCCAGCAAGTTCTAAGAAAGAAGCAAAATGTTCAGTGCAGTACAAGCATGAGTCAGCAAAACCCAAATCCAGCTTTATTGTTAACTGTCACAATGTTGGTGCCAATCATAAGTCTAAGAGAGAAAAATGCTTAGCATTTGGTCAGCAATGCTACAAGTGTAAAAAAGGGAACCATTTTTCAAAAGTTTTGCAAATTAGGTAAGCCTTACACAGTTAGAAAGAAGAGTCACTAAAAAAAGCAAATTGATCAAGTAGACTGCAACTCCACTTTCTATGTAGATGGTAGATCAGTAACTGGTGAAAGGGTCAACGCAGTGAATATGTTGGCAAAGAACAAAGTGTTTTGTACTGTCCAGATCAATGATAAGTCCACTGAGTTTAAAGTAGACACTGGTTCAAAGTGTAGTGTTATATCAGCAGACACATTTGTTAAGGTGAGAACAAATGAACAACTCAATGTGGCTAGTAGTACAAAACTTGCTGCTTATGGAGGTGAAGAAATTCAGACTGAAGGCTCAGTAATACTTTCATGTTATTTGGCTAAGAACTGTTACAGGTTGTTATTCTATGTATTTTGAAGACCTGTGCAGTCATTCTTAAGTCTCAGAGACAATTTGAGAATGAATTTGCTTTCTTTTACCAAAAACGTTCATCATTTAAGCGCATATCCTAATTTAAATTTTTCTGAAGCCATTTTCTCAGAGTATGCTGATGTTTTCAAAGTAGAGGCCGCTGTGATGCAGCGGTTAGCTTTGTTGCCTTACAGCAAGAGGTTCTCCCATTCAATTTTTGGCTGGAGCGCCTTCTATGTGGAGTCTGCATGTCCTCCCCGTGGTCGAGTGACATCTAAAGACATGCAGGTAGGTGCGTGTGTGAATGGGTGTGCCTTCTTTGAAGGTTGGGTGTCGGGCTGGCAACTCTGCACCGTAAAAATCCACTGTCAGTCATTAGCATACCAGAGTTTTGCTGTGGCAACCCCTAACCGGGAAAAGCCAAAAGACAATTATTATTATGCTGATGTTTTCAAAGTCAAGTTGGGCAAACTTCCAGTTGTGTATTCTCAGAAGTTAGACCCAGAGGTCAGTCCAGTAGTTAGACCAGTGAGAAAAGTTCCAATTGCTATGCAAGGTAATGTCAAACTCAATTAGATAAAATGTGCAGCAAGGTGTAATTTGTCCAGTTACAGAACCAACTGAATGGGTGCCGTCCATGGTAGTAGCTCACAAGAAAGGCTCAGACGAAATCAGAATATGTATTGACCCAAGAGATTTGAACAAAGCTTTAAAGAGACCACATCATCCAATGCATACAGTTGAAGAGGTCACAGCCCTAATAATGAATGCCACTATTTTTCTGTCTTGAATGCAAAAAGTTTATTTTGGTAAGTGATGCTTGATCGCAAATCCTCATTACTGACCACTTTTGGTACCCCGTTTGGCAGATATAGATTCCTGAGGATGCCATTTGGAATAAATTCTGCTAGTAAAGTTAAAGTCTTCCAGCATGCAGTAGAACACATTTTTTCAGGTTATCCTTGTGCCATAATAGTAGATGATTTATTGGTTGGAGGCAATGGTGAAGCAGAGCAAGACAGAAACCTTAAGAGAGTTCTAGACAGAGCACGTGAAATGAACTTAAAGCTCAGTCCTCTAAAGTGCAAATTCAGGTTACATGGCAGCACCAGATAATATTCAAGCTCTACAGCATTTCATTGGCATGGTCAACTATCTAGGAAAGTTTATACCAGACATCAGTGAGTTGACAGCACCTTTAAGAGTGGCAACATGCAACAATATTACATGATCCTGGTTGGAACAGCACCAGAAGGTATTTGAAGACCTTAAGCAGAAAATTGCTACCTCACTTACATTAAGATACTATGATGTCAATAAACCAGTCACTATTTCCTGTGATGCTTCAAAATTTGGTCTTGGCAGTTATTCTTCAGGAAGGCAGACAAGTAGCCTATGCATCTAGAACACTTACCCAAACTGACATGCAGTAGCTCAAATTGAGAAAGAACTTTTGGCAATAGTATTTGATTGTTCAAAGTTTCATGATTATATCTATGGTCAAGCTATTCAAATTGAAACCTATCACCAACCTCTAGCTACTATTCTAAAGAAGCCTATGCATTCAACTCCAGTAAGATTACAAAGAATGGTGCTCAAATTGCAAAAGTACAACTTCAGAATTATCTATACAAAAGGCAAACTTCTTTATTTGTTTGATACCTTATCCAGATCACCCAGAAATACAATGGAATAGCTTGACACAGAGAACTTTGATGTAATGGCAGTATGTAATTTTTCTACCATGAGACTTGATGAGCTGAGAGATCATACAAAGATTGATCCAATTTTGCAAAAGCTCAACCACTACATTAATGTTGGATGGCCATCAAAGCAATCTAGTGTACCACCTGAAATGCAGACCTATTTTCCTTATAGAGATGAGCTGTTGATCGAAGATGGTATTATTTTCAAAGGTCCTAAAATTGTTGTTCCTGATTCCTCACAACATGAGTATATCCAGACTTTGCACCTTGGTCACCCAGGTTCCGACACTACCAAAAGAAGGCTGAGAGAACTAGTATTTTAGCCTTCACTAGTGAGAGACATTGATAAAGTACTTTCTTTTTGTGCAGTATGCAATAGTAGTAAACTGCATTTCCAAAATGAACCACTTTAGCTAAGTCATGTTCCTGAACTGCCTTGGTCAACAGTTGCCACTGACATATTCAAGTGGAACAATTATTATTACCTAGTATTGGTAGACTCTTATTCAAACTGTTTTGAGATTGACTTACTACCTTATCTAACACCCGCTACTGTTATTACCAAATTGAAATGTCATTTCTCAGTCCATGGTAGTCCACACAAAAGTTATTTCTGACAATGGTACTCAATTTACTAGTCAGTTATTTCAGAAATTTGCAAGAGAATGGGACTTTGTACATGTTACTAGTTGTCCAAAATATCCACAGTCAAATGGACTAGCTGAACGTGCAGTGCAGAGTGCAAAGCAATTACTTGTAAGGTCAAAGTGTGACAATACTGATGCCTTTTTGAATCTACTTAATCTCAGAAACATACCGCATGATGATATACTTGGCTCGCCTGCTCAAAGACATCTGTCCAACAAACCAGAACAACATTGCCTATTAGTTTCAGTTTATTGAGGCCTAAAGCTAAAAACAACAGAAACATCAAAGCCCAATTATTCAAGAAGCATTCTATCCAGAAGTCCAGTTACGATAAATCAAGCAGATTTATATTTCCACAAACATGATGAAAAAAACATGTAGAACCACAATCCAAAGAAAAAAAAACAGACATTACCTTCAGTATTTATTAAAACACTTGTAGAACAGCAAACAATCCAATAAAAAGTTTAGCAAATGCTCTGCCTTGTAGTAGAATACAGTCTATAAAAAGAGACAGAAATTCTTTCTCTTGTAATAAAACACAATCCATAAAAAACAGACAAAATTACTTTCTCTAGCCTCTCTGCCAAAAGCCTTTCCAGAGTATACTTTTTTGTTCTAACATCATGCCTTATATCCTACATTCAATTAATGCTAGCCTAATTAAATCCACTTAATTCCAGTGTTAATTAAAGAAAACACTTCCAGTGGCATTCTCTATTTAACCCTGTTGGTGCTAAAGTATTAAACTTTAAAATTATTACTGATTCCATTTTTCACAACTTATTTTTTATATTTAAACCATAATTTAATTTAACCTGTCCTAAAACTGTTGCTTCTAAACTACTTAAATCACTATTATGTAATTATAATGCAGGGCTACTGGATTTTCGTCCCTATTTTTCTAATGTCCCTCAGATGTTCTTTTAACCTGTCCCCAAATGATCTTTTACTTTCTGCAATGTACACTTTATTGCAGGGACACCTTAATACAAAGACTATTCCTCTACTGTCACAAGAATAATTACCTTTAATGGTGAATTTCTTCCCATTAATTTTATCAACATTTTTTACAATATACTTGCAACAGCAACACCCTCCACAAGGGAAGGTGCTCTGTGTGGAAATCCCTAAAGCCCTGTGTGGAAATCCCTATCAAGCAAATTTCTTTGTCCATTGAAAGAAGGAGAGACAGTGAGGATACAAACAGTGAAAGGTTTCAACTGGTTCAGTCAAGTAACAGGTATACATACTGAGCCAATCTCCTACTTTGTAGAATCTGAGGGCATGGAGTACAGGAGGAATCACAGACATCTCCTTCTTGTTTCAGAACTGTTATAGCATTCTACTGACTATACATCTCAGAGCAGTCCAGACATTGTTCCTGTTCCAGAACATGTCATGCCATCTGATTCCAGTCCTGAGGATGTTCCCGATATTCCAAAGGTCAAACACTCAGAAGAAATTGTTCCAGTTGCTAAGTCTGATTCCCAGTTTTACATCACATGATTTGGTTGCACCTTCAGACTGGGTGTGAGATACATGGCGACTTGGACATAAATGTATATATGTACATAGTTTTGTATAATGCACGACAAAAAAGCTATTTGTATTACTTGCATGTTAATTGTTATCCTCTGCATCTCATATTCTAAAAAGAGGGAGGATTTAGAGCACAGTGTGTGATGTGTCTTTAAGAAACATAGCAAGTGATGAACATGCATGTATAAATAGCAGGCACATGTTGTACCTAGTGCCATTTTGAAAGTGCAGCCAGACAGTAAGCATGTGAGAATGAATGCAGTTAGTTTGTATATGTTACTTAAGTTGAAGTTAATAATTATAATAGTAATGTGCTTGTACATAATAAAGCTGCTTGAACAGAACTCACGAAGACTCATCTGTTACATCATGACAACTGAAGTGACAGTGGGGAAAATGTGGATGGCAAGCAGAAGGTAGGACAGAGGGCAAAGAAAACACAAATTTGTAGGAGGGTAATGGGAGAGGACCATAGTTATCCACTTCTTCACAAAATAATCATAGTATTATACACACAATTTCATAACTTTGGAATGCCACCACACCTGGGATGGGTGACAGCAACAGGATAATGTTGTATGGCCAACTGAACCCTATCAATTGTGTCAAGCTGACACGTAGGTAGGGTGGAGAGGTATGTAAAGAGTGTAACTTTTTTATTTTGTTTTTTTTTTTAAATAAAGGAGTATCGGAGAAGATGCTTAGGAATGAGAGGGTCAGGTAGGTAGGGTAGGTTAGGTAGCATGCACAGACATACAAGACATATAAAAAATCCATGGATGGTGATGGGCACAACAGGTTGGAGGACACCATGTTTGAGGATATGTAAGAGACCTCAGAGATGCATCCACATCCAGCTTGAGAGCACTAAGAATCTAGCCTGGTAGTATAGGGGTGCTTTCTGCTGCCTTGAACCAGGTCTCTGTTACAGCACATATGTCGATGTTCTCTATTTTAAGGACTGCTTTGAGCAAGTGCATATTGAGATTTAGACTTCTAGTGTTGAGAAGCATGACCTTCAGATTGCATTTGTTTATAGCTGTTACAGTGGTAATTTGGTCTTTGGAACACCACCTAAAAAATGCACTCCAGGGGTGGCAAGAGCCTTGGCCAGTATCCTGAAGCCTAGGGGTGACAGATGCAGGCCATCTCTGGCAAAGCATCAAGGTCCGTCAATCATGTCATCTCAGGCAGAAGCTTCCACACCTACCTCTGGAGTTATGGCAGGCCAAACCACAGTGGACAATATACCTCCCTGTGCTGATGGTCATTTTATTTTCAAAAGCAATGTATCATAAACATGAAAAATAAATAAATAAATAAAAAGATAGATAAATGGTTGGAGGAAACAAAAAAAGAGAGAATTAGAACAAGGCATGTCACATCACTTAATTATGTCAATAAATAAAACAGTATGATAAATAGATAAGTATACCTTAGCTATATCCAGATATGATGGAAGGCATGAATTTGTCATAAAATCAAATAACAGAGTCATGTGTTTAACTGTGCCATGTCAAATATCTGCATTCTAAGGTAATAACTGCCTTTGCAAATATTGAATTGTTAATCTCATGCAGTATTGAAGTTAAAATATCTTATAAATAGTAGCCTGAAAAAAATCAAATATGTGTTTCTGCCTAATGAACCCACACACAATGAGCTCATTCAAGAGTATAGTGTTTTTTGTACACTTCCATTTTACAAGCATAGCTGCTTAAGGCATCCAGAACTTCTTTGGGTTTGGCTTCATTTACTAAGTGACTTATCAGATAATAGTACGTAGTATTAGCAAATGTAAGAAGTTATTAACAAAATGGCACTAAGATTGTTAATCTAAGATGTCTACAGTAGAGAAATTAATAACTGGGCTGGATTCCATAAAGATTACAGAATCCAAAGCAATATGCTGATAACAGTGCAAAACATGTGGATAACATTGCAATATGCTAATGTTCGAAAAGAAACTCAGAATACCTCAGTGCACAATGGAGTACTGCAGATGCAAAGGCACACTATGGACATATGCAAGTAATCCATAATTTTAAGAAATGGTTGTCAAATAACATTGTACATTACCATACAAACAGAAAGATGATCTCAAATCCAGAATCCTGATGGTTGTTTAGAAATATAACAAAATCTGTACAGTAAGGTTATGGACAACTATGGAATGTCACTGACTCCATTATGATAACCAAATAAAACCCACATGCCAAGTATCCCAAAGTAAACTATATAGCATTCATAACATAAATTTGCAGAAGTACAGATACATATATGTGCTTTCATGAAGCAAGGCTATTTATAATAAATATATATTCAAATCACTCATTATGCTAAACTCAGAGACAAAAAGAATATCTACATAATAAATGTAGCATTAAAAAAATTGGCTTGGACTTACAGATTCTGATGGAATTCCCAGTCAACAAATGTTAAAATAAAATAAAATAAAAAAATAAATCTGTAAATTTCCTAATAAAGAAATTTAAAGGCAAACGGCAACCACAGCCACTTCGATATAGCTAAGTCACTAACAATGGGTTTAGTACTTGTGTGGGGAACACAAGTTATATACACACCCAAGAAAAGTGGGAGCTAGAAAAGAAGATGTGGGGTACAGATGAAGAAGAAGGATGAACAAGAG
This sequence comes from Protopterus annectens, assembly GCF_019279795.1. Taxonomy (NCBI): domain Eukaryota; kingdom Metazoa; phylum Chordata; order Ceratodontiformes; family Protopteridae; genus Protopterus; species Protopterus annectens. The sequence goes on from NC_056735.1 coordinate 921,226,551, forward strand.
TTTTGTTGGAATAGGAAAACCTGAGGGAAAGTCAGAGAGGCATGAGCATTTTTTTTTTTTGGTGGGAATAGGCCTCATTTTTTTTTTCAAGAATTGAAGAAAGGTAAATATAGGGGTAGAGGAGGTGAAGGTAATCACAGCAGGTATACCCACAGAACAAATAGCACAACACAACAGACAATGGTTGTGAAAAATACAATAAGGATAGGTAAGTCACACAGATAGTAGATTGTACAACACGGGCAATGTAAAGTTGGCAAACATGATGGGGATGCATACCAGTCATGGTGAAATGCAGAAAAACATATCTGGGTATGCATGATCATGTTACCACATCGCAAACTGTGTGGCTGTCATACCTGGATGTGTATAACCAATGGTAAATGTATGCTGTAGTTTAATAAATAAGGATCGCAGTACAAATTGGATGAATAAATACATATCCAGTCTGTCAGTAGTGCAGGTGTAAGTCAATCAACATCACAGATGAGCAAATGAAGGTCAAACAATGGTAGACAACTCCAGAGGACAGAACCAAATCTATAATCATGCAAGTGAAAGGCAAACAACCAAACACAGTGCCAAACTTAAGTACTGCAGAAGATCAGCCAAGACTGATACATACATAAGTAGGTGTACAGAACCAAAGCAATCATATAATGGAATGAGTGTATGTTATACACATATGCCATGTCAAAGGCTACACACAGGTATGCATGTGTATGTATGTATGTCAGTGGCATAAATGGAATGTACATGAAATCAAGGTCAACAGACAGACATACATACATACATACATATATGTCAGTGGCATAAATGGAATGTACATGAAATCAAGGTAAATAGACAGACATGCATACATATATGAATGACATGTAATAACGTTAAAATATGTAACAGTACAGAATAATGATTATAGCAGGCTGTGCTCATGGATGTGAGAAAACTACATTGAGTAACACACAAGTACAATGAGAACAAGGACATATCACAAGTATTAGCCAGCAATTTGTGTGTGCAGATGTATTGAATTGTAAAATGACCATACGTGTTGGCACATGTTCACTGTATCAAAATTAGAAATGGCAATAGACAGTAGTTTTAACAAAGGCAAACATACCTCCTAAAATACTAGGAAAGTATTAAGGCAGGAGGGAGATGGACAGCCTGGGACCAAATAAGGTAAAGAAGGACACTGTAAGTTGATACAATGCAAATGCATGTGTAAAGCACACAGGGTGCTTTAGAAGACACATAGACCTACATTTAAACAAATTAAAAATATATATCAAATGCACAGATGAATTGCTGATGTCCACAAAACTGGACATGTATAAAACACACATACACAGTAATGTGCATGTCACATCAACATTCATAGGTAACAAACTAAAAATCACAAGCACATTAACATATACTGTCAAACAAATGTTAAATAAGAAATGCAGGTATATGTCAACCACCCTGCTCATTATGGAGCAGAGGCCACTCCTGTGAGTATCACAACTACACATCAGCAGTACATCACTGAATGCTCACTTGTCAAACGTACATTTCTGTGTTAGAAGTATCCAATTATGTGCACACATATGTACAGTCATAATGTGTACAACTATTTATGGAAGGTGCACACCAATGTTACTACATCATGGATGCGGAAATGCCAAATACAACAAATATGGTGTATTCTACTGTGAATAAATGTATAATCTGTAACAATGTGTGCAGATTAATGTTACCTTGCTGATTGATACAGTCAGAAAAGGAGGACTGCACATACACAGGATATACCTGTATATGATCCCACATGGCATCAGTATTGCCAAACCATGACACAACACCACATCATGACAGTGGGGCATCAGGAAAAATAAAAGAACTGCAAGAACTAACTAAAAAAAAAACAAACAAAAACAAAAGAAAAGCAGTTTTTTGTGTGTTTACATCATGTACACTGTCATCTAAAAACATGTGGAATAACGTCTGCAGGTTGCACATACCTAATATGGAAAAACAGACATCCAAGACATATGACACTGTTGCACTCAGACTATGGACAACATATGTTGTCTGTCAGTCATCCCAATAAGGCACATGTTTAAAGGCTGCCTGTTGCAGCACTATCAACAGGTTAACTGCCACAATCTATGGACAGTTGAATGTATGTGGACAGTGTAATATGTTAAAATGTGTCATGCATATATTGAAAACAAAGTAAATGTTACATGATAATAACACATTAACATGACAGATACATGGTATGCATGCACAAGAGTGCATACACAGTCCAAACAATTGAATTGCAATGACCATGTTGGTAGTATAACAGAAGTGCAGCACACAGACAATACCTACTGACAGAAGGGACCAGGCTGATGTAGATCAGACTCCCAAATTATCTACAAGCTATTATCTTGAATGAATCCCACATAACCTGTGTAATCTCATCAAAGAAGGTCCCCCATCATATCCCTTATCAGTGTTCCCAACACATTGGTCATAACCTCCCTGATCTCTTTCCGGAAATCTTCTCAGTCATGGTTGTGGTGACATCTCCTCCAGAGTGCATGCAGGATGTTTCAGTCAGACATTGGTCCAGGTCCCTCGGCATTGTCATCATCATCATCATCATCATCATCACTGTCTTCTTCGGATGAATCTGGTAGTGGTGTCACATATGTTCATTCACGTCTTTGGATTGGTGAATGTCCTCAGCTACCATGCTCTATAATGATTAATTGCAAAACAAAAATGTCCATCACACAAAACAGTTACATGGAAATTGTAACAGAACACAGTATCAATATGATGACAATATACACAGGGACTGAGACACATCCATTATGGACAGAGTTACCTATGGACCTACATGTCGTACTCCTAAAAAGGCAACAGTATTCTTTCTTGGATAATTTTCTTTGCTTAGATACACATATACATGGGTCATTAGCTTTGTGAAAATGTATGAATGTTCAAAAGCATGTTTTACTGTCTGTGTTCAATGATTTATAAGAGCAGCTGCAACGTGCTTTTGTAAAAATGATGACAAAAGTATCAGACTTTCTGTGGACAATAGGTAAACCATATGACAACCTTCTGAGATAGGCAGCATGATATTTTTCTGAACACACATCAATAAAATGAGTACAACACTAAAAACAATGTGCTATGTTCAAACAAAACAACTTCAAACATATCAGAATGTACTATATCTGTTAATAACAGTATTGCATGTGTACAACTGTATGCATTGTCTTCAAATGCAGTCAAGAATCAGAAGACTTAAAAAAAAAATTTCGCAAATATGCTTGTTGATTATGAACCACTGCTATCAAATGGGTATCTGCTCAAGTGTCTGTCAACCTAGGCTATAGTAGGTTTTTTAAAAAAATAGCCAAGGTTTTGGAGACAAAAACAATGCCAATGTCGGCCTGTAGGGTGTGCTGATAATGAATTGCTTCTATCACATAGGTACCTGCTCAAGAGTCAGTTAACCTAGGCTAAAACAGTATTTTTACAAACCCACTCATGGTGTATGAGGCAGATACAATAATAATGTTGAACTGAAGGCCATGGTATAAAGTCTGCAAACAGCTTTTCATCCAGAAAAAAGGAGGTCATTGTCCCACTGTACTCATCCCTCATTAGACCCATTATAGAGTATAATGCCCCATTTGGTATGTACCTCACAAGACATCTGCAACAGCTGGGAAGGCCACAGAAATACCTCACTAAAAGAATCACAAAGCTAAAGCAGATGCCATATGCTGACCGTCTAAAAAAACTCCAGCTATACTCTGTGGCATATCGTCTACTCAGAGGCGATCTCTGCTTAACATGCAAGGCCATGTCAAACCCTGAGCTGTTGGACATGCTCCACTTAAAGAAATCCCAATCCCTCAGAGCCACACGCTCCAGGGATCTAAACCTTGTCATCACAATGAACAAAACATGCTGGAGGGATAGGTTCCTGACCCACAGACTCCCCATACTCTGGAATAGACTGCCCATACATGTCAAGCAGAGCGCCTCATTGGCCCTCTTCAAAAGGAAACTTGATGATTGGATGGGAGATAGGAAATTCACCCCGGGCATCATGTCAGTTGCCCTGCTAGACAGGGGTCCAGAGAAGTAAATATTGTGGGAATAAATATCCAGGGAATTGCTATGGCTAGGCTTGCATATGCCCTAGGGCCGATAGCCTAGTACCAACCTATGAACCTATGAGCAGTGGCAGCACTGACACAACAAACTCCAATTCCCTCTGTGAGTAGACAGACTACACACAATAGATGAACAATCAGAAAACACAACCAGACATAAAGTGTGGTAAAGCATACATCATAAATAACATGACAACACTTGATTTTGCATATAAAACAGTCACTTTAAAACCTGTGTCACAGATACACACAACAAAATGTAATTTGGTTTGTGTATGTTTTGTTAAAAAAATGTGTGCTGACAAAATGGATCAAAAAGGCATACTATATCAACACTATACATTGTATACACCATTGTAATGACAGCTACTATTTGCTGATTTTACTTACCTTACTGATGTATGATGGGTATTCCTGCATTCTAATCAATAAACATGATAATTTGAAAATTACAGTACTGTAAACAGTGACATATGGACTTCATTCCATAATATACATAAAATATTCAACATACCTCTCTCCCCTCACTGTTCTTCAAGCCTGTGCATCCGCTCGATGCACATCACTCTGTTCTGACTGGTTCTCATTGTCTGAAATAGAAAAAATATATATTTTTAACAATTTACTCCTTAAATAACAATGATATACATTTCTCAACACACTTTGTAGACTGTTTTTCTAAAGAACTTTAGATAAGAAAAATACTCAGATGACACTTTTACATTCAGATGTAAACATTTTTGAGCACAGATTGGATGACATGAGATTCAAATCTGAAACTGGAATCTACATCCATACTCTAACCTTGAGACCTTCCTGCCTACCTAACACATCTTAACTGTAACAACATGTTTTCCAGAGTGAAAAGAGATAATGTTATGACATCATCTTGATGGGGGAGGGGGTGGTCTACTAAGAATGATCTTGGCTTAGGATTGCAAGGTATGAACATATGCTTCTCCTTTAGGTAACCTTTTTGAAAACTACATTCATGTCAGCACTGTATCTATAAACATTAATAGTAATGTAAAGCATCCATTCCTCATACAGAGTGCCAGTGTCATGTAACATTGACCTTATGTGAACAGAACCATACCTGTTGCTGGACATCATGGACACAGTATGGTATGGTAAGGACCACTATTCCTTGTTAAATTGCACATCACTAGTTAAAAAAGTCTTCCCTGTTTTTCATTCCAGCAGTTATTCTGACCATCACAGTCCCTCAACATTAGATGCTGATTTTGTTCTTCTGTTGCCTTCAGTATTTCATGAAGAAACAGACCTTCACAGCATTATTAAAAAGTATACAATATTAACAAAACCTTTAGCAAACAGCAGCCCAAAGACATAAAATATATACATTGATTAAAGCATTTTAACATTAATTTTACTTCTCTGGTCTACTGTTTGTCGATAATTCTGGTTGGTTATTAGTTTTCTTCTATCAGCTTGGCATTTTATATTTGGTTACCATAAAACTTTCTAAGTGATGTAAATGGATTTATCAACATTTTCTGGCCCCACTGTTAAATTGCGGATGTTAATGGAATGTTATGGATTACAGAGATATCAGTAGGAAGTTGATAAATAATAGTTATTTGCAACAATGCTCAAAATATATATAAATATCAATGTGTACAATGCTCCGTTAACTGAATGTTATGCCTATATTAAATCAATACAACAACTTAAGATATATGTGTCCCCTTTAAGAACTGAACAAACTGCGTACAAAATATAGACTTGGTGAGTGTCTTTACAAGCTAAGCTAACAAACATTCAGCACATGGTAGTCATACACAAACAGGCACTGCTCTTCAAACAATGTTGTTCAACAACTAATGTTATTAGGCTGTTACGGATTACAGCATTATTTGTAGAAAGACTCCATCAGAGAGTCCTTACCATGCACAACATGCTGACCAGTTGTGTTACAGACCAAGCTAACATTCAACTAGGATTTGATTGTAGAAAACAAGTACTGCAAGTGTTTATTAGCAATCCTGTAATAATACAGAATACAGAAAATGCATACAATCTGACCACCTCTCATAGTGAAGACATAGCTATCAACACACAGCTAAAAACCTATGTTCATGTAATGTTACAGTATTAAAGTTTAAATAAACAAGTCTATGTACTTGTTTATGAAGAGGGATGTAAGTAAGTTATATGCATGTTCCACTTCCAAACTGCAATGGTCCAATAGGTGATAGAGTGGGACTATATTGGAAAACTACAAAATGTGCAGTCAACATGAGAGCACACCCTATGTGAAATGATGTACTTAGATGCTGTAAAACATGTATATCTACAAAAGACATAGTTATGGATATTATTCAATTATTAAACAAAATAACAATAATGGTATCAAACCCATACGAAACAAGTCAGTACATGCAAAGTTCATGCCATTATCCCCACAAGCTAATTCTCACAGCAGTTACAACATAGTTAGAAAAACATATCTATGATATATATGGCTCAAAGAAATATCTGTAAAATCCATAGAAATGCTAGGGTATATGCAGAATATTCTTACTTACTGTAGGGATCTGCAGGCTACCTCCACATCTTGTCAACCCTCCTTTGAAAGTCCGCTGTATGCCTCTGATGCAAGTCATCATAGTGGTGATGAACCTGCACTCCCGTGCAGTAGATCCGCATCCTCTGCCAAAGCTCCTGCATGATTCAGTTTAATAAGTTGATCATAGAAAAGCTTCTGGGTCTAGCTCTCATCTGCTGCTGCAGTCTGGCATTCACCATCAACATCTGGGTCATCTCCTCATTGGTCCAGTTGGGTGAACAGACACATATCAGCATCTTTAAAGTAGCCATCATGATTGTCAGGTGGAAGAAATCTGAAAAACTCAAACACATAGAAATTCTCAATGAGGTACCACACAGCTCACAGTTGTCAATGGCCTGATCAATAAATGTATCAAAATCAATATTTGAAAGTGGCACTGATATCATGTTCTAAGATTAATGGAAGAAAACAGGCGCGTGCCACACATGGTACCATTTATTGATACCTATTGAGTATTTACACGGTACACCTGGGTGTTTTGGTGCATAATGGCAATTTACGCAGATGTGTGCAAATGAGATTCCAACAACTTGAATTTTAATTAACCTCATTAATTACGTATGGTGCAAATGGTAAATAAAGATGGGTGCACTTTGATTCTGTGAGCCTGAGTGATAGGTACCTTGGCAACTCGTGAAAGTTCTGAAGTGATAATTAGTACATCTGTTAAAGATAAAAGGTACATGTTTAAAGTCATATTTACTCAAAATGTTAAATTTAACAAAATTTGTTATAGGTTCATGGAGTCACGTTGTCTGGAAATGTATGTATACAGGTCTTGTCCTTCTAAATATCTTGGTTCAGTCCCATATGCACCAAACCACAAAAGAATCCACAGAGCCAATAGACTCTGAAGAAGTTTGTATAAGTATCAGACGAAAGTGTTTTTAATAAATTATTTTGCAGTTTATCCTTGTTCTGCTGGTTGGTTTATTGGCTCTGTGGATTCTTTTGTGGTTTGGTGTCTGAGGTTCCTGGACTTTGTGTCAGTCCCATATGCAGTTTTATAGACAGACTTTAACTGCAAATGATAATAGTATATAAAAGGATTTACAGATCATCAGCATTTCTTACTGGCAATTTCCTTCTGCATATTTGTAGCGTCAGGGGTTCTATTCCTAGTCAAGAACTGCGCAGATATTATGAGTTATGTTGTTTTTACATATGTTGTATGAAGGTGTTGTTGATACTTTTTACATATCATGTTACTGTTTATCACAGACAATGTTATACAGATATTTGCATTGTGCAGGAATTCGTAGTGTTTATTTTCTGATATGCTGTTCACAGAATCAAATACATAAATATGGTCAACCATGAATATTATCATGTAACTATCAATGTTTTCCAGATGACCAACCATCTTATGGGTGAAAACTTTCCCACCATGAAGAAAATGACATCATAAATGATGCTCTCCAACAACATGGAAGGAGACTCCTAAGCCGATACTGTTTGGAGAAATGAAATAAGGACGGACCTCACCAACAGGATCAATGCAGTTGGAGGCCACAACCAATCCAATGAAGCCTGTAGATGATGCTGCTTGGATCTTATCCTACTTGCAACCAACAGAGTAACACATTATGAGAGGCTGTGGGATGCCACCAGTGGTGGACCACCACTAACTCCTGATGAGATCACAATATTTTGGCCTCATTGCATACAGCAAGAGGGGAGCGATGAATCCCTAGTGGTGGGATTGAAGTTGGAGTTCCAGAATGGGCATGTATCCATGAACAGACTTCCACACAAGGTGAGGATGATGAACATAAGTATATTCAGATATATTGCTACATCTGAGTTAAACACAGATCAGTGCAAACAACATTTGTAATGGTTATTGCATTATTTATTTATTTATTTATTTTACATTTATTAACTGGGTTAGTCTGGCTGAGCTTTTGGCTCATTTTCAGCAGAGACCTGGGGAGAAAAGCTCCTCAGGACTAGAAAACAATTTGTTACTACTATGTTACTAAAATTTAATAATCAGCTGTAGGATCTTACAAGCAGAGACCTGGAGAGAAAAAAAGCTCCTCAGGCAATTCAATTATACAGAGTATTAACAATTGGCAGACAAGTATGTGAGTTGTTACAAACAAGGTTTTAAACAATTAGCAGAAGAAAATGTGACTAGTTACAATATAATTTAAGCTGCTTAGAGCAAAATGAGTTAATAGTTAGGCAGATGCTTATTTAAAGTGGGTAGGATCTAGTTATATAGGAGTTAGGAAACAAGAAAGGAAAGTAAGAATGGCTAGTAGGAGATGTAGGGGAGGTAGAGTATAGGTGACAGACTAGACAGGTAGGTTGTTTAGGGACTGTAAGAATTAAGAGTAGTTGGAGATAGAGGAAGGGAAGATGTAGAAGAAGCAGGGGAATAGTGTTAGAAATACATTAAGAGTGAGGTGGTGAAATAAGAGAAAGGATGTTGGTTTCAGGGTGGTTGGCTACAGTGGCAAGACCACTTTGTTTTTAGGTATTTCCTTGTGGCTAATTTGAAACGTTTGCTGTGCTGGAGGGACTTTATTTCCAAGGGGAGTTGGTTCCAGGATGTAGCTGGGTTATAGTTATAGAGAAGGCAGCCTATTTTGGTTTTGGGTTTGTAGATGTCTAATAATTTTTGATTTGAGCTGTGTAGCATCCTAGCAAAGGAATATTTGGATATGATAGTGGAGAGGCTGGGGCAGAAGGAGGGTAGATAGAGGATAGAGTGGATGATTTGTAGTTGGTATAGATGGAGCAGCTGAGGGAATTCTGTCCAGTCTAGTTGCTGTAGTGCTAAGCAGTTATGTGACTTTTAGGTTTGGTTAGCTGCAAATCTGGCAATCTTATTATAGGTAGTTTCAAGCATGGAAATAAATGTAGAATTTAGGTTTGTGAATTTGTGGCAGCTGTACAGGAGTGTTGGGAGTAATAAAGCCTGGGAGAGAGTTATTTGGGCAGTGTTAGTTAAGTATTTTTTGCTACGGAAAGGTGTCCAAGTTTCTGATGAGTTCTTTTTACAGAGCTAGTAATATGGAGATCAAACTTAAGCTGGTCATCTATTGTAACACCTAGCAATTTAGTACTAGATTCAGCTGAGATGATAGTGTTGTTGCAGGATAAAATGGTTAATGTACTTCTGAGTGTAGTGATGTTTTTAGGGAGGAAGAGTAGGAGCTTAGTATTTTTTGGATTAAGTATTAGTTTGTTATGACTAAGCCAAGTCTCAATTGTGTGGAAGGATACCTGGGTAGTTGAGTGGAGGTCAGTTGGGTTGTCAGCAATGGTTATAACAGTTGAGTCATCAGCATATTGCACAAAAGATGAATGGGGGCAAGGGGAGTAGAACAAGTTGGTGAAAATATTAAAGAGTATTGGTCCAAGTATGGACCCTTGGGGGACTCCCATTTGTACAGTGAGAGGGGAGGATAGTGCAGAGAGCCATTTAACTGATTGCTGGCGGGTTGAGAGATAGCTGGAGAACTAGGAGATAGTAGGGGGAGAGAAATGTAAATTAGTGAGTTTATCAAGAAGGAGTGGGTGAGAGACAGTGTCAAAGGCTTTAGAAAGGTCAAGGAATAGGCATGAGACAAGTTTATTGTTATCACGAGCTAGGGAGACTGTGTTGATGAATGATATGAGTGCAGTAGTTGTACTATGCTTGGGACGGAAACCATGCTATGTGGGTGTGAGAAGGTTTTTCTGGTGAAGGTAATGCATTACCTGCTTGTAAATGCATTTCTCTAGGATTTTGAAAGTGGAGATAGTATGGCAATTGCTATGAAGTTGGATTTGTCTGAGGAGTTGCCTCCTTTGTGAATGGGTAGAGTAAATAAATTCTTCCATACAGTGGGGACATAAGATTCAGAAATGGATCGGTTGATTAAGATGGATATAGGATAGGCAAGAGGTTCAGAGGCAATCTGTAGGAAGTAAGAGGGTAGCTTTTCAACAGATGGGGAGCAAGTTTAAGTTTATAGAGTAATGACTTTACATAGTTGATACTGCTTTTAGAGAAAAAGAGGTAGGGGGGGTTGGAAGAGATATAGAGTTTGTGGGTGCTAGTTTTGTTTCTGGGGGGAGATAATTTATTATGGAGGTTATTGAGTTTATAAAATGATTGTTAAATTTGTTGGCTATGTCTTCAGGTGTTGCATTGGAACATGGGTTAGGAGAGGAATGTTTTCCTGGATGAAGAGTCTGTTTAATAGAGCTCCAGAATTTCTTTGGGTCTGATTTAAGAGTATAGGGAGGATTGGCATAGAAGTTTATTTTCTCATAATGGATGATTTTGTTATTGTATTTCTGAGTTCTTTATATTTCTGAAGAAGAGAAGGGGTCCTAGTTTTAATCCACATTTTCCAAATCCTATCCCAGTTTTTCATGAGGGTTCTGGTAGCTTTAGTGAGTCAGGGAGCAGTATTAGATTTGATTCTAATCATGAGAAGAGGAGCAAGGGAATTTAGAATGTTTAGGCATGTAGTGTTGAAGGAGTGGCAACTTCATCTAAAGGAAGAGTGTTAGTTTTGGAGAGTTGGTGAATAAAGGAGTTAGGACAGAAATGAGAAAGTGAGCGGGTGGTAATAAATTTGTTAGGTTTGGTAAGGTGGGGAGTATGTCTGGTAACTGTTATAGGGCAGCGGTCGCTGAGGTCATTTGGAAGGGTTTGGGAGTTATGATAGTTTTGAGGGTGGGAGACCAATATCCAGTGAAGAAGAGAGCTAGGTAGGTGAGATTTATTAATGTAGGTTGGGGTTGTGATTAGCTGCTCATACTCATGTAGGTTTATACAGGAAGTAGTGTTGGTAGCTTGTATTTTAAGCCAATCAATATTTACATCTCCGAGTATAATTATTTCATTGTGGATGGTATGTGAGAGGTGAGATAGAATGTTCTCAAGTATGTTAATATTATCACCAGAGGGAATATAGATTGCTGCGACAGTTATGGTGTTGAAACTGTTAAGTTTGAAGTTGGTCAGTAGGAGTTCAGCTGGTGAGAAGGAGGGTAAGTCTAGTTTGGGACTGATTTGGGAGAGACAATTGGAGTAGAGTATGGAGACTCCTACTCCTTTTCTTTTAGGTCGATCTAAGCTAAGGATATTATAGACAGGATGGATGATTCCACTGTCCAGATGGTGTGGTTTTAACCATGTTTCAGTTAGGGTAACTATGTCAGGAGTATAGTTAACTATCCAAGCATGGAGTTCTTGAACTTTATTTACAAGGCTCCTGTCATTGATAGAGTAGAATAGTATCTATTTTTGTGGGTTGGAGGGGTTGGCAGGTTTAGATACAGGGGGGTTATTGTTCAGGGTAGTGTCTGTAGAGCCTGGGTTAGGAAGAATGTCACCAGACAGAAGTAGAGGTTTGTAATGGGGTTTTCATTTGAGTAAGTAGAGGTTTTTTTTTTTTGTTTTGTTTTAAAGGGGAGGGGGGAGATATTTTTAATTTAGGAATGAGAGTGGTGGGGTAAGGATGGAGGGACAAATTAGTAGATAGGGTTGTGGTGTAGTACTTGAGTTAAGAGTGGTGTTTGAGGGATGGAAATAGGGAGTAGGTAATTGTGAGTGATAGGAGGTGAGGTGATAAGAGTATAAGGAGTAGAGAAGGTAAGAGTATAGTTGAGTTGTAAGAGACATTTCACTTTATGGGATGTAAAACAGAGAATGAGAGGAAGGGGTGGGAGTAAGGTATAGTAGTCTTTGATAGTGGATAGTAGGTAAGTGTGGGGAGGAGCAAAGAAGGGAGGTAGTATGAGAACAGAAAATAGAGGGGTGGGAGATTTGGGAGGGAGTGAGGGGGTGTGGTTGTATGGATAGGTATAAAGATAATGATATGGGGGTGGGTGGGAAAACAGCAAAGTGAGCGAAGCAAACGGAGTGGGGCTACACCTTCCAGATAGAACTTATCTAAAAAATACTATCAGCTAGTCCAGGGACACTTACCAGAGATGCTACACCTGGAGGGCTTTCAGCTGCAATTAGAGCAAATATGGCATCCAGGGTTTTTAAAACCTTTGGTGTGTTGTACCTGAGCAATCACTTGGGGGTGGGGGAAGGGAGGGAAACCATCAATTGGAATTTAAATCAGTGGGGGAGAATCCAAGGCACTCTGCTAAACCTAGCTAATTATCAAAAGACAGCCAACGAAATAAGGTAAACATACAGGCACCCTTGTTCAAGGACTGGAAGGTTTCTCCAAGAAAAACTGTGTAGAACTACACCACAGGTAGAAGTTGTATGCTGCTTACTAGTCTGCAATGGCAGATTTTATTCCCTTTTATATTTGTATTCCCCCTTTGCTCATTGTTTGCTGCACACAATGTAGCTAAAATTAATATTTACAAGTCCAGCTATTTCAGGCCTAGACCAGGGGGAAACAGGTGAGTGTATCTATACTGTTGCTGTGCACACTAACATGTTTGTGCCCCACTTCATTTTTTGGCCCAGCTATTTACCGTTATACTGTTGTTTCACTAACATTGTACACTACAGGTACATCCAGTAGTGGGGCAAGCCATGCATTATCAAGCGCAGACAGATCAGGTATGTTACAGTAACATTAGCATAGCTTTTAACAATGTGTAGCACAGGTGATGTCTGACATTTTTGTCAATATTTGTCAATACAGGCATTTCTGGTCTGCAGTTGCAGTGTTAATCACATGAGTACTTGCAGCCCATATTACTGAATTTTTAATATATATAGATTCGTATCACTTCACTGAAAGACTAATTCACATTTCACTGACACTCATTTCACTAAGACCAAATCACCTAAACTTCATTTCACCTAAAACTTATTTCACTGACAAGTAGTACTCTAAGGCAAGTCAAAGATATATGTCCTTTTCCCCACTGTAGTGCGATCCTGGTGTTAGTATATATAGTTAGGGGATGTGTGTGGTAGTTGGGTTTTAACAAATAATGTAAAACAAAACCAGACAACAGAAAACTAAATTAAGTGCAGGGCTACGCTCCCCACACCCCCCAATGTGGGGGGCAGTGCCCCCCCCCCACACACACACACACACACACTAACTATATATACTAACACCAGGATTGCACTACAGTTGGGTAAAGGACACATACCTTTGACTTGCCTTAGAGTACAACTTGTCAGTGAAATGAGTTTTAGGTGAAATTAACTTTCAGTGAAATTAACTTTAGGTGATTTGGTCTCAGTGAAATGGGAGTCAGTGAAATGGTCTTTCAGTGAAGTGATACAAATATATATATATATATATATATATATATATATATATATATATATATATATATATATATATGTGTGTGTGTGTGTGTATGTATAAAATTGTGTCAGTATTCATTTTGCTAAATACATGACTGTACTGTCTTTCTCTTTACTTTCCCACTGTGGGATACACAGTACAACTCACACATTCTTCACAGCAGGAGACCTTAAGTACATATATGAATGGGACATGCATGTCACACATATTGTCTGTTTTAACTGTGTTCACTTGATTAATAGTATGAATGATGGATCCATAATGTTTTTCTTTTGATGTGATCCATAATGCTTTTCTTTTCCTAAATTAGTTGAAGTTTAACCCAGTGGAACAACAACATCAACATCATTCCGTGAGTGTTTGCCAGGTGCATATTTATTTTTTTATGCATCACATATGTGATGTATGTTAGCTATGTTAATACATCATATCATTATGGTGTGTGCATTCTGTGAAATATACATATAGTACACTGCAAGTGAAGTAATTAGTTTTTGTAACACTGCTGTAAAATATATATGCCAAGTGTCTTTGATATTCATCATGTATTGTATGCACTTTGTCCTAATCTGTGTCTTTGTATCGTGTAGCACATCAACTGTCTTTATCATCCAGCAGCCCATCCAGTAATGATGATGTTGGTTATGATGTGTCTCAGCATGGTATTATGGACCCTGGCACAGAGGACTTTGAGTTATTTGGAGAGTCCATCTGTGAGGTTGACACTGATGTTGCACCAAATGTATCATCAAATGTGGAGATCCTCTTGTCAACATATTCTGAAGATGATCAACAAACCACAACTGGCAGATCCACAGAACAACCAGACAAAGGGCATTGTTGTAGATGTAGGTAAACAGATTTTGTGCATGACTAGGTGTCAGAGAGTGCCTGCCTCCTCCTGCAGGCAAATAAACAGTTAAAACAGTGGCATTGTTCAGACGTCCATGCACTTGCCCATGCCACAGATCATGTGGCACACCAGCTACATGTCAAGCATGAAGGAGAAGAGCACAGGCATGGTGAGATTATGGCTGCATTGGCCAGTCAGAATGAGAGTTCACTAGCTGTGTCAGTCAGTGGAACCCCTGACCTCTACAATACTGCAACAGTGTAGTACTAAAAGTGAGATTTTGTTTGACATAATTATGCACAGCAGATGGCAACCTGTGAGAGACATGCCAACTGTCCACAGAATCACCATTGGCCATCGAGAATCCCTGTCTGTGGTCCATCCTGCACAGATGTCAACTCTTGGCTCATGTGCTAAGGTCCTACCCATCACAAAGCCTTCAGATGCAGTCCTTCATCTCATCATGGTGTTGTACCCCCATCTATCTTCTGTGTGGGGTCACACAAGGCAAGCTGTATCTGTACATGGTCATGGCAGGGTGGAACATGATGTTAGACATCAGCAAGGTCAACCAAGGTTGCATTAGCTGCCTCATATTATTTCAGTACCACTGTACTGTGACATGTGTTTTCTGAAATAAAAATGCATTATGTTGTGTGTGATTTCTCTTTTTTATGTTGTAATATTGAACAGATATGTAAGTGTAGCACTGCCATGTGTCCCTTATTGTTTACCATACAGTGATGCAAAAAACTGAGTGTATATGCATACCTATGTCGGTTGTGTATGAGTTTATTTCTATTTATTTATTTTTTACACATTTGCATATGCTCATTTTGGAATATGTTAGGCTTATGTTATGTGTGATGCTCAATCTGCACATCTAGTGGGTACTTGCCATTAGCTGGAGCTTGTGTTGCTGTGGTGGGACAACACCTGGACATCACTGTTCAATCTGTGTAATCATGTACATGTGGCTTGACATGACTCAGATGTTTGCTGCCATGTAGCCTCAGCCTGCACTTGTGGTCACACACTACTTTGCCAACACCTGTGACTTTTGTCCCTTATATCCTACTGCTCCTACACCGATAACTGTGGGAAATCCACTTCAAACATTTGTGGTTCTTGTGGTAGTTCACCCACATCTGCAGTTGGAGCATGGCACAAACCATTTTCATCTGTGCTGCCTTCACAGGTTTGTATTGCAGTGCACTGCCAGATGTGGCCAAACAGCTGAACCTAGAGTTCAGTACACTGGGCAAATGCTCTGTGGTGCTTCAGGTTGTTCTGTGTGCTGCTTTGTAAGCCTCCTGTGCAGGATTGGATGGTTCATGGTTCAGGGTCATTAGCCATGGCTCAAATGGATAATCACAGTCACCTGTTGTGGGGGAATAAAAACACTTTTTGTCAGACTGGATACTGTGAGGACAGCATTCTTAAATTGCATCCTAGCTGTGTTCCTGTACTTAACCAGTAGCAGTCCTTCAGGTATTTCACCTTACTGGATTGCATCCATGTGTCCAGTTTCCCTGCAAACAGAAACATCATGGAGACTTCCTGGGTGTGTTGCCATGATGTTTGTTATGCTGCCGTCTGCTGCATAAACAACTTGGCAGTTGATGGATGGCCAGCCCTTTCTGTTTATGTACTGGTCTGCTTCTTTATGGACTGGTGTCTTGATAGGAATTTGTGTGTAATCTATTGCACCATGTACATAGTGAAAATTTGCTATGTTATAGAACTGGTGCATTTCAGTTCTCCACTCTATGTGGGTGGATGGAAAGTGTATGTGGTCATCCACCTTGCTGCACATTGCTTCCAGGAATTTTTCCACAATACAGCATGCAGCTGTCTGTGATACTCCCACATAATCCCCAATGTGTCTCTGAAATGTCCTAGATGCAAGTAGACTCAGGCTGAACACACTTTGGTTTCAAGGCAGATGGGGTTTCCTCGCAGGTTACACATGTTACAGACAGCCTGCACCATATGTCTGTCTAAATTATATCTATCAGTTATTTCCTGGTCTGACAACTGGTTTAGTTGCAGCCTTGCTCTGTATTCTAGAACACACAGCCACAGCCTCATTTCTGGCTTGGATCACTGCTGCCAGTTACAGTATATTACCAGCAGGTTGTATTTTATTTATTTATATATTTATTTTCATTTTGCTACAGATTTTGCTGTAATCCATAGTATTTGCTTAAATTCCTTAGGGTTTGTATGGTATGTGCCAAGGATTTCAAAAACGGAGTTGCTATGGCTGTTTGTCACATTTGAGTCTCATTCACAATGTGTTTTGGACTCACACTGACATGAGCAGAATCCCTAATTATCCTGCACTGATTACTTAAGTACTCAGTCTATCTTCAGCGCGTCTTCTGGAAGCAAATCTGCAGCAGGTGCGCTGAAGTCTTCTTTCAGTTTGCTACACTGTCCAAAAATGTCTTCCAAAGAATTTATGGAATCTGGCCTATTGTTTGTCAATTATTATTCATATTTTCATATTTATGTTCATATTTTCATAACTGAGAATTTTAATTGTTATTCAGGGGCATGGTATGATACATAAGATTGGCAGACAGAAAAATCAATTGTAAATATCCATTTATATCACACTGTACCAGAGGTATTGCTAGTTGTTTGTGGGAGGTTGGCATAATGTCAATGAATTTTACCTTACATATGCAAGGTGCAGAGTTTGATTCTCACATAGCGTAATTGGCTAGGCTTAAAATGGCCCACGAGGGCAGTTAGCCTATTACTATTCTATGAACCTATAAAATAAGTAAACAAGTAATTATGAAAATAAATAATTTTTCCATGTGTACTTGCTACTTCAAAAACAAATGGCTTACAAACTATACAAACAACTTGTTACCACTCCCACAAGACGGGAAAACATGCTGGACCTGATCATCGCCAACATGGGGACTCTATGCTCCAGACCAGAAGTGTATCCCTCACTGGTAAGATCAGACCATAAACTAACCTCACTGGATATTCACATCCCGACCCCACCCCCTGCCCAGAAAACCACAGTGAAAAACTTCTCTAAAGCAAATTTCACACTCCTCAAAACCGAGGTGGATTCCTTCAAAGCCACCGGGCCTGTGGAAAATACGGCCCAGACCGCAGAATCCTTTATAAACGCATTCTATGAACACCTTCAGGAATGCATGGATCATGCAATCCCAAATAAAACCAAGACCCAATCCTCCAAAGGCTGACGTCCTGTCTGGTGGACCCCAGCCATAAACAAACTATACAATAGAAGGAGGAAGCTACTACATGATAGAGCAAAATCCCAAAAAGGGAAGGCATCTCTGATCAGTATTAGCAAAAAACTACGGGCACTCATAAAATCATCTAAGGTCAGTTTCGAGAGAAAAATTGCACAGGGCACTAAGGATAATCACAAGGCTTTCTTTAGTTATGTTAGGAACCTGGGTGGGAATTCCCAGATATGCTCAGAATTAGTCCAAAATGACAAAAAATACACCGAACCCACAGATATTGCCAACATCCTAGCTGACAGGCTCAGCGCAAACCCCCCCCCCTTCCCCACCAAAAGGACAAATATCTATCCGAGCAGAGTGCTGCCCCCCTGACATCTCAGATGCTCAGATAAGAGCCGCCCTCTCCAAAGCAAAAAATACAGCATCAATGGGACCAGACAGTGTCCCGGGCTGCGTCCTACATGAACTCCAAAAAGAGCTAAACCCAAACATAAAACTACTGTTCAATCTCAGCCTTACTACAGGATATGTACCCAAAGAGTGGCATACAGCAACAGTGGTCCCTCTCCACAAAGGTGGTGCCTCAACAGATGCTGGAAACTATCACCCCATAAGCCTGACTAGCTTGGTCTGCATAGCTATGGAAAGGATCATCATGGACCTCATAAATAAAGATATTGGGGACCTACAAACACTGGATCCTACCCAGTTCGGCTTTGTTAAGGGCAGATCCTGCCTCTTAAACCTGGTCAATTTCTTTGAAACAGTCACCAAGGCCATTGACGAGGGGAAGGTGGTCCACACAGCCTACCTGGACCTCGCAAAAGCCTTCGATACAATACCCCACTCAGGCATTATAGATAAGCTCACCAGCTTAAATATAAACCCCTATGTCACTAGATGGGTTGCAAACTGGCTCAAGGACAGAACCCACATGGTTAGAATTGCTGGAGCCATGTCAGACTCCAAACCAGTTACAAGTGGCGTCCCACATGGCTCAGTCCTGGGGCCTCTCTTGTTCGGTATATATTTCTCGGAGGTACAGGCCAACACGTAAGGACTGTGGCTGACCAAGTTCGCAGATGACTGCAAACTGGGTGCCATAATCGACTTTCCAGCCGACACAAGCATCCTCCAAAAGGGCCTCATAGAAACAGACAACTGGTGCCAGAGCCATGGCCTCAAGCTAAATGCCAAAAAGTGTATAGTCATCCCCCTTGGCAAAAACAAAATGCCCACAAATTACCACATAGGTGGTAATCCATTAAGTACAGAAGAAGTAATTAGGGACCTGGGGACCCAAGTTGATAGCAATCTCTCATTTGACAACCACATGGCCAAAGTGGTTAGAAAAACATTTTATATAGCCCACCTAATCATGAAGGGATTCACATCTAGATCAGGGGAGGTCATCATGCCTCTTTACTCATCCCTCATCAGGCCCATAATTTAGTACAATGCCCCTTTTGGGATGTACCTTACCAGACACCTGCAACAACTGGAAAGACCCCAAAAGTACCTCACCAAGAGGATCAAAGGGCTCAAACAGATGCCATATGCTGCCCAGTTAAAGAAACTCCAGCTCTACTCAGTAGCATACTGCCTGCTCAGAGACGATCTGTGCCTGATGTATAAAGCCATGTCCAACCTGGAATTAATGGACATGCTGCACCTCAGAAAATCCAAATCCCATCAAGCTATGTGCTTGAGAGACTTGAACCTCAGCACTGAAATAAATAGGACAGGCTGGAGGGACAGATTCATAACCCAGAGGCTCCCTTCACTCTGGAATAAAATCCCAGTCCAGGTTAGGTAGAGTCCCTCATTGACTCTCTTCAAGAGGAATCTTGATGAGTGGACGGAAGATCGTAGGTTTACCCTGGGTATCACTTCTGTGTCACTGTTAGACAGAGGCACAGTATACTAACCTCGAAATAGGGCATAGCAAAATTAATTTAAAATGGGTGGCGAAAGCCAAACACACTCTGGCTAGGCTTATAAATGCCCTAGGGCAGATAGCCTAGTATGAACCTATGAACCTATTGCATGGCATCAGGTAAAACCTTAGATGTTGTAAAGAAAACTGTCTTTCATATTTGCACTGTAAGCAGCACATCTTGAGAGACATTCAGTGTTATTTATATTGCTATATTATACAATTAAGCATATGTTTTCATATTTCTGTAAACTTCTCAATAAGCATGCTCTCAAAGACGAATTTCTTATTGTCATGTGAAAACATAGCTGGTCAACAAAAATATTCTGACAATATGTGTCTAGGATATACAGTTTGCAATATATGACAATTTGTTTGTGAAAGTTTAGCAAAAAAATATAATTTGTGGATTTATGCATTATAATATACAGGATCATAGGAAGTTAATAGGCTAATGGCCCTAGGGCCTTTACAAGCCTAGTCAAGTTCTACTCTTATTTCCATGATCAGCACCTATTGCCCCTGTCCAAGAAGAGCACAGGTGGAACCCCAGTTGTGAATTTATGGTTACTCATCCAATCCTCCAGATTGCATTTGAAAAGGGCCAATGAGATGTTCTGTTTGACATGAAGTGGGAGCCTGCTCCAAAGGTGTGGTAACCTCTGGGAGACAAATCTGTCCCTCCAGCAGGTTCTATTAATGTCAAATACCAGGATAAGGTCTTAGACAATTTTCATTATAGTATTTATGGGAAAACTATGAATGCACTGACTATTATCACTTTAAAGCATACTTCTTACTGATAACATTGCTACTCGTACAGTTTTAATAGCGTTTATTGTTCGTAAAATATTTACTTTTGCTTATCTTATGCTTTTAAATTTATTTTTCAGAAAATGCTTTGGAATGAATGATGTATGCAGGCTGCTAGAGGGATGACATTCCACATCACATAGGTGCTAATGAGTTAATCTGATCTACTCACTGCCTAATGAAATAACCAAGAGCTACTGGAACAAACATATATGCTTGATATAAAAATTAAAGTATGCCTGCTCAAGATGGTATACAGTTATGGACTGAAACTACTTCTGTGCCTTGCAATCAGATCAAATGTATACTTACCTTATCCCTCTCTGTGGCAAGTTGGTGTCTCCTGATACACCTCACATTTTTCTGCAATCTCTGCTGTAACTGTACAGTAGAAAAAGAAAAACAATACATAGGGAAGCATAATGAATAACTGCATTGGCTGGCTGGTGACTTAATGTCATTTCATAGACAGGTAATGGGACAATATACTTTCACAACTGAGGAGTGTTTGCATTCTTAAATTCTTCCTCCCTTTGGATTAGGAGCTCTGTCTTGCACCTTTTCTTGCCACTGTTGTGGTAGCAATATTCTTCCCCAATGCGTGGGATACCAGGTGCACAGGAGACAGACTTGGCCAAGCTATTCCAAGCCTCAGCCTTATACTGAGACCCGGTATATTCCTCCAGTACTAGTCTCTGGCTGTAGCACTTCATATGAATTGCCACAATAATCCTGGACTCCTCAACAACCCATCATTGTGCTCTAAATGGAACACCATCTCTACCATCATCAGCCACGTCTACAGTGGTCAAGCCAGAAAAATGGGTCTGAATTGAAGCCTAATTCACATCCAGCATGTAGAGCTTGTGTGCAAAGATGCACAACCTTGTCAACTGCATTTGCACAATTGTAAGTAAAGCAATAGCTTGCCAGACACATTGACTTTGAGTACTTCAAGAAGCAGTAAGATTTGGCCATGTGTGACGCTCAGACTTTTGAGACATGTTCCAAAGTTAATCCCTGCTTTGTGTTGTTAGTTATAGTCATGGTTGTTTGGAGGAAAAATAGTATGACTTCTGACATACTGGCATGTTGGGAGTTAGACATTGTTTTGACTGAATAGTACTAGCTGGGAATTGAACCCAAGAATAAGAAGGATAAAATGTTAAACTCTGCTGATTACCTGTCATTGCCAAAGGAGGACTTCCTTGCTAAGATGGTAATTACATGTATACTAATTTAAAATTGAACGTAGAAATAATGTCAAGATATCTGTATGTCTGTAGCTTTACTTAGTCAGTGGACTGCATCTCTTTGTGAAAGGAAGTGATTGTGTTTGTAAATACATCTCAGATACATGTAGTTGCATGACCTGAGTAAGACATTTTGAGTTAGGTTACATACATACTTCATAGCACACACTTTCGTGAAAACTTTTGATATGTGAGAATTCAATAATTAGAACAAAAATGTTGTGCACGTCATGCCTATGTATGTGTATTCTACATTACATATCATCAATGTCATGTTTAACACAATTTGCATACATTAAATTGCACTTCTGTAGTAAGTAGTAATGACAAATGTCTATCAATAAACAGAGGCATGATACTAATGTGCATTTGCTTTGAAATTCCTAAACAAAATGTGTGATTCTGCCCCCTCTGTATCTGTCAAGTGGATTCAGACCCCGCATCAGATGTCTTCACTATTTATGATCACTGGATTTATACCTTGTTTAACAGAGAAAGTTACCTAACAGGTTGAATTTGTTCACTGATGAAAGTTGACATCCATGCATTGGTGGCAGTCTGGTTTGAGCTACAGTAGGCAGCCTAAATTAAAATTTTCACTTTTTTCCTTAGGCAGTGAACCATGTTTGCATGCTGCTGAGTGGAGTACAAATGCAAAAATATTAGAAAACAAATATGACAGAGAAAAATGCTGACAGTAAAATTAATTCAGTCAATGGGTTTACCAATCAATGACCAGAACAATAAGTGCTTTCAAGTGCCACATTCATTTGCAATTCTCCTTGCAGTATAAGAAATGCAGTTTGTGGCACTCATTATCAGACTTGTACTTAATGACAAGTAATGTAAAAGTGGACAGCCAACAGTTCACATGCAGTTAGCAATATTGGGAATAGCTGAGTTTTACACAAAAACATAGTTATCTAAAAAAACGTGTGTAAATATGTACTCAGATACCCCTCTGTAAAATTATCAATTAATTTGATTTGAACCCTATGTAATGTGTCATATTTCTCTCAAATTCTTCAGCTATATCTTGTGCCATAGGGATTGTTAGCTGAGAAGTGGAATTTATTCACTAAGTACTATCCAGAATGCTGACAGCCAGAAAATGGCACCTAACTTGTATGCACTAGAGAAGGCAGCTCAAATTAAAATTTTCACTTTTTTATTAGGAAGTAAACCATGTTTGTGCACTGCTGAGGGAACAGCAAATGCGAAAGGCATTAGAAAAAATGAAAAAAAAAATTATATAGAAAAAGAGCTAAAAGGAAAACATAATTCAAGCACAGGATATACTCAGCAATGGCCAAAAGAAGAATTGCATTACAGTGACACATTTATCTTTCCCACATCTCCTCGATACATCAAAACTTTAACTTCTGGCACACATTCTGAGGACTGTAGGTACTGCCAAATAATGTTAAAGGGGACAGACAACAGCTCACATATTATTAGAAATACTGGAGATAGTTGATTTTCAAGCAGCAACACAATGACATCACAAAATGTGAATAAATATGTATTCAGCCCTCAACTTCACTGGATTCATACCTTGCATCAGCTGTTTTCTTTCTGTAAGGCCACTGCCATTACATCTTGTGGCACAGAAAAATTTACTAACAGGAGTATTTTCTTCACTGAGCACTATCCAGAGTGCTGATGGCAGCTCACTGGTGCCAGGTGTGTTTGCCATACACAAGGCAGCCTAAATTAAATTGTTCACTTTTTTTGTTAGGCAGTGAGCTATAGCTCACTGATGGGTTGGGAGGGTGGCTTAATGGCTAAGGTGTTTGCCTTATAAACACAAGGTGCAGGGTTTGAGTCTCACAAAGGATAATTGGCTAGGCTCAAAATGGCTCACAAGAGCAGTTAGCTTAGTACAAAACTATGAACCTATGGGGCCTGCTGCCAGTACAGATATGCAATACCAAACAACGTGTAAATGATGAACAGAAAAGAAAAAAAAGGCTACTGAAAAAGATGAAACATTATGAAACAAATAGTTAAAATGTATAGTTCTGATATTTCCTCAACTTGGTTGTGTTTTTCATCAAGAACATATGCTCATTAGACATAATTAAGCTCAAACAAACATAGACATCTTTGGATTAGAACACCAGGACACCATGGCATTCACAAAACACATTTCAGGTTTTTATCACTATGTGTCACACACGTTACACTCTGAAGTTAAAAAGGAGAGTACATGTCCTCACTGTGTGTGTGTGTGTGTGTGTGTGTGTGTGTGTGTGTGTGTGTGTGTGTGTGTGTGTGTGTGTGCGTGCCTGCGTGCCTGCGTGCGTGTGTGCGCGTGTGCGTGTGTGCGTGTGTGTGTGTGTGTGTGTGTGTGTGTGTGTGTGTGTGTGTGTGTGTGTGTGTGTGTGTGTGTGTGTGTGACATTGTATCATTTGGAATTACAGTTCATTAGAAAAAAAAATCTCCCATTTATACTGTGTAATTTGCAGTTAGATGTGTGGATGGCTGTGATATTGGCAACAAGAAAGATACACTTTACTCATGCAATATAAATAAAAAAATGAACACTGCACCTGTTTGCTTCTCTTTATTTTGTGAACATCATTCTCAGATCAATGCTTCTCTAACAAGACTGCTATGTATTTTGCCTTGCAGCTAATATAATGTTTCAGTGAGTAATTTAATCCCTTAGAATTGAAGACACATTTATACTGAAAGGCAGAAACTGTTGGCATAAACAGTTCATGTCAGTGTTAGGAATGTTTCTAACCTAAGTCAGTTAATGGTAGTCACAGCATTTCTTGTAAGTCCCTTCTCCCTGACACACCCTGATTCATATTGTATTCAGAGTAATCATTCACACTTGCAAATACTTACCAGGTAACAAATTCTTAGTGCTCATCCTTGTAGAGGTAGGGCATGTAAATGCAATCATGTAGTTTCTTTACACCATGATTACATAACCTGCACTTAGTACAGGTTTGGGAATCCATGTATGCTAATGAGTACACTCCTTATTTTCAAATTCACAGTGCTGAATCTACACTATATCAAGGTAATCACGTAGGCAAGCAAATGTGTATCATGGTAGGGAAACTATTTATCCAGAGAGTTGCATGCTGATAATTGCTTGCAAAACAACTAACTTGATGCAAAGGTAAGTTATTGTTTCTTACAAAATGCTGTATTTCAGCTTACTGATTGATTGCATTTCACAATACACCCATAGGTTAGCGTATGCATTGCTTGTCTTTGCTGGTGACATAGGCATTTATATCAGTTATTTGGTACACACTCTTATGGAACATTTTCTATGCCTATCAAGTTGCCTAGAAGTTATTGCAGAAGAGTGTTGCATCACTTTCTAGCAAGGTCTACTGTTAACAAATCCAAACTGTGTTGGGTCCAGAGCTTGGAGATTACCTATGTCCTTCTTACTAAAGTCCATAATGATTCTTTCCATGACCTTGCAGATTCAGCCAGTCCATCTTATGGGCCTATACTTCCCAGAGTCAGTTGATGGTCCCCCTTTGTGCAGAGGGATTACTGTTGCTGTCCTCCATTCTGTCAGAACATAGCCAGTTTGCAGGCTGTTGTTAAACAGGGATCCAAGTGGGTCTGCTAGGTCATGTTTTAAGTTGTTTAAAAGTCAATCTGGGATGTTGCCTGGTCCCATTGATGCTGTGTATTTGGCCTTGGAGAGCCCCAAGATGACCTGCTGTCTTGACATAATAGGCTGAGGAATAATGGCAGGTATACTTCGGGAATGACTGGAGGGGACAGGAAGGAGGGGGGGGGGTGAAATTTGCTCCAAATCTGTCAGCTAGCAGGTTGACTATTACCTCCAGCTGAGTATGGGTGGTGTCATCCACAACCAGTTCAGCACATAGCTGGGTATTCCCTTTTTAGATTTTGTACATAGTTAACGAATGCCTTGTGATTATGGTTAACTATGGAGGCTATTTTTGCTTTGTAATTAGCTTTGAAGGACTTGAAAAATCTCTAATTTTTTGCCTAAACTAGAAATGTGTTTTTTCCTCTGTTGATCCAGCTACTTCTTGTTCTTAGACATTAGTTTATTTTTCTTGTTGTTTAGCCTTTCTATACTAGGCATCCACCTGAGTGGCTTCATTTTTTCAGCAAGACCTGGTTTTAATATGGTCAGGTAGAGTTGATTCTATATAACTACTTAAGTGGTTATACAGGGCACTGGTGTACACCTCTGATTAGGAGTTTGTGGTGTCTGCATTCGAGGAGGCTTTGAAACTTCTTATACCATCACTTAGTAGGAAGTAATTTGTCTTTGAAAAATGCTTAAGCATTTTTGAGCTTGCTTTGGTATCTGGTCTTATAATTACATCAAGGGAGACTGATTTATGGCCTGATCATACCAGGGAGGACATCACACAGAGGGCAGTGCAATGCTATCCCACCTTAGTGAGTACTATGTCCAGGACATGAACCTCTTGTAGTTGTGCTTCTAGATGTTTCTGAGCATTTCCACTGACAAAGTCCAAAAATCTCTGAGACAGCATGTTTGCCTTCATGTATGTTTCCTAGTCAATGGAAGGATAATTAAAATCACTCATGAGTAAGATGTTCGGCTGAATGGGAAGTGACTCCAGTACATCCAGGTATGCAGTATGCTTTGTTTTTTTCATGGTGGGGGACCTATAACTAGCTAAGATGTGGTAGGGTGCTTTGCCCATAGTTAATTGGACATGGAGTAGCTCAAGAGAGTCATACTGTTTGACCAGTCTCGAGGTGTACTTATCCTTAATGAAGATGAATACACCTCATCCTTTGGTTCTTTCATGCTCAACTTGTGGTATGAATGTATGGAAGGCATTGTAGCCCTGCACAGCTGGGGTGCTTTCTGCATCTTTGAGCAATGTCTTGGTGACTGTACAGAGGTCAGCATTTTCCAAAGTGAGGAGTGCTTCCAGGGTGTGCAGTTTCTTGTTTAGACTTCTAGCATTACAAGACATTGTCCCGTTCGATTCTCATCTAGAGCGTCTTCTGTGTGGAGGCATACGTGAATGGGGCGTACCTTCATTGAAGGTTGTGCGTCAGGGCTGGTAACCTGGTATGTAAAAATCCACTACCAATCATTAGCGGACTGGAGTTCCGCTGTGGCGACCCCTAACCAGGAAAAGCCGAAAGACACAAACAAACCTTGCGTTTATCTAGAGATTATTTTGTTATGTTGGGAGGCTGGTTATTTTGACACTTCCTAAAAAAAAAAGAAATAATAGGGGTAGCTAATGTCTTTTCCAGTATCCAAAAGCCTAGAGGACACAAATGCAAACCATTTCTGGCAAGGCAGCATGGCCTGTCGACCATGCCTTCTCAGGCTGACAGATATTGGATCCCTTTGGACTGACACCAGAAGCTAAGACAATTGATAACATGAATTTTTTTGCTTGTATTGTGGTATCAACCTCGGAGAAGGTCAAATTCTACTTAAGGCTAGGATTATGTGACACATAATCTGAGAGTTCAGTCATGTCTCTCTTCATATAGTCCAGTGAGGTATATAACAAATCATTCACCCCCACATGGACTGTGATGGAGTCATACTTGTGCTTCTGGTTGACTGACTTGACTGCTTTTGTCACTTAACACATCCTGGCACCTGACAGATAGCTAACTGTAAGCCACTCCTTATCCAGCCTGGTAAGGAAAACACCTGTGTGTCTTGCAATGAACCAATACATTAGGTTTTGCGGTGTTAAGCCTTATGGGCTTATTTGTTGAGACACTGGTGTGTACATGTGTCATAGTTGTTTTTTGCATTGTCATTTGTGTAAGTGCTTTCTGTTTGGGAGGCCTTTGATATATTGGTAAGTTACTAGTGAGTACCTCTGAATATGTGGGTTTATGTGTCATGTGTTTTTTTTAGTGTGGGAAGTGTGTGTACTGACAACCTGTTTGGCATTCAATTTGTCCTTTTCTGACAGTTTTGTCTCCAATTTCATAGTGTAGCTACATCTCTCACATAAAGTAGTTGTTTGCCTCAGGGGTAAGTCATTGCCATTATACATGAGACAACTGCTACATTGCCTCAGGATGTCCATGTCTATCAAGATGGCCAGAGAGATGATGGGAAACTGCCCATCCATTATAGCAGGTTATTACTGTATGTTTTATTAGGGAAGGGGATGGCTTAATTTGACAGGACTATGCTGGTAGTGTCGAGACTACAAGAGGGACCTATACTTTGTGTCAGCTAGCTTGGTACTTACCTAAGAACCTATGACTAGGACTAGTACCACTTACCCTAATAACTCAAAGGAAACACAAATAAGGAACCAATAGAAGCAGGCAAGGAACCAGTTGGAACCACTTTATTTCCAAACAGCAGTTAAGCGCTTTCATCTTTGAATAGAAAAGACTTCTTTACAATTGCATATACACAAAAGCCATACAATTAAATACATAGAAAGACTCCCTGTCACATGATACAAGCATCCAATAAAAACCTTCCTTAATTAGTCACTAATACATATGAATGAACTGGACCAGAACAGTTAAATTTAATTAAAAAAAAAAAAAACAATTAAAAAATTAAAACCATTTATACTAAAACCAACAACTGTATTCCAAATAATAATGTTATTCTTATTATATATATATATATATATATATATATATATATATATATATATATATATAAAATTCAATCTTCTAAACTTTTCAGTTTTAATAATGAGGCTATGGAGCAGGAATCATTTAGCCCCGGTGGCTCCAAAGCATTACGTCTAATTTTCCAGATGAGTTCCCTTTTATTTAAGTGTCCATCTACAGTAAATCCCCTAGAGACTTTTACAACAAAATCCAATACTACAAAATTAAATTTATGATTTGGGGCATGTAATATATGTCTATACAATGCATTGGACATTTTAGCTTTCAACACATCATTAATATATTCATATATTCTGTCCTTTAATTTACAGAAAGTTTTCCCTATATAAAATACATTACATGAAGCACACAAATCAGCATAAACCACCCAGATGGATTCACAATTAAAATGCCTTCTAACAATAAACTTCCTATTGTTAATATAGAAACAATCACATACTAAAATATGTTGACATTGGTTACAATTATTACATATAAACATACCCTTAGGTCTAATCTCACCAAAATTAGACAGCTTTGTCTCCAATGATTTGTTAAAACATTTACCCTTTCGAAAAACAATTTTTGGTGACTTACCAAATGTCTTCTTTGACTCATCCGTAGATGTAATAACCATCCAATTATTTTTAATCACATCATTTATGGCATAAATATTAGTTGAAAAGGTAACAACAAGAGGTTTGTTATAATGACCTGGAACCACCTCTTTGTTTGGTAAACCATTGGTGACAACCTGCTGAAATTGTACATTTGATATTAGCTTTAATGAACATATTCAAATGGTGAATGTGATTTCGATCCACCTGGTGATTTAAATGAAGTAACTGCTGAATTTAGTGATTTTGATTCTTTTTTTTTTTGTGTTGGGTAATTTTCCAGTTGGTGCAAATGCTTTTATTTCCAAAGTTGGTGACTATGATTTAGTTTCCAAATCGAATAATGAGAGTGTTAATAATGATTGCTGTTCGTAGGTTCATAGGTTCATAGGTAGGTACTAAACTATTGGCCCTAGGGCCTATACAAGCCTAGCCAAAAAGGTACCCTAGCTTTTGCCACCCAAGAAAGTTATTTTCCTGTGCCCCTGTCAAGCAGAAGCAGTTGAAACTTTTAATATGAGTCTGAATGGAAGTGATATTTCTACTGGTGATATAGGGCCAGTACTTATTCAAAATAGTAGTAACAATTTCACTATTTATAATTATTCTAATAAAAGTTTTTTTACTGAGCACGCTGATCTATTAAGCAAGAGTTTGAGTTTTCTTCCAGCTTGAAAAGCAAATTTATCTGAGGTTCTGCTGAATTTAAAATTATTAGAAAATTGAATCTTGCCTCTTGGTTTGAAGCTCACAATACAAATAAGTTTAGAAATGATTAGAAGATGTGTAAAAAAATCTGGTGTTTTTAATATGCCACTAAATAATTGTTTAGCAGTATTTGAAAAATTATGTGAAAAAGACATCCATAGGGTAAGTAAAAGGGCTACTGATAGGAAAGTCTGTTGTCTCCTAAAGTTGAGGAACAACTCTATGTTGAATTATGTTCGAATAATAAAATCAGCATGATAAAACCTGATAAAGGTGGTGGAATTTGTATAATGGATGCAAATGAATACAACAATAGGATGCATAAATTGTTATTTGTGGATATCTATAGGCAAATATCAAAAAAATGAGTTAAATATAGCTTATGCTAGAATAGATGTCAGCCTGTATGATGTGCTCAAGCAAGGAGAAATTACCTTGGATGTGTATAATTATTGGTGTAACAAGAGTCCTGTAGTAGCTGGCATTTCTGGGATACCAAAGATCCATAAAAATCTTTATGACCTACCTATAAGACCGATAGTTGATGCTAATAGAAGTAAAACCTTTTGTAAAGCTAAATATTTAGATAGTATGTTGAAGCCTTCAGCTGAAAAAATAGATCAGATTTGCAAGGACTCATTGGATTTTTTGACTAGGTTGACTACAATTAATTTTTCTAAAGATTGTTTATTAGTCACCATTGATGTCCAAAATTTATATTCTGTCATTCCTCGCATAGAGGGTATTGAGTGGTTTGAGGATATTCTTTCTGATGTAGGCTTGTTAGATTCTGATGAAGTCAATGCCATGGTAGCACTTAGGAACATGGTTTTAGCTAACAAATTCTCATACTTTGATGGACAATTATTTAAACAGTTAACTAGAGTAGCAATGAGGGGTGCCTGCACCCCGGGTTTTGCAAATCTTATTATGACCTACTGGGAAAAGAATTTTGTTTTTAATAGCCCTTTTAAATCCTGTTGGAATTTTTACACCAGATTTAAGGATGACCTTTTTTGGTGTGAGATGAGTCTTTTGATAAGTTAAATAAATTTTTAGAATTCATTAACAACAGCACTTCCTTTTTAAAGTCCACCCACTTGGTTGACAAGGATAGTATAGTGTATCTGGACATCCAATTGGTTAAGGATTATGAAAATGGGTGCTTTTTGTCTAATATCCATCAGAAAAACACATTCTCTAACTCTTATCTCCACTATGATAGCTGGTATCCAGCATTCCAGAAAAAGGCAGTTGTTAAAGGCCAGGTAGTAAGGTTAGCTATGATGATTACTGAAAATGGAATGTTCCAACATGAGATAGATAAACTGTAGGTTATGTTTCAGAGGCGAGGGTACCCTTTGGATTTTTAGTTAAAGTTAAATAAGAGGTCTGTAATAGGAGGAACAGAGGGATTTTTGCTTCTTTGTTACCAAGACCGAATGTCTAATTTCAGCCGGTTGTAACCAATGGTTTACCAAATAAAGAGGTTGTTCCAGGTCATTATGACAAGCCTCTTGTTCTTACATTTTCTACTAATATTTATGCCATAAATGATGTGATTAAAAATAATTGAATGGTTATTACATCTATGGATGAGTCAAAAAAGACATTTGGTAACTCACCAAAAATATTTTTTTAAAATAGTACATGTTTTGAAAAATCATTGAAGACAAAGTTGTCTAACTTTGGTGAGATCAGACCTAAGGACCTAAGGGTATGTTGAGATATAATCATTGTAACCAATGTAGACATATTTTAGTATGTGATTCTTTCTATATTAACAATAGGAAGTTTATTGTTAGAAGGCATTTTAATTTTAAGTCCAGTTGAGTGTTTTATGTTGCTTTGTGTGATTCATGTAATGCATTTTATATAGGGAAAACATCCCTAAATTAAAGGACAGAATATGCAAACATATTAACGATGTGGCAAAAGCTAAGATGTCCAATGCATTATACAGACATATATTAAATGCCCCAAATCATGAATTTCATTTTGTAGTATTAGATTTTGTTGGGAAAGACTCTAGGGGATTTATTGTAGATCAACACTTAAATAAAAGGGAACTCATCTGGATACTTAGACTTAATGCTTTGGAGCCACTGAGGCTGAATGATTCTTGCTCCATTGCCTCATTATTAAAGTTGAAAAGTTTAGAAGGTTGAATTGTATGAAAATGTTATATTTATATATATATATATATATATATATATATATATATATATATATATATATATATATATCCATACATATATATGTATATATATATATATATATATATATATATATATATAGACAGAGAGAGAGAGAGATAGATATAAGTTTTGTTATATGTTTTTCTTCCTTCTATGGTGATATATATATATATATATATATATATATATATATATATGTATAAAATAATAATAACATTATTTGGAATATAGTTGTTGGTTTTAGTATAAATGTTTTTAATTTTTTAAAATGTTTTTAATTTTTTTTAATTAAATTTAATTGTTCTGGTCCAGTTCATTCATATGTATTAGTGACTTATTAAGGAAGGTTTTTATTGGATGCTTGTATCATGTGACAGGGGGTCATAGGTTCATAGGTTCATAGGTTAATACTAGGCTATCTGCCCTAGGGCATTTATAAGCCCAGCCAGAATGTGTTTGGCTTTCGCCACCCATTATAAATTTATTTTGCTATGCCCTTTTTCTAGGTTAGTATACTCTGCCTCTGTCTAACAGTGACACAGAAGTGATACCCGGGGTAAACCTACGATCTCCCATACACTCATCAAGATTCCTCTTGAAGAGAGTCAATGAAGGACTCTGCCTAACCTGGACTGGGATTTTATTCCAGAGTGAAGGGAGTCTCTGGGTTATGAATCTGTCCCTCCAGCATGTCCTATTTATTTCAGTGCTGAGGTTCAAGTCTCTCAAGCGCGTAGCTCGATGGGATTTGGATTTTCTCAGGTGCAGCATGTCCATTAATTCCGGGTTGGACATGGCTTTATACATCAGGCACAGATCGCCTCTGAACAGGTGGTATGCCACTGAGTAGAGCTGGAGTTTCTTTAACCGGGCAGCATATGGCATCTGTTTGAGCCCTTTGATCCTCTTGGTGAGGTACTTTTGGGGTCTTTCCAGTTGCTGCAGATGTCTGGTAAGGTACATCCCAAAAGGGGCATTGTACTCAATTATGGGCCTGATGAGGGATAACTAAAGAGGCACAATGACCTCCCCTGATCTAGATGTGAATCCCTTCATGATTAGGTGGGCTATATAAAATGTTTTTCTAACCACTTTGGCCACGTGGTTGTCAAATGAGAGATTGCTATCAACTTGGGTCCCAAGGTCCCTAATTACTTCTTCTGTACTTAATGGATTACCACCTATGTGGTAATTTGTAGGCACATTGTTTTTGCCAAAGGGGATGACTATACACTTTTTGGCATTTAGCTTGAGGCCATGGCTCTGGCACAAGTTGTCTGTTTCTATGAGGCCTTTTTGGAGGATGCTTGTGTCGGCTGGAGAGTCGATTATGGTGCCCAGTTTGCAGTCATCTGTGAACTTGGTCAGCCACAGTCCTTCCGTGTTGGCATGTACCTCCGAGAAATATATACCAAACAAGAGAGGTCCCAGGACTGAGCCTTGTGGGACACCACTTGTAACTGGTTTGGAGTCTGACATGGCTCCAGCAATTCTAACCATGTGGGTTCTGTCCTTGAGCCAGTTTGCAATCCATCTAGTGACATAGGGGTTTATATTTAAGCTGGTGAACTTATCTATAATGCCCGAGTGGGGTATTGTATCAAAGGCTTTTACGAGATCCAGGTAGGCTGTGTGGACCACCTTCCCCTCGTCAATGGTCTTGGTGACTGTTTCAAAGAAATCAACCAGGTTTAAGAGGCAGGATCTGCCCTTAACAAAGCCAAACTGGGTAGGATCCAGTGTCTGTAGGTCCCCAATATCTTTATTTATGAGGTCCATGATGATCCTTTCCATAGCTTTGCAGACCAAGCTAGTCAGGCTTATGGAGCGATAGTTTCCAGGATCCGTTGAGGCACCATCTTTATGGAGAGAGACCACTGTTGCTGTATGCCACTCTTTGGGCACATATCCTGTAGTAAGGCTGAGATTGAACAGTAGTTTTATGTTTGGGTTTAGCTCTTCTTGGAGTTCATGTAGGACGCAGCCCGGGACACCGTCTGGTCCCATTGATGCTGTGTTTTTTTGCTTTGGAGAGGGCGGCTCTTACCTGAGCATCTGAGATGTCAGGGGGGCAGCACTCTGCTGGGATAGATATTTGCCCTTTCGGTGGGGGGGGGGGTTTGTGCTGAACCTGTCAGCTAGGATGTTGGCAATGTCTGTGGGTTTGGTGTATTTTTTGTCATTTTGGACTAATTCTGAGCATATCTGGAAATTATCACCCAGGTTCCTAACATAACCAAAGAAAGCCTTGTGATTATCCTTAGTGTCCTGTGCAATTTTTCTCTCAAAGCTGGCCTTAGACAATTTTACGAGTGCCCGTAGTTTTTTGCTAATACTGATCAGTGATGCCTTCCCTTTTTTGGGATTTTGCTCTATCATTTAGTAGCTTCCTCCTTCTATTGTATAATTTGTTTATGGCTGGGGTCCACCAGACAGGACGTCTGCCTTTGGAGGATTGGGTCTTGATTTTATTTGGGATCGCATGATCCATGCATTCCTGAAGGTGTTCATAGAATGCGTTTATAAAGGATTCTGCGGTCTGGGCCGTATTTTCCACAGGCCCGGGGGCTTTGAAGGATTCCACCTTGGTATTGAGGAGTGTGAAATTTGCTTTAGAGAAGTTTTTCACTGTGGTTTTCTGGGCAGGGGGTGGGGTCGGGATGTGAATATCCAGTGAGATTAGTTTATGGTCTGATCTTACCAGTGAGGGATACACTTCTGGTCTGGAGCATAGAGTCCCCATGTTGGTGATGATCAGGTCCAGTATGTTTTCCCCTCTTGTGGGAGAGGTAACAAGTTGTTCCATAGCATCTGAGTTTATAAATTCTAGGAACCTTTGGGCTAGGGTGTTGGAGCTAGCCCAAAGGGACTTTTAAGTATTTCATTGTATGTTTTTTGTGTATATGCAGTTTCGAAGAAGTCTTTTTTGTTCAAAGCCAAAAGTGCTTAACTGCTGTTTGGAAATAAAGTGGTTCTAACTGATTCCTTGCCTGCATCTATTGACCAATTACCCCTAAACATTGCACCAATGATGTCTGATGAAAAATTTATGAGAAGCATATTTTTTGGTTGATATATAGAAAATGCATGGTGTAAAGTGTAAGGTGACCATACACCACTCAGTGTAGCCCACATGCAATGCTGCATCAAGTAATATTCATGTGAATTTTTCTGCACTTTCACTAAGTGAATGTCATGGCCCATAACTGTGGACTAGATGCCACCTCTTTGCCTAGGCAGCTCATTCCTTTCAACCACTAAGCACAAGAGATCTGGATGAAGCCAAAACTACTGAGGTGGGCAAAGGCCCCAAATCAGGGACAGATTTTAAATATTGATTATAAACTTAGAAAAGTGCTAGAAGAGTAGGTTTTGCATAGTATACATTTTCTGTAGTCTAAGAAGTCTGATACTCAAATAAATATCTTTAGTTAGTGACTACAATCCTCAACAATTTGTCAGAAAATCATACATTTTATGAGAAATAGATCAAAAATATGATGCAAAAAATCTGGACAGTTTCAGAAAATGTAGAGTTGAGAGCTTTTGATGCATCTGTATACCATGCATGATCCCGCCACTGGGATTGTGGTGCTATTGCCTTCATCTGTACACCAACTCTATTATTACTGGTGGGAGGGATGACAGAGGAAGCTCCATGGCCATTATTTGGTCTGAATAATGTATTTGTTTGCCAGAAAAACCCTTAATCATACTATACAGAATGCATCAGGTAGTAAATATCCTACATGCAGTAGCAGGGTCATACAGAAGGGTTTTGAAGCTCTCCTCAGCAGCTCTCCAAAGGTTATAGACTGATGCCATTAGCCAAGATTTGAGTCAGTAGTCTGCATCCTACGAAATGCAAAACAGGGAGAGGACACATAAAAAAGGGGGGAGTGATTACTCAGTAGTACATATAACTCTCTACAGATAATTAAATACCTATGGTTAGCAACATTAAAATGATTTGCACTTACCATCTAGGTGATCATGAGGAATTCTACCATGTAGGAATAGAGTGTAGAGTAAGATTTTGTTTTCCAAATATGGGAATAATGGCGACTGCCAGGATGCTGAGTCAAATTGTTTTTGATGATGATGCACCCCCTTGCATCACACACTACCTGGCAATTGATGGAATGGTAGCCTTCCTGTTCGGGTAATGCTCTTCTGTGGACCAGATGGGGTGTTCATTGCAACATGGATGCAATATATTACATCCAAGCTCCTCAGTAAAGCATGTCATCCTATAGAAGGCACCCATAGTACAGGCTCAGCCCTAAGGTAGCACTAGGAAATAGGTTTACTGATCCATATGTCCCAAGAGTACATTGAGGAACTGCTGAAATATCATTGAGACAGGTGCCCATGGGATAGCCAGCAAGTCCCAGTTTGTCTCTGGATGGTCACCATGACATGTGTAGTGAGGATTATACATGTCTTAGTATCCACAGGTATAAGAAGGCCACCCACCCACCCCAGTTCCTGTCTGTGAGCCATAGAAACTCAGCAATGCCTATACTAACCCCACATCCATTCAAAATCTGTTCAGCATTTCCTGTTCAGCAAAGTATAGACATGTCAGTCTTTGCTATATCATCTTCTTCTCAGAGGGTGAGTGGCACTGAGCACAGCTGGTTTTGACATGGCAGAGACAGGCACTTCAAAATGGGAACAGCTAGGCTGCCAGTCATCATCACTAATTGAAAAGTGGATGAAAAAAGTTGTAATTTCACTTTTTATAATGCTGCTCTGCACGACACAGATGTGCATAAGAAAGTGACTGTCAATCACACAAAGGAAGGAAGACTGCCTTATTTACATCTCTGTATTACCTCTCTTGCAAACTTCTTTCTCCGTGTGGATCAAACTACTGTGCTTAAGTGCAGCTGGTTTCTATCAATTGCTCCTCAAACTGTGCTCAGGCATGGACAATGCAAATTCCCACTATATCTAAGTACTATGACAGTGAATATAACTTAGTATCTCTTTCAGTTACATTTTTTTGCCTCCGTTTAAAAGTTATAGGAACATAGCAATATACTAGACAAGCAGTCATGGGGATTGTGAGATGCCTTGATAAACAAAAAACGGCCAAGCGGTTACGAGACTGCAACACCGACTTTATTGTAAATCACATAAAATCCAACTTAAAGCGCTTTTCATCTGCTCATACGCAAACTTCTTCAGAAGTTACAAATACAATGAATCAAACATACTTAAATAGTCAGCAGCTGGGGAAAAAAGTGCGGGAAATTTTAACTTTCAATTGATAATTGAACAATATGTAGCTTAAACTTGAACCCTTATCATTATTAATTTAAAGAATTGTAAATTAATAAATAATTCTTCGATAAAACTTAGTTCACGTATTATATACACAGAACTACGAGCAAGATTTAATATCAATAAAAAGTAAATATTAAATATTATATACTATTCCTATTACTGATGCTATCACAACATAAATACATTCTTACATACAATATTTTAAAATAAAAACTATCTATGTAAGCTTTAAAGCTTTAAAATGCTCATAATTGAGCATAATTCATTCAATCCTGGGAAACTAAAAGCGTTTAATTTTAGTTGCCAGTTTAATTCTAGTTCTTCTAGTTTAAAAGATGCTGGGCCACCCCTAATGTCATTAACAAACTGGTCGATGACCATGAATTTAAAACAGTGTTGGGCATTTAAATTAACATGTTTAGCTAGAGCATTGTCAAGTTTATTATAGTTAATAGCATAGATATGCTCATAAATTCTCTCACGGAATCTACGTTCTGTTTTTCCCACATAAAATGCGGGGCAAACTTCACATCTAGCTAGATAGACAATGAACCTACTGTTACAGTTAAATTTAGATTTTAATTTAAATTTATGTCCATTGATTTCGAAAAAACCTGTAGCATCTATAAACTTGCAGTAATTGCAACTTTCACACTTGAACGTGCCCAAAATTCTAGGTACCTTCAATTGACGTGTTTCCAGGAGTGCTTTCAAATTGCTCCCTCTCTTAAATACTATTGAGGGTCTAGTGCCAAGCCATAAGTCCCAGTTCTTATGTACTATTCTAACTATTTGGTTGCTTTTGACATTAAAAGTTGTTATAAAACTACATTTAAAATCTTGTTCTCTCTGAGCTGGTAGCTCTATAGGTGAATCTATTAGTTCTATATCCAAAGAGTTCTCACCAATATTAGATATAAATTTAGTTAATAAAATTGGTTTCAACAAATGTCTTTCTCTTTTACAGGTAACCTCTTCTATTAAAGAATTCAATAATTCTTCAGGATACCCCCGATGCATAAACATTCTCTTCAAAAAGCCACATTCCTCAAGAAAGTCTGTATTCAAAGTAGAAATGCGTGAGGCTCTCACTAACTGACCTTTGACGACAGATCTTTTTTGATGTAAAGGGTGGCAGTTTGAAAAATGCAAGAAAGAGTTTGAATAAGTTGGTTTCCGGAAAATCCTTGCTGTATAAGATCTTAACTCTTTAATGTCGTGACTGGTACTGACCAAGTAAGCAACTCCAATCTCCTATTAAACAATGATCTTGGGTATATTGAATCTTCTGAATTATCTAAGGTTATTGTCAATAAAGATGGTGACTTTAAGGTGTATAATTTTTCGACTAGTGAAATTTCTGTCTATATGGTTGAACTTTTGGCAAAAGGTCACACATACATCCCAAGTCAGCGTATGGACATAGCTAAATCTATCATGGATTTTAAAATGTACACAAGGAAACTGAACTTTCAATTATTATTTACAAATTTAGTAGATACAAAATGTGACAATGAATTCAGGATTCCAAGTACATTTAACTCCCCATTGCATCCCTTATTACAGACTTTTGAGCAATTGTGCGAGTTGGACTTCAGGCACATTGTTAACTTTAAGAATAAAATGTCTAGTACTAATGAAAACTTTATCAGGGAATCAGAACTTGTGAAATATATACAAACACAGTATATAAGTGTTTGTAAACCCGATAAAGGTGGTGGCCTGGTCGTATTTGACCAAGTAGATTATACCAATCGTATGTACCTATTATTGAATAGTGATACTTATCAGCAGAGTTGTAGATCAGAAGCTAATAGAGCATGCAACTTGATCAAAAGTTATTTGAATGACTTGTTTATAGAAGGACGAGTTGATCAAGCAAGGCTTAACTATATGATCACCCTATTTCCTAGGTATCCATCCTTGTTCGGAATTCCCAAAATACATAAAGTTTTAAATAACCCACCAATGAGACCTTTAGTTGACAGTAGAGGCTCCCCTACATATGCATGTTCAAGGGTCATTGACACTATGTTACTAAAGTTTGTTGTGCTAGAAAAACAAATATGTAAAGACTCTTGGTCTTTTTTGTCTAGCATAAATGATTTAGAATATAGATGTGATTCGAACTTCTTAACAATTGATGTCAAAGATTTATATACATGCAGGCTGCATAGGACATATGTTTGAGGCCAGTAATCCTCTTGGTGAGGTACTTTTGCAGTCTTTCCAGCTGTTGGAAATGTCTTGTGAGGTACATCCTAAATGAGGCATTGTACTCTATGATGGGTCTGATGAGTGATGATTAGAGGGGCACTATAACCTTTTTATTTCTACATGCGAACCCTTTAGTAATTAGATGGGCCACATAGAAGGATTTCCTAACTACTTTGGCAATATGATTGTCAAAGGAAAGATTACTATCTACCTGGGTCCCCAGATCTCTTATTACCTCTTCTTTATTAAGGGGGCTGCCACCTATGTGGTAATTCATGGGTGTTTTGTTTTTCCCAAACAGGATGACTATGCATTTTTTGGCATTTAGCTTGAGACCATGACTTTGACACCAGGTGTCCGTCTCATTAAGGCCCTTTTGGAGAATGTTCATGTCAGCTGGAGAGTCAGTTATGGCTTCAATTTGCAATCATCGGCAAACTTGGTTAGCCATAGTCCTCCTGTGTTTGCCTGTACTTCTGAGAAGTATATGCCGAACAGTAGGGGTCCCAGGACCGAGCCTTGTGGGACACCACTTGTGACTGGTTTAGAGTCAGACCTGG
Organism: Protopterus annectens; assembly: GCF_019279795.1. NCBI lineage: Eukaryota > Metazoa > Chordata > Ceratodontiformes > Protopteridae > Protopterus > Protopterus annectens. The sequence goes on from NC_056735.1 coordinate 921,266,843, forward strand.
ATCCCGCTCATCTTACCATGTGAGTTCTGTCTGTAAGCCAGTTGGCAACCCATCTGCTGATGTAGGGGTTTATGGGCAGGCTGGTGAGTTGTTCTATAATTCCTGAGTGGGGAATGGTGTCAAAAGCCTTGGCGTGGTCAAGGTAGGCTGTGTGAACCACCTTCCCCTCATCTATGGCCTTGGTGACTGTCTTGAAGAAGTCAACCAGGTTTAGTAGGCATGATCTGCTCTTAACAAAGCCGAATTGGGTCGGGTCAAGTGTTTGGAGGTTCCCAATGTCTTTGTTAATGAGTTCCATGATGATGCGCTTGCCATTGCCATGCAGACCAGGCTAGTCAGGCTTATGGGGCAATAGTTACCATGATCAGTTGTGGCCCCTCCTTTGTGGAGTGGAATAACCGTTGCTGTGTGCCATTCTATGGGCACATAGCCTGTGAAGAGGCTGAGGTTGAACAGTGTGTTTAGGTGGAAGGGGTTAGTTCATTTTGTAATTCATGCAAGACGCAGCCTGGGACACCATCTGGCCCCATTGATGCTGTGCTTTTGACTTTTGAATGGGCTGTTTTCACCTGTGAGTCTGTGATTTCCAGGACACTACACTTTTCCGGTATTGTTGTGGGCCCTTTTGGGAGTGAGGGGGGGGGGTGAAGTTTGCACTGAATCTATCTGCCAGGATGTTGGCAATATCAGTAGGTTCAGTATATTTTGTGCTATTTTGCACTAGCTCAGAGCAAATCTGCGAGTTGCCACATAGATTCTTGACATAGCTAAAGAAGGCTTTGTGGTTATCTTTCTTATCCTTGGCTATTTTTCTTTCAAAGTTAGCCTTAAATGATTTTATGAGGGACCTTAGTTTCTTACTGATACTGATCAGGGATGTCTTTCCTTGTTGGGATTTGCTTTTTTTCTGAACTAGTTTCCTCCTTCTATTGTATATTTTTTATGGCAGGGGTCCACCAGACTGGTTTTCTTCTCTTAGGGGAGTGAGTCTTGATTTTGATAAGCATGAAGCATTTTTAGGGTTTTCTGTCCAACTGATCTGGTACTTTGTATGGCCAGCCGATCAACCCAAAACTGTAAGTTAGAAAAGGAATGCAAAACTGGTTCATAGCTTGGACTTTGTTCCTAGATTTCAGGGATGTTTTCAGTATTATGTCTAGTCTTCCAAAATATTCCTACATTTTATTCTCATTTATTCATTGTTTCCTTCATCAGTTCCTAAATATTTATACACTCCTTCCTGTTCAAGTTCCTTTATATCACATTCCTGTCCCAGACTGACATTTTCTTGATGTCGCAGCTTTCCTGCTTTAAAGTTGCGTTTGCACATTTATTCAGACCAAATAACATTATTATGTCATCTGAAAATGTTTTGACCACTTGCAGGTGTGCTTTCAGTTCCGCATCTATTGAACTATATAAATCATCCACAAAAACAAGATGAGAATTCTTTTCACTTTGTTGTTTTCTGAGAGCCAAATTGTAAACATGACCTAACCTGTTTAGACAACTTAATGGGTTAAGGGCAAGACATAAGAGCAGCGGTGACCAAGATTCACCCCGGAATATCCCCTTTTGAATTTTTATCCCTGGGACAATAATGTGTCCTTTATCATGGCTTAGCTGCAATGTTATTTACCACTGTTTCATGGTCACTGTAATGTAATCACTCAGTATAGGTCTATCTTATACATTTGTAAGCACTCTTTTATCCATGAATTTGGGATGCTGTCAAATGCTTTTTTGTAGTCTATCCATGCCATACTTAGAATATTCCACTTTTTACATTTCTTTATTATGACTTTAACAACAAATGATCCTTTGTACCATATGACTTTCTCTTGTTACCCTTTTTTCTATTGTCATGATTGAGCTTTCTTCTAAATGACTATAAGCTCATCAGTTCCAGTGTATATTTTATACAACATGGGAAGGCAAGGTATTGGTCTACAGTTTTTAGGATATCTTGCAGATTCACTCTTAAGGATGTCTATAATTTTTTCCTGTTGTTAACCAGGTTGGCATCTGTTCATAGTGTGTATATAAATAGTTCATACTCATGGGTACATCTTCCTGTAAATCGCTAATAGTTTTTAGCCTGAGATTAGGTACTTCATCTGGGCCGGGGGGGTTTCCATTTAGGAGCTTTTCATAATTTTGTTCCAATTTCTCTGGCTGTTACTTCATTCCATTTCATATCCTGTACATTTGAACTTTTATTCTTTCTTTTACTTCTTCTACCCATTCAGCATCTTTGTTATGTTCCACAGGATCTACATAGGGCGGTGCTTCTATTCCCTTTCTCTTGTTTCCCAATTCTCTTTAAACCTTTTCTGGGTCATTGATACATTGCTTCTTTTGTACTTATATTTATCTGCATACCATGTCTGAGTTTTTCTGCCTGTGTTGATATCTTCAGTTTATTATTTGCAGCAGTGCATGACAGACCCTGGTCTGTTCTGATATCACACACTGCTTTTATCACTTCTATCCTTCTGATCATTTTTCTTGTTCTGCTCCCTCTTTTGTACTCTTCAGAAAGCAACACTTCTTGTCTTAATTGCTTTATAGTTTTCTCTGTTTGATACTTCCATGATGGTATTTGATTACACCCCTTCCTTTCCTTTAATGCCTTGTATTTTTGTGGTAATTAATGTCTGCTATTAACTTGGCTGCACAGTAATACACCTTACTTACTTCTGTAATACCGCATGCATTTCTAGGAACAGTCTTGATTACTGTGTTCATTTGTTTAATCACAGTTCTAACATTTTGGCTCTTATTGATTTTCTGTAATAGATTTCTTTCATTGATCTTAATATGTCTATCCATCTTTATTAAATCAAGCAACTCTTTCCTTAGATAATTTTCTTTTGAACTAAGGGCACATTCTTTGTTCTCCATTTTCTGTGGACATTCTACAGAAGGTAGGTAAAAAACTTTCTTACACTGTGAAGGACACCAATGACGACACCAATGCTACGATTTGAGGAAGGCTTATTTGCCGAAAGCGTTTATCGGAAGACTGAAGACTGCTTATTTTATGTTATATTCTTTTTATTAAAGTTTTGATTTTACTATTAAGTTTTACTGCTGTGGTGGACATCAGGAGTTTTTAGTAGTGTTTGAAATTCTACAGAAAGTTCCAGAAAAATCTTCCTGTGTCATATTCTCATCAGCTTCATCTTGTGTCATCCATTGCTCTATCATATGGGAACATAAAGGCCTATCACTCCATAACATTGACTGTATCAGAGTTGCCACTGTTTCCTGATCCTTCCCTTGCTGTGCCACTCCAGCTGAACTTTTGTACTGGTTTTCTACTGAAGAGTCTGAAGTATCTTCATATGGAAACTGATCAGTTGCTTCCTGCTCCACTTGTTTCTCCTTAATTTGGAGACTCATTGTTCTATCATGCTGTGATGTTATCAGAGTTAGATTTTCTACACTAAATCCTTCATTTTGCAGGTAATACATAATAACTTCAGTTTCTGTTTCTTTAACTTTTCCATTACTAATCCTCTTTTATGCTTACTACCTTTGTTTTCTTATTTTTTGCATAGCAACATTTTCCATATCTGGATGCCTTTTCCTGTTTTTCTCTTCAAATATCTTTGTGCTGCTTTTTTTGTCTTGATTAATTTTGCTTTCTCCTTTGCATAGATATCACACCATATTAAATCTCTTTTTTTCCCATGTTCATATTTTTTTCTTAAGATGTCTCCCACTCCTCCTGTTACTCCATACTTGGGGGTGGGTGTTTGTCATTGGTCCATCATACTGTGACATAGCCTGTGTTAGACTTTCTACAATAAATCCTTCACTTTGCAGGTGTTCCATAATTTCATCTTCAAATTTTGTAACTTCTACTGTTCTGTTCTGCACTTTGTGGTTTTACTTTTTGCATTGTGCAATTTTTCATATCTGAATGCCTTTGCCTGTATTTATCTTCGAATATCTTTGAAGACAATTTTTTTGTTTCAATTAATTTGGCTTTCTTATTTGCATAAATATTGCACCACATCAGATCTCTCTTTCTTTTCCATGTCCATGTTTCTTTTTTATACCTTTCAACAATCTCTAGATTTTGTTCTTTATATTTTCGTCCTTCCTCAGTCACTTCTTTTTCCAAACAGCCCAAGATTTCTTGGGCTATATAATGTTTTTCATGAATTTGTTGTATTAATGAACACAAATTTTCATTTGAAGCTTTTGACAGTTTTTCTTGTGCCAGTATTTTTCTTTCTTCTAATTTCTCTTACTTTGTTATATATCTTCTGTCTGTAAATTATGTGCTTCTTGTATGATAGTAACACTGCATAATTTCTTTCTTATCCTCAATATTAGTCTATCATCTTTATGGTCTGCCAGTTTTTATGTTTTTTTGTGGACTACTACTACTTCTTTCTTCTATAATGGGGGGCCATTCTCCCACTGAGCCTGACCTAACCCAATTTTTCTTATAACATTAATTTATCTTATAATAATCGAGATGTGGGATAAAACTACATGTTTGGAGAGTACATGCAGTCTCTACACTTGTCTGTCAAATTCACATGTTTCGTTATCAAGAGCATCAGACCATTCTTTCTGAGTCTGTCTAACAGGTTTTTCAAAAGTTTTATCGTTATATTTTTCATTTCTGTCATAGGTTATACTAATATCCCTGAAGTTCTTGACATTGCTATTTCTTATATAATTTGTTGCACTGTATGCTGGAAAAGTGCAGCTGCAATATTTAACCTAAATATCAATCCTTTGGTTTCATTAAGCTTATATGAGCTGAAAAAGGTGTGATGCTTCAGTTTACAAATTGACATGCAATTTGGTCATTGTCTGACTAGAGATTCAACTTGCTGAACAGTTTGGTAAGTGATTTCACTTGTTACATCATCCACTCCTGACAACAAGTGCCTTTCCCTTTTAATAGCTTTACTAGCTGCTCTAATGTCTGCAAAAAATATGTTTTCGCCTGAATTCTTAGGCCAACTTGGCCGTATCACTATGGATAAAACTATAGGTGTGGGGTGCAATATTTCTATTATACCCAAGCTTTATGGGTATATTTAATGTTTATAATAGAAATGCATTGTTTCTAGGTAGTCTCCTTAGCTTGTTATAACACATCTTTGCAGAAACAGTTGTCTATCATGCACTTCTGAACTTGATTCAAACTTTGAGTTTAGAGTGACTGTTTAGCTGGTATAATACAGTTTACTATCATTTAATAGAAACGGACTGGGCCGAATGGTCATATCCTCGACCGATGTCCACAAAAATGTACATTGCTGAACTCCGGAATTGCCAAAATACATGTCAAATGCGACCTAGGGACAAGCTTTAACATGTGTCGAGATAGGGGTCAGATGGTGTGATTGGGAAGAAAGAGATAATTAGAAACTTATTTTCTGGAAGTGTAATGAGTTGGCAGACATTAAAGATTCTCTGTAGACTGCTCTGTCAGAGATACTGGGTGAGAAAATTGGTGAAACTAAGGAAATTATTTTTTCAGCTATGAGGCAGAATTGTAATTGTCTAGACATAATAAGGCCTTGCTGAGTCTAATTATGGTGTCTGCCAAAAAAGCTATTAGGAGAAAATGGAAATCAAAGTCTAAAACAACTTTACTAGACATGGTTAACATTGTAAAAGAGATACAACAGCTAGAATTGGGATCTTTAGAAAAGGGTAGGAGAAAATTGCTTAGGAAAAAAATGGGAATTGTGGGAACAATAGGCACAAAGGAGGAACAAGGTTTAAAAGTAGGCAGGATTTGAATGAGGGGTCTATATTAGAAGACTGAATGTTTAGGTGATCGAACACCTAGACATCGATCTACTAATATCGAACCGCACAATGTCAAATGTCCCAGGGAAAAAGGTCCCTCGGCCAAAACACAAAAAACATTACTTTACATCTACCACACATCCCCCATCATGGGGGGCTGTGCCCCCCACCCCCCCTAATTAAATATACCAACTCTGAGATCGCTCAACAGTAGGGAAATAGCAAAATCTGACCAACAGCCAAGGGAAATCATTCCCTGCGTGAAATTGGTTGTTCGCCATTTTCTGCTTTTGATATTAGTAGGTTGATGTTTAGGTGTTCGATCACATAAGCATTTGGTCTTCTAATATAGACCCTTGAATGAGTTATGTAATGTTTGACTGACAATTACTGGAAAGATTATAAGTGATATATAGGGCAGGATTCACGAAGCCTCCGTGTAAGAGTTATAACTCTTACACGGAGGCTGCAGTTAAACGGAGTGATGTCAGCATGCTCTACATATTCATGAGAGCATGCTGAATCACACCTAAGGCTAACACGGTCCGTGGAACACAGTAGGGGGCGTGTCCATAGGCCGAGCCCTGTAAGCGGACACGCCCCCAGAAGAGGAAAAGTTCCCAAAGTAAACACCCACAACAAAGTGCACGGAAATGTGAATAAACAGAACACAACACATGCCCCCACAGGCTATGAACAGAAAACATATAAATAAACATGTTATATATTTTTTTAAATTGTAAAAATGTGTAACCGTGAGTGCGCTTGTTTGCGCGGGCGTGCCCGTAGCGCAGCTACAGTTAGCAGTCAGTGGGAAAGCATATAAGAACTAAGTATGCAAAATAAGCCAGGAAGCAATGGTGTAGCAGTAGAGATGTTGGCTGAAGAGCAGGCATTCATGGTTCGAGCCCCCACAACACCAATTTTTTAATTTTAGCAAAATAAGCAGGAAACAAGTCCCTGACAAATATGTACACATAAAACCACATTTTATGTAAAATGTAATGAAATAGCCCATTTATATTGAAGAAATGTGAGGTAACAAAAGAATAAAAAATGCCAGATGTGCCCATAGCTGAGCTACAGTTTAACAGAGTGAGTGCATCTTCCCGTAGATGAGCAGTGGTTTAACTGGTGCAAAATGAGTGCCCGTAGCTGAGCAGTGGTTTAACATGCTAAATCTATGTGCCCCTAACTGAGCTGAGCGTAATATGCGTGCTGATAGCCAAATGAGGCTTAAACCAGCGTACCCCGTTTGCGCGGAGCTGCGCACCGCACAAACAAGCTAACCGACGGGCAATGTTGAGCAAGCCATATCAAAACTGCCTTTACACAGACACACCCCTCAGCATGTCTAGACAGTCATGAAAAATAAAAAGCAGTGGCAAGGTTCGAACCCAGGATACTATACACCATAGTCAAGGTACCAAACCACTAAGCCATGACAGCAGTACCTAGAAATGCAATAATAGCTAATATATAGGAATGAATACAAACTGGAGCATGACAATGCAGGTTTACTGAAGTTGATACAATTCCAAAATGGCCAATCACAGATATGTGCGGGAAAAACGGACTATATAAGCCCCTTAGGAGGGAATACACAGCATAAACGATTGTAGAACTGACCTGCAGGCAGAATGACAGGAGTAGGAGAGGGTAGTTGCTTTCGAGCACAGAGGTGGGGCATTGAGGAGTCCAGGTACATGGTCTTGCTCCTAGTCCACAATCATGAGGCCCAACTCATGCAGGGCCAGGTACTCTGGGGAGCATACAGGGCCGAGGCGTGGGACCGGTTGGCTCATGATCTCACCAGTGCCACAGGGATTCCAAGGACTGGTGAGCAGGTCCGTCACCACCATGCGGACCTGAAGAGACGCAAGCAGGACCAACTGAACCTTTGGATCCAGGAGGCCCGACAAACACCCAACGCCCCACTACTGAGTAAGTTACATTTAATTATGTATGTAAGAAATCAAACTAGCTGATATTATGGAGATGTGTATTCCAATATTACTTCATTTATATTACAGCTGCAGGTGTCCGTTCTGCAAACCGCAGAGCCTATGGCGATAGGCTGGTGCGGTTGCGCCACCAGGCAGGTCAGTAATCCACTACCAGTAACTGTAAAGAAATATAAAGGTATGACAGTCAGCAAAAGAGTGCAGTGTAGTCAGTAAGGAATAAAATGTGCAAGTAACAGTGTAAAAGTGTCTGCAAGTATTGCTTGATTACAAAAGTGTGCTTCAGCCTGTAAGTTAAACCGAAAAATGAAACTGTCTGACATATATTCTGAAATATAAATGCCCTACCTGTAAGGAAATAGTACACAACCTGCAGCAGGCTGAAAAGTATAGCTGCAGAAGATGATGAAATCACATGTGTGAAATATATCCCTGTTGAAATACTGAAACATGACAGAAGTGAGACTGCTGGAAAGGATTGTAATAACTACAGGTAAAACATGTCAATAAAGCCTAGAAGTAAGTACCATCCTGAATAGTAAAATGAAAGCAAGTGAGAGAGTGTGAGAAAGTGTCATGAATCCAGCAATACAGTAGTAATAACCCCTGAATAATGTATACTGCAGTCAAGACAGAATGAAATGCATGTGAGAATCAAAACCAAACAGCGAAATCTGTTCAAAGTGTTGCTGCATCTGGAATGTGTATCCCAAAATCTGGATATGTTGCTCTCAGTCTGCAATATGCAGATAGGATGATTGTCTGATATACCAAACATCCACACTTGTCTACATCTATATAAAGCAAATGTAGCAGGATGATGTAGCTGAACAAAGCTAGATATGAATGTGTATGAAGAACAATAAAATGTATATTGATGTTGCAGTAACAGTCCTATCACCAAGTTGAAATAGTTATCATATGCGAAACTGTAGTTAGAACAGTAGTGTGTATATAACTGTAGCTATTAGAAATGTACAGCATATGTATTGGTATTCAAAGGTGTTAATATTATTTTCTTCACCCCACCCTATAACCACATATAACCCATTCCACGTGAAAATGGTATGTGCAATCACAATTAACACCCCTGGACGTTTGTCCTGTTGGGTCATATATATTTGCATGTCCGTTGATGCATCTGCCCTGTTCATACATCCAAACCTGATGGCCTGTTGCCATCAACTAACCCTGCATGTTGTTGGACTGTGTATTTCTGTTCAAATTATGCATGTGTTATGCATGCTGTTCAATGGTGTGAATATCTGGGTGTTTGGTTAATGGGAATACTAATGCATGCTGTTACAACTAATTGTGAATGGTGATGAAATGAAAGTAAGATGCTCCAAAAAATTAAGTTGCTCCAAAAAATAGATTCAGCTCTTATAAACAAACTTGAAATTTATTTAAATGAGTAAGCGCTTTCGCCAAAGGCTTCTTCAGACTCTTAAGACAAAGACAAACATCTACAAAATACTTTTAAAACCAGCTAATACTTGTCATTGGTCAAATCGGTTCACATGTTCTATTAACTTAAAGATACAGAAACTAACGTGAATGTAAACACAGCCGTGAATCTCTTACCCTCATGGAATAATATCGGCATAATTAGATATTCATAAACCATGCTGTTCAAGCATAAAAATCGAAGACATCATTGTCCAATGTTAAATTAAGACATACAAAACTGTAAACATCTTGTCTAAGCGTTTTCACATTGATTAAACACTAAACGCTTTCAGTACATTGTCGTATCATGTAGTTTAAACAGCCACAATAGTGCATACATCGCACTATCATGAAAATCTATGGATAAAAAACTACATGAGTATCTAGTCTCTTAAAATACTTAGTCTTTTCAAATTACTTTAGAATTGCTCTACACTTAAAGGTTACTATTTTAAAATCAAACTCACTGTGCAGATAAACGATCTATACTTGTATTTACTCAACTGAAGGCATTGTACATCAGGACGCTACTGTGCGTCAATACGTCATGGTAGATTTCTTAAAGAACCAGACGACATTCGGTAAACACTCGCTTTGAACATACAGCCTAAAATTACATGAACTAAGTAAAACAGTATGTACCTGCCTATTGGAGATTATCTCAGATATTATTTATAGGTAATTACATAAAGATAAATAAATAAATAAATAGAGATGGAAGAAACCAAGACTTTCAATTCTTATATAAAAAACGCATATTGTAAGGTGCAGAATAATAAAACTTCTAAGTAAAAAGGTTAGATTTTCGACCCTTAATAGTCGCAGTACTTTGATACGTTCTAATAGGACGTATTCAAGCATGATATACAGTGTTGATTAAGCGACATCTACAAACACTAGTTTGTGGCTCATCAGTCTGTGTCATAAAGGTCTTATTTGCCATCTTTAAGGCACCAAGATCTAAAAATAACTTAAAAATAATTTCCAATACATAGTTTATCATGAAATCTAGTAATGCATTTGACAGCTGAATTAAATGCTATCTCCATGATATACAAATAATACTTCTTAGAAATTCAACATCAATAGGTGTTTTAACAATACCCAATAGGGTATATTAAATAAACCTACCCAAGAGCACTTCTTAATAACAAATGGGACCTTATGTATAGGACTGGGCTTACTCATAAAATAATGGCATGGGGAGCTTACTGTGTGACGATTGTCTAATAAAGCTTACAAAACTCAGTATTCTAAACCTCAGACCTAAGGGAACCACTAGTAGGCTTTCCAATGGTTTTTAAGGTTAGGTGTGACTAATGGGAGTTGTCTTCATCTCCGTAATTTTCTATTTCTTAAAAATGGCTTTAGTTGTACTTTATCATTCAGGCCAGGTGGTCTGTCAGATCTCAATCTTATTATCCATCTTGTTTCTTGTTCTAAAGTTCTGTTTATTAAATCACCACCCCTAAAGCCTTCAAAAACACTTTGGATGACGCAAAATTTAAAGTTGTGATTTATGCCTGACAATTTTTTATGCCTGGCTAAGGCATTAGTTTCAGTGCCCACTCTGCTGTGATATATATGTTCCCTAATTCTTTCTTTAAGAGATCTGTTGGTTTTCCCTATATAATAACTTTTACAGTCTGTACATGTCGCTAAGTATATTACATTCTTAGTCTCACAGTTCGTGTTAGTTTTAAAAGTATAGAGACGTCCTGTGTTAGGGTGTTCAAAAATAGTATCTTTGTTAATATAGGCACATTGATTGCAATGACCACAAGGTAAGGTGTTCCTATCGTTTATTAATCTACTTGTTAGTGCATATCTGGGTCTACATAAGATGTTCTTCAAATTGGGAAGATTCTTGTAGGCTATACTCGGTGCTGAGCCTACTATTTCACTGACATCCCTGTCAGATTTCAAAATTCCCCAGTGTTTGTTCAAGGAACTTTTCACTTGCAGGTCCATCCTACTAAAGGTAAGGTTGGCTCTGACATCCGTTACCGAGGATCTAGGAATAATCGTAGTTATTTCTTGTGCCTTAAAATAAGGTTTCGCAGTGCTTGACCTTAGGTTCTCTACTATATTAATAGTATCTGATATTTCTTTTTCCTTATAACCTCTTTCTAAAAATCTCTCTTTCATGTCATCAATGCCTGCATCATAATATTCTTGCTGTGGATTCAATCTAGATACTCTCATAAATTGTCCTTTAAGGACATTTTGGAATACATGACCGGGGTGCATGCTTTGTCTATGTAATATATTATTCCTTTGACAATCTTTCCTGTAAATTGTTGTGTTAATCAGGCCATTGGTCATTCTAATTACTTCAACATCTAAATATGGTAAACTTCTAGCTGAAAAGTTCATAGTGAACTTTAAAAAGTCCGTAGTGTTGTCCAAATATGAAACGAAGTTTAATAAGGAAGGCTCATCACCCAACCATATGAAAAAAAGGTCATCTACAAAACGACAGTACATTGCAACATATTTTTTGTAACATGGATTCTCAAAAAGGTGAATATCTTCCCATCTAGCCATAACCAGGTTGGCGTAGCTATTGGCACATGATGTGCCCATAGCTACTCCATCCTTCTGTAAATAAATGACTTCCTGAAATGCAAAAGCATTATTAGTCAAAATAGTCTCAAGTAACAAAGCAACTAAGTCAACCTTCTTGTCCAAGAAATCTGAGTGTACTTTCAAGTATTCAGAAATTAATCTAATACCTGTATCATTAGGAATCATAGTGAACAAGCTGACTACATCAAGTGTCACAAAAAAATAGTGCTGTTGTTCGCTCAAAGATTGTGTTTGAGAGTATAAATCTAAAAGAAATTGCTTGCTATCTTTCAAGATTTTCTTATTCTCATTAACTAAAGGTCTTAATATACTTTCCAAATAAATGGAAAGAGGTTCTGTTAACCACCCCTGTCCTGCTACGATAGGCCTAAATGGCGGGTCTGTACTGTTCTTATGTACCTTGGGAAGTCCCTGTATGATTGGAATGGTTGGATTTTTCACCTTTAGATATTCATAAAGTTCCTGTGTTATATCTTGTGACATCAATAGGTCATCTAAGGTATTATAGACACTAAAACCATATTATTTAAATCACCTTTAGTCAATTTTATAAATGTGTTAGTGTCATCAAGCATCTGGAACATTTTGTCAGCATAGTACTTATAATCCATGATGACCACAGGGCCACCCTTATCTGCTGGTCTTATTACAATGGAATTATCATTCCTTAGGGACTGTACGCTTGTCTTTGTTTATAATTCAAATTGTCCATGCTTGATGGTAGTTTTTCCTGGTGAGTTCTATAAATATCATCTTCTACTACGTTCCCAAATACTTCTATGGTTGGATGTAGTTGAGGGATAAATGTACTGTTTGGACGATGTCTATTTATATTTATACTGTTATTAAAGTGACCAAAATCTAGTCTAAGTTGTAAGTTCTTAATATACATTTTTGTCTCTATAATAGTATCTACTAAATCACATCTTTTTGTGGGAATGAAGCCCAGACCTTTATTTAGAACCTGTTCTTCATATTTGTTTAATATTCTTCCAGATAAATTCATAATTAACGATTTTGTCTCCCCCACATTTTCTTTATTGTGGGGCCTTGTTGCTCCTGATCGTCTACTGAACCTTTCCTCTTCTGTCTCCCCCTGCTGGTCGACCTTCTTTTGTCCAAAAAATGGTTTTGGGCTATGGGGAGGGGGGCAGGAAATCTATTTGGATTTAAATTCACACTATTTGATTTCGGTCTCACTACAGCTGCGCCTGATCTCTGTACATCAGTTATGCAGCCAGTCATACTGTCTCCTAAATCAACACGGATTTCCTTTCCATTAATTTGTGTCCGAGAAGGGCTATGGTTCTCTGTATCTAAGATGTTATCTTCTATGGTCTGCTGATCATGCCTTACACTATTATTAGGATCTAAAGCACAAGGACTTTCACTCTGTCTGTTTCCTGACGTCAAACTATTTGATGGTTTATTTTCTGTAGTGTTATTATGTAAATATCTATCAGAGTTGTTTACAGGTGTAGTTAGTACAGTATTTTCATAACTTTTACCTGTTATGCCTAAAGGTTTTTGGGATGCTTTTGAACCATTGTTAGGGTATAGGTTTGAAGCCATCTCCCTAGGCCAAGTAAAAACATTATTATTTTTAAAATCACGTAAATCCCTAACAATCTTTGCTTTTTTCTGGTCTAACATCCGTTTTTCTAAAAACAATACATCTTCTATAACTTTCTTTAGTTTTCCCATACATATTTCATTGTCAACATATTTAGATTCAAAGTCTTTGAATAAATTGTTAACAGTCACTCTCAGTCTCTCTTCTTCAGGCAAGTGGTACTCAACTAATAGTTTCATATAACTGAAACTCAGCTCTAAATTGAGCTGCTGCCAACGGTATAGGAGATCTGGCAACGTGGTACCAGTTGTAGGCATCTTCAACACTCGTAGTCCGCGAGGTATAATTCGCTTACTTAAACAAACTTCAAAATAATGTCTCTGTACTTGTAATCTAATTAATTTAGTAAATACAGTCTCCAAGTCATGTAGATCTTTAGAGATATCCAGGTTACTCACATCAAGCTGATTGTCAGGCCTTCCATCTACAATTGGATTAAAGTCCATTAGTGAGTTAGTATTTCCAGAAACACATATCTTAAACCTGTCCAGGACACTTGAAGTATGTTCTAGGGTGCGTGGTATATAGGGAAGTTCAATATTTATACTACTTTCATTCGCCATCCTCACCTCCTGAGACTCCTCCAAAGACTTTGAATCTAAATATGTTGACAATGAAATATGTATGGGAAAACTAAAGAAAGTTATAGAAGATGTATTGTTTTTAGAAAAACGGATGTTAGACCAGAAAAAAGCAAAGATTGTTAGGGATTTACGTGATTTTAAAAATAATAATGTTTTTACTTGGCCTAGGGAGATGGCTTCAAACCTATACCCTAACAATGGTTCTAAAGCATCCCAAAAACCTTTAGGCATAACAGGTAAAAGTTATGAAAATACTGTACTAACTACACCTGTAAACAACTCTGATAGATATTTACATAATAACACTACAGAAAATAAACCATCAAATAGTTTGACGTCAGGAAACAGACAGAGTGAAAGTCCTTGTGCTTTAGATCCTAATAATAGTGTAAGGCATGATCAGCAGACCATAGAAGATAACATCTTAGATACAGAGAACCATAGCCCTTCTCGGACACAAATTAATGGAAAGGAAACTGTTGATTTAGGAGACAGTATGACTGGCTGCATAACTGATGTACAGAGATCAGGCGCAGCTGTAGTGAGACCGAAATCAAATAGTGTGAATTTAAATCCAAATAGATTTCCTGCCCCCCTCCCCATAGCCCAAAACCATTTTTTGGACAAAAGAAGGTCGACCAGCAGGGGGAGACAGAAGAGGAAAGGTTCAGTAGACGATCAGGAGCAACAAGGCCCCACAATAAAGAAAATGTGGGGGAGACAAAATCGTTAATTATGAATTTATCTGGAAGAATATTAAACAAATATGAAGAACAGGTTCTAAATAAAGGTCTGGGCTTCATTCCCACAAAAAGATGTGATTTAGTAGATACTATTATAGAGACAAAAATGTATATTCGTAACTTACAACTTAGACTAGATTTTGGTCATTTCAATAACAGTATAAATATAAATAGACATCGTCCAAACAGTACATTTATCCCTCAACTACATCCAACCATAGAAGTATTTGGGAACGTAGTAGAAGATGATATTTATAGAACTCACCAGGAAAAACTACCATCGAAGCATGGACGCAATTTGAATTATAAACAAAGACAAGCGTTACAGTCTCTAAGGAATGATAATTCCATTGTAATAAGACCAGCAGATAAGGGTGGCCCTGTGGTCATCATGGATTATAAGTACTATGCTGACAAAATGTTCCAGATGCTTGATGACACTAACACATTTATAAAATTGACTAAAGGTGATTTAAATAATATGGTTTTTAGTGTCTATAATACCTTAGATGACCTATTGATGTCACAAGATATAACACAGGAACTTTATGAATATCTAAAGGTGAAAAATCCAACCATTCCAATCATACAGGGACTTCCCAAGGTACATAAGAACAGTACAGACCCGCCATTTAGGCCTATCGTAGCAGGACAGGGGTGGTTAACAGAACCTCTTTCCATTTATTTGGAAAGTATATTAAGACCTTTAGTTAATGAGAATAAGAAAATCTTGAAAGATAGCAAGCAATTTCTTTTAGATTTATACTCTCAAACACAATCTTTGAGCGAACAACAGCACTATTTTTGTGACACTTGATGTAGTCAGCTTGTTCACTATGATTCCTAATGATACAGGTATTAGATTAATTTCTGAATACTTGAAAGTACACTCAGATTTCTTGGACAAGAAGGTTGACTTAGTTGCTTTGTTACTTGAGACTATTTTGACTAATAATGCTTTTGCATTTCAGGAAGTCATTTATTTACAGAAGGATGGCGAGCTATGGGCACATCATGTGCCAATAGCTACGCCAACCTGGTTATGGCTAGATGGGAAGATATTCACCTTTTTGAGAATCCATGTTACAAAAAATATGTTGCAATGTACTGTCGCTTTGTAGATGACCTTTTTCATATGGTTGGGTGATGAGCCTTCCTTATTAAACTTCGTTTCATATTTGGACAACACTACGGACTTTTAAAGTTCACTATGAACTTTTCAGCTAGAAGTTTACCATATTTAGATGTTGAAGTAATTAGAATGACCAATGGCCTGATTAACACAACAATTTACAGGAAAGATTGTCAAAGGAATAATATATTACATAGACAAAGCATGCACCCCGGTCATGTATTCCAAAATGTCCTTAAAGGACAATTTATGAGAGTATCTAGATTGAATCCACAGCAAGAATATTATGATGCAGGCATTGATGACATGAAAGAGAGATTTTTAGAAAGAGGTTATAAGGAAAAAGAAATATCAGATACTATTAATATAGTAGAGAACCTAAGGTCAAGCACTGCGAAACCTTATTTTAAGGCACAAGAAATAACTACGATTATTCCTAGATCCTCGGTAACGGATGTCAGAGCCAACCTTACCTTTAGTAGGATGGACCTGCAAGTGAAAAGTTCCTTGAACAAACACTGGGGAATTTTGAAATCTGACAGGGATGTCAGTGAAATAGTAGGCTCAGCACCGAGTATAGCCTACAAGAATCTTCCCAATTTGAAGAACATCTTATGTAGACCCAGATATGCACTAACAAGTAGATTAATAAACGATAGGAACACCTTACCTTGTGGTCATTGCAATCAATGTGCCTATATTAACAAAGATACTATTTTTGAACACCCTAACACAGGACGTCTCTATACTTTTAAAACTAACACGAACTGTGAGACTAAGAATGTAATATACTTAGCGACATGTACAGACTGTAAAAGTTATTATATAGGAAACCAACAGATCTCTTAAAGAAAGAATTAGGGAACATATATATCACAGCAGAGTGGGCACTGAAACTAATGCCTTAGCCAGGCATAAAAAATTGTCAGGCATAAATCACAACTTTAAATTTTAAGGTCATCCAAAGTGTTTTGAAGGCTTTAGGGTCGTGATTTAATAAACAGAACTTTAGAACAAGAAACAAGATGGATAATAAGATTGAGATCTGACAGACCACCTGGCCTGAATGATAAAGTACAACTAAAGCCATTTTTAAGAAATAGAAAATTACGGAGATGAAGACAACTCCCATTAGTCACACCTAACCTTAAAAACCATTGGAAAGCCTACTAGTGGTTCCCTTAGGTCTGAGGTTTAGAATACTGAGTTTTGTAAGCTTTATTAGACAATCGTCACACAGTAAGCTCCCCATGCCATTATTTTATGAGTAAGCCCAGTCCTATACATAAGGTCCCATTTGTTATTAAGAAGTGCTCTTGGGTAGGTTTATTTAATATACCCTATTGGGTATTGTTAAAACACCTATTGATGTTGAATTTCTAAGAAGTATTATTTGTATATCATGGAGATAGCATTTAATTCAGCTGTCAAATGCATTACTAGATTTCATGATAAACTATGTATTGGAAATTATTTTAAGTTATTTTTAGATCTTGGTGCCTTAAAGATGGCAAATAAGACCTTTATGACACAGACTGATGAGCCACAAACTAGTGTTTGTAGATGTCGCTTAATCAACACTGTATATCATGCTTGAATACGCCCTATTAGAACGTATCAAAGTACTGCGACTATTAAGGGTAAAATCTAACCTTTTACTTAGAAGTTTTATTATTCTGCACCTTACAATATGCTTTTTATATAAGAATTGAAAGTCTTGGTTTCTTCCATCTCTATTTATTTATTTATTTATCTTTATGTAATTACCTATAAATAATATCTGAGATAATCTCCAATAGGCAGGTACATACTGTTTTACTTAGTTCATGTAATTTTAGGCTGTATGTTCAAAGCGAGTGTTTACCGAATGTCGTCTGGTTCTTTAAGAAATCTACCATGACGTATTGACGCACAGTAGCGTCCTGATGTACAATGCCTTCAGTTGAGTAAATACAAATATAGATCGTTTATCTGCACAGTGAGTTTGATTTTTAAAATAGTAACCTTTTAAGTGTAGAGCAATTCTAAAGTAATTTGAAAAGACTAAGTATTTTAAGAGACTAGATACTCATGTAGTTTTTTATCCATAGATTTTCATGATAGTGCGATGTATGCACTATTGTGGCTGTTTAAACTACATGATACGACAATGTACTGAAAGCGTTTAGTGTTTAATCAATGTGAAAACGCTTAGACAAGATGTTTACAGTTTTGTATGTCTTAATTTAACATTGGACAATGATGTCTTCGATTTTTATGCTTGAACAGCATGGTTTATGAATATCTAATTATGCCGATATTATTCCATGAGGGTAAGAGATTCACGGCTGTGTTTACATTCACGTTAGTTTCTGTATCTTTAAGTTAATAGAACATGTGAACCGATTTGACCAATGACAAGTATTAGCTGGTTTTAAAAGTATTTTGTAGATGTTTGTCTTTGTCTTAAGAGTCTGAAGAAGCCTTTGGCGAAAGCGCTTACTCGTTTAAATAAATTTCAAGTTTGTTTATAAGAGCTGAATCTATTTTTTGGAGCAACTTAATTTTTTGGAGCATCTTACTTTCATTTCATTGCCATTGGAATATCACGCTTTGTTTGGACTGTGCTTGTTTTTATGTACAGCGTGAATTCATACCTCGACTGACAGCAGCTCTGCACTTGGATTTGTGTTAATTGTGAATGGTATTATATGTCACTAACCCAAACTGTCATGACATAATGCAAAACATAGGACAACAGGGAAGGCGGGTTCCAGCGGACCCACCTCTCCCACCTCAGCTGGCGAGTGCACCTGGCACTAGTGCTGAGTCCGGACCCTCCTCCGGTGGCCCTGTGCCACCTGCGGGTGGAAGCGCTGCAGGGGATGGGGCTCGCCCCCCCCTCTGCAAGTGTGGCCGGAGGAGAACCACCACTCACCCTCCATAGCATCCGGACTGTGGTGCGTAGGGAGATTCGGGACTCTGTTCTTGAGCCCCTACGCCAGCTTGAGGCATGGGTGGTGCAGCTAACGGGCATGCCTGTTGCCCGGCCTACACAGCCCCCAGCACAGCCCTGTCCTGGGCAGTGAAGGAACAGTGGCAACTGCCTATGGGTGGGGATATCAGTTCCACTGTTGCCATCTGTGGGCTCATGGGCTCTGGATATCCAAACCTTCGTCCCCGTCAATTGTGTAACCTCCCCACACGTGTCATACACCGCCCCTGTATGCATCTTGTTTGTCTTGTCTGTTTACCTACCCAACCTACCTCCCCAGCTGTACCAACTTCCTTCACCTGACATACCACTCTCACCTGAAAAAAAAAAAAGGGTCACTCTGTACCCACAAAAAAATACGCCCCATACATAGCTGCCCATTCCACACACATGTCTGCTGGACATGGAATCTATCAATTACAATTGGCTGTACAACAAGTATTATTGTTGTCCTGACACCTCTCTCATAGGTGGAAGGTTTCAAATGTCACACCAAATTACATACATATGCACAGCTGTTGCTGATGAAGAAATGGGCAGCTATGGGCCTTACCTACATCCCTCCTGCAAATCCCAAGCTTTTTCCCTACTGTCTTACCCTCTTTGTGACCCCTTTTTCACCACTTTCCTGTCTCCCCATTTTCTTTTCTTTCAAAGAAAATAGCGCGGGTGTGCGCCAGAGTAAGCACCGTTAAGCGGTTGTAAGCGGGTGTGCGCTTGTGTGCGCAGAGCTAGCCACCAGTGTGCATGCGTGAGCTCTGCGCAAACCAGCGCTAACCTGGTTACAACTGCTTAAAAGTGCCTTAGTCACTTTGATTGACAGGTCCTGTACTCAGTTCAAAAGCAAAATAAAATCCCACTGTCAGTCCCAAACCCAGGACCTTGGAAACACTAGTCTATATGACCTACCACTAAGCCATGACTCTTATACAAGAACATTGTGCTAAAATAAATATAACATGTAATAGTAGGGATGAATGTAAAGGGAATATAGGATGTGTAGTACACAAAGCATGTCATTTAGAATTACTGTCAAAACTACTGGATTTCCATAATAGTAGTGTGTGAACAGAAACAGCCATGCTAGTTGGTAGCTTGTAGATAATAATGTCAGTTAAAGTACATATATAAATGTATGTATATGTACATATATATATATATATATATATAAATATATATATCTATATAGAGTTGTAGGAGTCATTGTGCATACACACTTGCTACAGAGAACATGAGAGAGGAATGGAGAAATGTGAATATACAACACAGCCTGAATCATGAGAGAGATACTAACCTTTACACTCACAGAACACTGTCCACAGCATACCAGCATGGTCCCCGCAATTACAATCTGAAAGGGCAACACCTATCCCACATACCCTTTTATAGCACTGACCTGAAATCACAGTGAGAACTGCAATCAGTACACAACTGGCTGTATGCAATTAGCAAATGCTGGCTTACAATTGGTGCAGAGGCCATTACATGGACCTATGCAGATACCTACAAAAGCATCCAGTGCTAACACTCCACACATGCAATACATTCATTGCACTGTCTGGAAGCAGACAGAGGGAGAGCGAAAAGTGAGAGAGAGAGAGAGAGAGAGAGAACAATAAAAAAAAAATTATACACCGTGACTCTGTCACCCGAAGCTGTCAGCAGTGACAGTAGCAGCAGCAAGCAGAAGCAGTGGTAATGCAACCAGCTGCGACAAACACAGGTAATGCAAAGTAGCAGGTTAATAGTGTGCATACTGTGAACCCTCCAAATATGTCATAGGTCTGTATCCATAGGTATGTCCATGTGATATGTTGTGTGTACGTATTTCCACCAAAAGGGGATGACCATACATTACATGTCAATCAGTCTTAGGCCATGATCCTGGCAGCAGTTGTCTGTGTGTTGCCCCAGCAATGGTTGTAGTGACTGCTTTGAAAGGTCAGCCAGGTTCAAAAGGCAGGATCAGCCCATCACAAAGGCACAATGGCTGGGAATGAGTGTCTGCAGGTACCCGATATCACTGCATATGCATCCCATACTGCATAATTCCATAGCTTAGCAGACCAGGCTGGTTATGCATATGATGTGTGATAAATATTTCAACTGGTGGGGGAGAAGGAGGGGGGATACGTGCACCGAACATGTCTGCAAGATTGTTGCCAATATCCGTGTGTTTGGTGAATGTTAAGTAGGTGTGTATTAACACAGAGCATATCTGAGGCATGTGGTCCATATGTGTAACATAACTGAAGAAGGCCTTGTGGTCATCCATAGTGTTTGTGTCCATTTCCCTCCCAGAGTAGGCCGTGGCCATTGTTATGACGGACCGTAGCGTAGTACCAGTGCTGACCACAGATGCCTTCCCTTAATGTGAATGTGCTCTGTCCTGCAGTAGCCTCCTGCTATTGTTATACAATCTGCCTCTGTGTGGGGTCCACCGGACAGGATGCCTAACCTTTGTGCATAGGGTCTGGGTTAGAAATGTGTGTGCAAGTTCCATGCAATCTGTGGCATGTCCGTGGTAAGCATTTGCAAAGGGGTCAGCAGTGTAGCTTGTGGCTTCCACTGGCCCAGTGTGCTGCATGGATACCATCTAAGTCCCAGCAAGTGAATAACTGTCTAATCACATAAATATCAAAGTAGTCTATTGTGCTGGTGGTGGTGGTGGGATATGTATATCCAGGCCGAGTAACTTCTGTCCACATCACAGTAGTGGACGGTGTCCCACATACAGTACCTTGGGATGAACCCCCAGAGTGAGGTTGTGCATTGCATCTGTCAGTGTGTGCTGACCGATGGGGCATGCTACTATGTTGTGTGGAATGTGGCAGGTATTGTTGCACAGGTGTTGGCTGAGCACTGATATCTGGCCATGTACCTGTGTATCCACCACGACACACACACATGCAACATATGGGAGTAGTAGTATATCACTACATATGAGTATCATGTATAGTATGTGTGCCATATATTGCTGACATGGTCTGCTGATATCGTGTTTGTGTTCTCTTCCAGGGAGATGGCGCGTCAGCGTAATCCCACCTACTCTGTGGCGGAAGGCGAGGAGATCCACCAGAGCCTGGTGCGGGAGTATGACATCCTGTTTTCCCGCACCAGTCAGAATCAGCAGGAGAGTGCTGCACTGTGGCAAGACCTTGTCCATAGGGTAAATGATATTGGCACGCATAACAGGACATATGAGCAGGTACGACATCACTGCAGTGATTTAATCCGAAGTGTCCGTCAGCGTGCATCAGATATCCACAGGCAACAGGTTGCCACAGGAGGTGGGGTGGCCACACATCCCCCCCTCACCAGACTGGAGGGGCTACTCCTAAGTTTTGTGGCTCCAGCCCCGGAACACCAACAGCAGTACACCTGCATTATGATGGAGGCTGGTTCCACACAGCAGCACGACATGGAGCATGCAGGTAATATGCCATATGTACACTTGACTGTTCTGTACACTGTATCATAGCAATATCAATGGCACAGTTGTGCCCACTGACATTAATCTCATCATTTCTGCAGGTCCCTCCGGGGTTCCAGCAAGGCAGGCCATCCATGCTGGTGAGTGTGTTTAACATAACCTATAATAGTCCTGATAATGCTAGTAACAGTAGTGTAACTCAGTAGTGCTCTGTGTGTATACTGCGGGGTGTGTATGTGTGCATGTGTGCAGGTGTGCCTGTGCCCATGTGTGCATGTGTGCATGTGTGCAG
The DNA here is from genome assembly GCF_019279795.1 of Protopterus annectens. Classification (NCBI taxonomy): domain Eukaryota; kingdom Metazoa; phylum Chordata; order Ceratodontiformes; family Protopteridae; genus Protopterus; species Protopterus annectens. The sequence continues at coordinate 921,289,423 of NC_056735.1, forward strand.
GTGTGCCTGTGTCCACGTGTGCATGTGTGCATGTGTGCCTATGTCCACGTGTGCATGTGTGCATGTGTGCATGTGTGCATGTGTGCATGTGTGCATGTGTGCATGTGCCCATGTGTGCATGTGACCACGTGTGCATGTGTGCATGCGTCCATGTGTGCATGTGTCCACGTGTGCATGTGTGCATGTGTCCACGTGTGCATGTCTGCATGTGTGCATGTGTGCATTTGTGCCTGTGTGCATGTGTGCATGTGTGCATGTGTGCCTGTGTGCATGTGTCCATGTGTGCATGTCTGCATGTGTGCCTGTGTCCATGTGTGCATGTGTGCCTGTGTCCACATGTGCATGTGTGCATGTGTCCATGTGTGCATGTGTGCATGTGTGTAGAAGTGCATCACTGGTAACAATGTCTGGAGACTGTAAACTGTGTTTCCTGTCTTCCTCCCACAGGTTCTGGGGCTGCTCTGGTGACCTGCAGCAGGGAACCTGAATCCTGTGCCACAGCTATTGGTAATGATGATATTTGTGTAATGGTACAGGAAGGTGTGTCAGGGTCAGCATTGGTCAGCCAATTGACAGTACACAGCTGTCAACCCCATCATTGCGCACAGTCATCCTGCCAGTACATCCTTTGTCACCATTGTCCCTAGGTGATGGACAGGATACAGTGGGCATAGACCATGGTAATGTGGTACCTGTGGCACATGCGTCCCCACACAGCAGCCATGGGCAGGGTCCTCCGATGGTACCAAACAGACAGTTGCCCATGGGTTCTCGTGGGAGCATCCGTGGGTGTACTGCCTCTGGCCGACGTGCCCAAAGAGGTCTGTCAACCTCAGCTATGTTTCGGACTGTCATGCAGGCACAGTCACGTATGGAAAGGTACACCAGACAGGGTCTGAGGGAGCTGAGAGCATGTCGCACAGCCATGACAGACAGTATGCGTGACATTGCAGATGCTATCCGTAACTTCACCGATGTCATAGACAGACGTTGTGGGGACATATTACAGCAGTTCCACAACCAGATGTCCATGAGCCAGGGCAATGGTGGGTGTTTGCGGCGCCGACGTGGCCGTATGCCGGCAGCAGCAGCAGCTGGCAGTCGGCGTGGACGACAACAGGCTCGTGCACACCCCCATAGTGCCAGCAGCAGCCCCAGCAATGCTGGGTCTGTGCTGTCATCGGAACACCCCAGGAGACCACGTGCACATGGCTCTGGACAGTCCCAACAGGGACTTGTGTCCAGTCAACACACTCCCGCTTCTGATGACAGTACCCAGTCTGGCTTAGTACTGGATACGGTCCGTAGCACCCCTGCCAGGCACAGGTACCGTGTCCATGCACACAGACACTGATCTGTATGGCCTGCCAGGTGCAGTCTGTGGCTGTCCACAAACCCCTGTATATGGCAGCCATGAGGTGGAACTGTGTGCGTGCATACACACATGCAAAATGGTAACACCTAGGGCGACCACATACATGCACACACTGCACCAACACTGCCCCACCCTGTACTGCTGCCCCTCACCAACACACATACACACACATGTCAATTGGTAGTATCAGTGGCTGACTCAGGCATACCTAATCATCACCCTGTGCATATGATGACACTGTGCCACCTCCTGCAATCTCCAACATCATTGCGGGAACAGGTAAACACGTTGCTGATGCACAGGGTGACTACATAGAAGTGTATTAGTAGTATCATGTTGGTAACAGTACAGTGTGCTGCTATGACTGTGTGTTTATCCCAGCATGCCTGCTGCAGTAACTGTATGAATGTCCTGAATTGTTATCTGCACCCATAGTTCATACCAAAGTAGAACAGCTGCACCTAATTGCATGCCGGTGGCAAGGTTGTCAACAGATAGCCGCATACATGGGTAGCACAGGGGGAAAGCTAACGCAAGTAGTGATATGCAATGGTGGACATGTACAGTAATGGTGTCAAGTTGCCCACAACGACTATGCCATGTGGATGTTTGCGCATGTAGATATGTGTGCAGTACCAATGTAATCCAAATCACAAATAAGTATGACATAATATCAGTTCTACCATGGGCATCTGCGCTGCGTATTCCTGGGTACATGTTGATAGTGCCTACATATTTGCATTGTTACTTACTGTTATTGTTACCCGTTCTTTGTTGTATAATGCACTACTTCCAGCCCTGTTTACTGTAGCTTTGTTTGCATGCATGTTCGCTTGGGGTCCCTGGAACACTGCTTACACCTGCAATGCAGAGTTACAGTGCTTCTGTAGACTTCTAGTGACATCTGCATAGCGTACGATACGTATGTCAACTTTACACATGACAGAACGTCACTGTCTGTCCTGTACGCATGTACGTTGCCTGTGACACATTGCACACGCCTTACCTGGCATTTACCCACGTGTGCAGTCATATATGTCAGTGCTATGAAACAGTAGCGGTACACCCACACATACACACCTTCAGTATGTTGTTCCCCATTGGCCCTATGTGTTGGTACTCACCATGGCAATCACATTACTAGGGTAGCATGTGCAAAGGTAACCTGTGAATCGCCTCTATGGTCCAGTTGTGGTTTATGTGAGTCATGTGTCAATGTCACAGCTGCCACATGTATGCAGTCAGCCATCACCCTTGGCCAGGAACGTACAACACATGTGTGGGATGCCACCACACAGCCAATCTGGGGACTGGGCTCTCTGAACCCAGTAATGCCATACCCTGTCAGGTGGCATGTCATATATACTACATCTTGGACAAACATCAACCCCAATCCCTGCTGCTACTATTGATAATACCCCTGAAGATGTTCCTGATAGTTTTGACCAATTCTTTACTGAGACATTTCAGGCCCTAGCTAGCCATCTACCTCCTAGCTCCCCTGGTCCTGAAAGTAGCACCCCTAGAAACCTACTTGCGTTCAGCTGCCAACCAGTCGCCACTTCACTTCTCCGTACCTTGATTGAAACAGTGAAACCCACTACACTTTCTGCTGATCAACTCCCTGCCGAGTACCTATCAAAATCAGATGATACTATTGCTTACCCCGTCTCAAAGGTAATCAAACGAACCATGGTAGAATCTAAATTTCCCACCATCTGGAAAATGTCATATGTAATCCCACTTCACAAAGGAGGCAGCTCTACTGAATTCTCCAATTATAGGCCAATAGCTATACTCTCTCCACTTGCAAAGATTATGGAAACTTTAGTCATAGACAATTCATGCACCACCTAATCCAAAATCGCCTTATGGCAGACACTCAGCATGGCTTCCGTCCTCATCACAGCACTACTTCAGGCCTCCTAGCCTTTACTAACACCATAAACCATACTTGCAACACTAATTATATATCCTCAGCCCTCTTTTTGGATCTTTCCAAGGCATACGATATGGTTGATCACCAACTTGTAATCCACACCCTGCAAACACTGTCTAGATACTGGAGCCTTCCAATGGTTTCAATCCTACCTGCATGGTCGACAGCAGGCTGGCCTCTGGCAGAACAAACTCTCTAACCTTCTACCTAACACCCTCAGAGTACCACAAGGCTCTATACTAGGGCCCTTGCTGTTCTCCATCTTCATTAATGACCTTTATACTGTCATCCCAAAAGTCAGCTGTATCCAATATGCTGAAGACTCCACCCTGATCTGCTCAGCCACATCTCCAGTAGAGTTATGGTGAGCTACCCAGACCACCTTTAATACAATAGAAAACTGGCTTTCTGAACATCGTCTGATCCTAAATCCTAAATAAACTAAACTGCTGTTATTTCACCAACACGTAGGTCTACCGCTTTCACCGTTACCATAACATCAACTGATGGCACAATAATCTCCCCTGACCCATCTACTAAACTATTAGGTGTCATCATAGACAATAATCTCAAATGTGACCTACATGTTAACCAAATTATCAAAGCCATCAATAGAAAACTAGGGTCACTTTACAGAATTAAAGCCTTCCTAGCCCCTCCAGCTAAAGGTGCCATAGCTCGCTCACACCTTGTTTCAACCCTTCTGCATGCATCCCCTCTACTCTCGAATATGAACAAGACCGTCCTTAACAAACACTCAATTTGCTACAACCATATTGCCAGGTTTGCCACTGGGCTGCCTTGTAGGACACATCATTGCATCAATCTAAATCAGCTTGGTTGGCTTGCAATACCCAGCCTAAAACAGTATGACCAACTGATTATGGCCTATAAAATCCTCTATAATCCAGACAATAGTCCTGCACTTCAAATATTATCACCCCCTATAAAAATCCTAGACCGCTTCGATCCTCTAACAAACTACTAATTCAGACTAGCAAGTTTAATAACACAGCCGGTGATTCTCTCTTTGCAAACTCTGTAAGTAGATCCTGGAACTCACTTCCAGCTGATATTACCCTACTGTCCACCTTAGGTCAATTTAACACTAGACTCAAACAACATTTGTCACTTAACTGGCTATGTCAATGTATCAAGCCTGGCTAACTCGAATGTGTAAGATCTGTGAACCACTTTACTGTGTAATTTAATTTAATCCTGACTTGTGCTCAGGACTAACATTAACCTGTGGAACATGTTTAACTTGCTTACTTATGTAATCTCTGTAAATAATCGGTTTGTAATATGTAATGCTGGTATTGTGTAATGCTGTATCTGCTACCCTCGTAGCTTGTCTCCCCGGGCCTCCCCTGGAAATGGACATGCATCCAGACGGACTATCCCGGTCAACAAATGTAAGATAAATGAATAAATAAATAAAATATATTACAGTGACTACAATACAAGTCAGACATTGACACGCACTGACAGCATGCTGAACACACTGGGGCATACGTGGGGACTCAGAATAGCAGCCTGCCTGGGCATCACACACCTCCGCAGCTGGCACACAGGCATATGTTCTGTCAGAACAGAGCACATGCCACACATGGCACACACATCCCCTGTGCCACACACTCACAGCCTGTAGGGCTACACAACACACCTGCTACAGACGTGTCACATACCTGTCTTGTGTGCTGCACTGGGGTCCCGCTCAACAGGCTGTATCTGGTGAAGGTCACTGTGATATGCCTCAGGGGCACTATGGTCCACCACAGAACACATGCATACAGGTCAGTCAGAGGCATGGACACATATGACTCACTCATTGACCATGCCAGTATGGCTGCTTGAGACATACCTCCCTGGACTACATGATAGGGAACATAGAATGGATCTCTCAGCATGTGGCACAGGCCAGTATGAGCCTGATGTTGGTTGCCAACATACCCTCACTTGGTATGCTACCACTATATGTGGGAAGGGTGTTGTATGTCTACATTTTGCTCAGTCTCCACTGTCATTCATAGGGTATCCGCTGGCTGTCAATGTGTGCTTACATGCTAGGGAAGCCACAATGATGTGCAAGGGTCATCTTGCACGTGACACCCATGGCCCAATGTATAATGGCAAAGCTCCTTGGTACACACATACTGCCTTATGCTGCAGGACATGGTTTACATAGCCACCTCCATGGGTATCACACAGGTTAGGACACTAACAGTGCTGCTACACAACAACAGCAGTGTACACCGGAAGATGCATGCACCAGACACTGTCCTCAGCACGGTGAACTGCAATGTCTGTGCAGTACCAGATTCATGATTCATGGCTCACAGGTGTTACCCATCACTGACAGGTTATGCCCCATACCATGCCTGTCGTCCCCTACACATGTAACACACATGGATAGGGGGGTGGTATCCCAAGGTACCACAGATACACACACCTCCAGGTTGTTGGCACAGCACAAAGCATCAGGGCCTAATCATGTGCAGCTAACAGTGTGTCGGACTGCCATCTGGTTCATAGCCTGGCACATACAATCCTCCCATACATAGGAAGACCACCTATCCTCCATAACAACACTGGCAATATGACAGTCTCAAGAACTGTCTTTATATGGCTGGACTGCATCCAGCCAAACATTGTGTGTGAGCATTACTGTAGCTACAACACACTAGTTGAAGGGTTCACAGCATGTGGTCACTGAATTGCAGTGGAATGACATGTTACCACTGCCACAACAGGTGGGAACATGCAGCACCTGTACATCGACTACATGTACACTATATGGCCCAGACCAGATGTGTATCCCCTGCTGTTGGTATTTCAACATATACACCCACACTGTATAGAGACATACCACGTGCGGACCCTGCACAGTAAGACACAGTCATATAGGTATACATTGCAAATACCATTTATCCACTCGAGGCATGTGTCAGACATGGTAACTACTGCAGGTCACAGGTATTTATGTGTATGTGTCACACACATACATCATGTGTGCAATGCCATTGCTGGTTTAGGCAATTGCATGCATTGTTATGCACAAAGACCCACACAAGGTCATACTGTGTGACACAACCACACGTGGCAGTTGTGGGTTACCAAAACATACCTATCTGTACTCTGACAATGGTAATAGACACAGTAGCAGAGCGCACTATTGGCATTACTAGCCAACTAGCCCTGTTTGGCTGTGCTGATAGTGTGGTGACATCCCCTGTGTTTACTGGGGGAGTATGCAGCATCTGGTGTATTGTAGTATTTGCCAAAAGGATCTGTTCTCTTACACTTGCATTTACACACACCCTACTACCCCCACACACTTGCCATTTGCAGGATTCATTCCCCTACCTAACTAAGTCATGACACGTGAGAGAGACGCATTAGCGAAGCGCACTATTCAATTTACTAGATAGTGCTTCTTCTCTGGCTGTACTTATAGGGTGCTGACAACATCAGTATTTTCAAAGGGTAATGTGCATCAGGTAGTGTGATCTCCTGATTGCCAAAACTAACATGTTTTTCATACGGAAATGCACACACACAAACTCTCCACATCCAAACACACACACACACACCATTTACAGGTTTCAAACTCCTACCTAACTACATTATGATACTCGGGAGAGACGCATTAGTAGAGTGCGCTATTCACATTACTGGGAGGCTTCCCTTCTCCTGCTGTACTTATAGGGTGCTGACATCATCTGTGTTTAGAAAGGGGAGTGTGCATCCTGTAGTGTGTTCTCCCAGTTGCCAAAAGGGACATTTTCCTCACACAAATTTGCACACACACTAACACCCCTCATCCAAACACACACACTTGCCATTTGCAGGATTCAAACCACTTCCTAACTATGTTATGACCCGTAAGACGGACGCATTAGCGGAGTGCGCTATTCGCATTACTAGGAAGCTTCCCTTCTCCTGCTGTACTTATAGGGTGCTGACATCATCTGTGTTTAGAAAGGGGAGTGTGCATCCTGTAGTGTGTTCTCCCAGTTGCCAAAAGGGACATTTCCATCACACAAAATTACACACACACTAACCCCCCTCATCCAAACACACACACTTGCAGGCTTCAAACCACTACCTAATTATGTTATGACACTCGAGATGGACGCTTTAGCAGAGCGTGCTATTCGCATTACTAGGAGGCTTCATTTCTCCTGCTGTACTTATAGGGTGCTGACATCATCTGGGTTTAGAAAGGGGAGTGTGCATCCTGTAGTGTGCATTTCCATCACACAAAATTGCACACACACTAACCCCCCTCATCCAAACACACACACTTTCAAGCTTCAAACCACTACCTGACTATGTTATGACACTTGAGACGGACGCATTAGCAAAGCGCGCTATTCGCATTACTGAGAGGCTTCCCTTCTTCTGCTGTACTTATAGGGTGCTGACATCATCTGTGTTTAGAAAGGGGAGTGTGCATCCTGTAGTGTGTTCTCCCAGTTGCCAAAAGGGACATTTCCCTCACAAAAATTTGCACACACACTAACACCCCTCATCCAAACACACACACTTGCAGGATTCAAACTACTACCTAACTGTGTTATGACACTCGAGATGGACGCATTAGCAGAACGCGCTATTCGCATTACTGGGAGGCTGTTTTTCTCCTGCTGTACTTATAGGGTGCTGACATCATCTGTGTTTAGAAAGGGGAGTGTGCATCCTGTAGTGTGTTCTTCCAGTTGCCAAAAGGGACATTTCCCTCACACATAATTGCACACACACTAATCCCACTCATCCAAACACACATAGTTGCAGGATTCAAACCACTACCTAACTATGTTATGACACTCGAAACGGACACATTAGCGGAGCGCACTATTCGCATTACTGGGAGGCTTCCCTTCACCTGCTTTACTTATAGGGTGCTGATATCATCTGTGTTTAGAAAGGGGAGTGTGCATCCTGTAGTGTGTTCTCCCAGTTGATAAAAGGGACATTTCCCTCAAACAAATTATCACACACACTAACCCCCCTCATCCAAACACACACACTTGCCTTTTGCAGGATTCAAACCACTATTTAACTATGTTATGACACTCGAGACAGACACATTAGCAGAGCGCACTATTCGCATTACTGGGAGGCTTCCCTTCTCCTGCTGTACTTATAGGGTGCTGACATCATCTGTGTTTAGAAAGGGGAATGTGCATCCTGTAGTGTATTCTCCTAGTTGCAAAAGGGATACTTCTTTCAAACAGTCTTGAACACACACTAACCCCCTCCACACACACTGAGCATGTACAGGATTCAAACCCCTACCTAACTATGTTATGACACTCAAAACGGACACATTAGCGGAGCGCGCTATTCGCATTACTGGATGGTTTCCCTTCACCTGCTTTACTTATAGGGTGCTGACATCATCAGTGTTTAGAAAGGGGAATGTGCATCCTGTAGTGTGTTTTCCCAGTTGCCAAAAGGGACATTTCCCTCTCACAGCCTTTCACACACACAAACCCCACTCACCCACACACACACTGAGCATTTGCAGGATTCAACCCCCTACCTAACTATATTATGACACTTGAGAGAGACGCATTAGCAGAGCGCACTATCCAAATTATTGGGCATCTGTTCTGCACCTGTAGTATTTATAGGGTGCTGACATCTTTATTTCTACAGAGGTATGTAGATGTAGTACTACCTGTCAGGTGGGGGATAGCATATATATGCATTTGCAGCCACCTACGTCGTGGTCAGATATGCACATTGCACTGGCAGTTATGTTCTATACCATGCTTTGGGACCACAGGACCTGTAACACACAACACAACCAGTACAGAACACCACACCCACATCCAGGACACACACTTAGCTTCCATGGGAACAGTGCCAGGATATGCAGGTATTCACCTACACTACAGGCATATTGTGTGTGAGAACTACTCAGGCCTCTACCACTTTACCCTACAGCCACTACAATTTGTGGGTCCATGTGCTATGGCAGAACCACACACCACAGCCACATGGGTGAATACATATTGCACCTGTCCATCTGCAACGTGGGTACTCACTCTTCCACACCAGAGGTAGACCACCATTGTTGATATTTGACCATACCCACCTTTCCCTGGACATCCATATCTCATCTCCACCCCCAGGCAAGGTTGTCACTGCACACAAACTGTGTTTAGCACAAGCAGACTCTACACTTGTGTAGACTGGGGTGGATGACTTCAGAGGACCCATGCTGGAGGACTATACTGGCCACTCAGCATAATCCTTGACAATTGCATTCTATGAGCATGTGTACAGTTTGCATTGGTCATGCTATCCCACATATACCCATGACTGCTCCACAACAAGACACCTGTCAGCTGTACACCAGCCATATATGCACCGTACAACAGACAGAATGACCTAATACATTGCAGAACTGTAGCCCACAGAGGGAGGACATCTGTGGACAGTTCCAGCACGGCACTTCATTCACACATACTCATTACAACACAGTGTTGACAGTGGAATTGTCCAGAGAATGCAGATAGGGCTCCCCTCAGTCTGTTATTGATGGACACTTACTGTCAGAGATCCTCAGCAACCCTCTCACAGCACACACCGACAACATGGCTGTGGCTTAGCACATTCAATCCCTGAGACCTCCACGGTGCCCCTGCTTGACAGAGGCACAGCTCACTAGCCTCACATGTTGCCTTCTGTGACCTACTTTACAGTGGCACAGTAGCCTACTATCCTGGGGATGCAGATGCCAAGCACACTCTGGCTGAGCTGTCATTCCCTGGGGCAAGAAGCCTAGTATTGACCTCTACACCCATATGTTCAATTGTCGGATGCACAATATTTGTTGTGCTGTTCTACTGTTTGCAGGTCTTTATTGCCATAGCATTCCCTGTTCCTATGACCAACTTGTGTATCTGTGGAAGATGTTTGCATATGACAGCGATCCACTATATCACGTATGTCTCTGTGGTCATTTACTGTGTGCACTGGGCTGATTGCTGTGTTGTGGTTGGTTCCTGGACTGACACGTACAAATACCAGATATGTGTGGCCAACTGCTAAACGGAGATATGGCCAAGTGTGTGAGCATGCCCAGTTCAGCCTTTCCATGGCATGTTGTCTGACATATGCCTCATTTATCAAAGTGTGCGAGCATGCCCAGTGTGAGCTTTCCATATGTTGCACTCTGAAGTCCACCACATATTTGGGTGTGTGTGAACTTCGACAATATCGCACGTTTATGATTGTGTGTTGGGTGTCATGTTGTGTACTAACTGGCCAACTGCTTCGTGTCTGCCACAGCAGGGATTATACTGTGCCTGCAGGGATTGCATGGGATACTTTGCAGACAGTTCTCAACATACTTTCATAATGACCTAACACTGTAGTACCGTTTAGTGTACTGGTTCGGTACTTTCACTGTGGTGGACAGTATCCTGGCCTTTAGTCCTATGACTGCTTGACATCTTCATAGTGAGCACAAAAGACTGTGTAGGGGCCAGTTGTGCACATATGACCATGTTGCAATATGTTCAGATATGGACTACCTACACCAGGCTCGTCCAACATTGCTAGTGTATTCCACAACATGGGTGGACATTGGCACACACTAGCGATGTTCCCTAGGCCATTTCTGATGCTAGTCACAGGGTGTGTTTGTCCTTCGACACACATTGTAACTGGAGTTTGCCATGACATATGTCATGGTTAGTATACTGTGCCTCCATCTACCTCTGACATAACAGTGATACCCAGGGTAGCCTACCATCTCCCATACACTCATCAGGATGCCTCTTGAGGGGTGTTGATATGTGGCTCTCTGGCTGACCTGTACCAGGAGTTTACAGAAGTGTGGGGGTGCCTTCTGTGTTATGGATCATTCTGCACAGCTTGTCCTATGTATGTCAGTGCTGGGGTTCAGGTCTCTCATGTGCATAGCTCACTGCCATTCAGATTGTACAAGGTGCAACATGTTCATTCATTCCAGGTTGGACATGGCTTCATACATCAGGCACAGCTTTCCTGTAGCTTGGAAGGATGGCGGTGTGTGGGGCTGCAGTTTGTTTACTCAGGCAACACATGGCATCTGTTCATGCTCTTTGCTACCCCTGGTGAGGTACTGTTGTGGACTTTACAGTTGATGGAGGTGTCTGCTGCGGTATATCCCACAGGGGCTATTGTAGTCAGTTGTGACGCTGATGGAGGATGGCTGCAGAGCCACAGTGAGTTCCCCTTATCTACATCTGCCAACCTTCATGTTTGGGTGGGTATATGGTACATGTCTCTGCGAACACTACAGCCACATGTTTGTCCAGTGCAGGATATTTATCACCTTTTGTACCCAGGTCTCACATTACATGTTAGGTACCTCATGGGTTAACACCTGTGTGGTAATTTGTGGGCACTTACTGTATATCCACGGTGATTGTCTATACACAGTTCTGCAATTAGCTTGCTGACATGGCTATGGCTACAGTTGTCTGTTTGTAGGTGGCCCTTTTGTGGGTTGCTTGTGTCAGCTGGGGGTCGGATATGGTGGGTTGTTTGTACTCCTCTGCATACATGTTCAGTCACAGTCCTTCCATGTTGGCCTATACGTATGGGACATATATACAGAACGGGGGGGGCAAGACCAGGCCTTGTGGGATGCCACTCATATCCGCTTTGTAGTCTGACATGGATGCGGCATGTCTGACCATGTCAGTTCTGTCCTTGGTCTGGTTTGCAACCCCTCTACTGACATAGGGGTGTATATTTAAGCTGGTGAACATATCCATACTGAACTCGTACGGTATTGTCTAGAAGCATGTGCACGGTCCAGCTACGCTGTGTGGACCACATTGCCCTCATCAATGACCTTAATGACTGCTTCAACTGGGTCAGACATGTTTAGGGGCCGGTTCTGCAGTTACAACAGCCACAGTGTGTAGGGTCCAGTATCAGTAGGTCCACAATAGCCTTCTGTCTGCGGTACATACTGATCCTTTCCATAGCTGTGCAGAACAAGCGTGTCAGGATCCTGGGGTGGTAGTTTGGAGTATCCATTCAGGCAACACCTTTGTTGTGATGGACCATTGTTGTTGTACACTGCTCTTTGGGTACATATCCTGTGGTAAGGCTGACATTGGGCAGTAGTGTGATTTGGCATTCCATTATTCTTGGAGTCCATGTTGGCCTCAGCACAGGACACCATCACATACCTTTGTTGCTGTGTGTTCTGCTTTGCAGATGATGGCTGTTACCTCAGCATCTGCAATGTCAGGGGACCATCAGTCTGCTGGGATAGGTATTTTGCACTCGGGGGGGGGGGTTGTTTGCACTACACATGACAGGTTGTATGTTAGCAATATGTGTGAGTGTTTGGTATGTTGTTTGTAATATCTGTGTGATTCGGAGCATATCTGTGGATGCCCAACATGGTTCCTACCATCAGTTGGGTAAGCCTTGTGATTATCCTTAGTGTCCTGTACATTTTGTATCTTCATAGGTTCATGGGTTCATACTAGGCTAGACACCCTAGGCCATTAGTAAGCCTAGCCAGAGTGTGTGTGTCTTTCACCACCCCTTGCTATGTTCAATTATGGCCATTTATGAGGTTCTTCACTGTGCCTCTGTCTGGTTGTGACACAGTGGGGACCCCCAGTATACATGTACGGTCATCAAATATTCCTGTTGAGGGGTGTCAGTGAGGGGCTCTGCCTACCATGTATTGGGATCCTGTTTCTGGGTGTGGGGAGCCTATGGGTTATGTATCTGTCCCTCCAGCACATCTTATTTCATTATGTGTTGAGGCTGACATCTGTGACTCTCACAGCTCCAATGGCTTTGATTTCCAGTGATGTAGCATGTCCATTACTCCTGTGTTGGACATGGCCTTGTACAACAGACATACAATGCCTCTGTGTAGGCAGTGTGTGACTGCAGTCAGCTGGGGTGTCTACAGCCAGGCAGCATATGACATATATTTCACACCCTTTATCCTGTTGGTGGGGTAACTATGAGGTCTTCCGAACCGCTGCAGGTGTCACATACGGTACATCCCATATGAGTCATTGTACTAGATTATGGGTCTGATGAGGGAACAGTACAGCGGCACAGTGACCTCTGTTGATGTTGATGTGAATCCTTTCATGATACGGTGTCCAGTATCAACAGTCTTCATAGCCACATTGGCATTGTGGGTGTCACATGACAGATTAATGTCGACCTGTGTCCCTAGGTCCCTGATTACTCCTTGCATACATAATGGTTTGACACCTATGTGGTAATTTGTGTGTACCTTGTCTGGTATTTGGTGGGACATTCATACTGTCCAGTGTCTTCGGATGTCTGGGTGGAGTTCTTGTGTGTGAGAGTGTGGTCTGTCGCATGCTACAGACTGTACAGCAGTTTTGACTACAGTTATGTGCACATGGGTGGTGTCCACTGCTTTGTGCATTGTCAGTTACCTGGCAATATGGGTGTCTGTGCTGCATATGGATACCCCCCCTCCTTTGATGTTTTGGTGCAGGTGTTGGGGCCATAACACATGATATGTGGTATAACCTAGTAGTGCTGGTGTGCTATCACTAGGCTTGCAGCAGGCTTCTGTCACTGCACAGACATCAATGTTCTCCATAATGGAAAGTGCCTCAGGGGCATGCATATTGCAGTTGACACCTCTGGCATTGGTCAGCATTACCCTTATGTTTCCTACCACTTATGTTTTCTAGGGTGGTGGGTAGTCTTTTTGGCCTTGCCTACATACGGCTCTATGGAGGCGGCAAAGGCCTTATCCAGTATCCAGACGCACGGGTAACAGCTGACAGCCATCCCTGGAACAGCAGCATGGCTTGTCATGCTTGACACCTCAAGCAGACACACATTAGACCCTCTTGGACTGACAGCTGTAAGTGTGCCAGCTGTTAAACATGAGCATTCTGTGTTTGTACTGTGGCATCATTCTTGGTGAGGGTTGGATGCTGCACACAGCCAGTGTCATCCCGCCCTGGGGTACATACTCTGAGGGACCATCCATGTCTCTTTTGATGTTGACCAGGGAGGTACATCTCAGGTAATTCACACCAGCATGGAAATTGAGTGCATCATATTTCTGCTTGCTTTGGGTTGACCTGCGTACTTGTGTTATGTGGCATTTTGTGGCAGCCTACAAGCAGCTTACTCTACCCTTTCCCTTGTTCAGTCTGGTGAGTGGGACAGCAGTGTGTCTGCCTCTGCAGACACCTATTACGACTGTATCAGGCATGTTGTTTCTCCTTCTGGCCTGTGACTGTTTGGCACACCAGCTTTGCGTACTGTTCATTGCATGTGCTATGTTTGATGGTTGTGGTTGCTTGTGATCTACTTTGGAGGCTTCTGTTGGTGTGGTGTGTTTGTAATTAAGGCCTCCGGGAATATTTGTCTGTGTTTATGTGTTTGGCTTACAGTTGTGGTAGGTCTATGTGGGATTGGCTTTGTGGTGTATGTGGTTACCTTCTCCTCCTGACTAGTTTTGACAGTACTGAGTTGTTGGAGCTCAACCTCTGGTTTGGATACATGGATGCATCTATCACATATATTTGTATTTATTGGAGGGTGTTGTGGTTGTCTGTGTACTTGGTACTGGCATCACATTGCCTCTGGATTCACAGATTCTACTTGTTGTGGCTGGATTTAGTGGATTGTATGTGTGGACATATGTTGTTGCCATACTACTGGTCAGTGATTACTTCCCTTTTTATGTTTGCTCTATCATGTGGTAGCTTCCTCATTCTCTTGCATGGTTTGGTAATGGCTGGAGGCCAGCATGCCAGATGCCTGCGTGTATGGCATTGTGTGTTGTTGTTTGTGATTGCATACTCCAAGCATTCCTGGCTGTGTTCATGGAATGCCTGTATAACATGTTCTGTGGTGTGTCCCATATTGGGCACTTGCACAGGGCCTTTTGTGGATTCAACATTGGTTTTGAGGGCTGCAACCTATACTTTACACATGTTTTTCACTGTGGTATTCTGGCCAGGGACTGGGGTCAGGATGTGTATATCCAGTGTGATTACTCTATGGTCTGGTCTTACCAGTGAGGGGTACACTTCTCATCTTGCCATCCAGTACACATGTTGCTGATTATCACATCCAGTATGCTTACCCCTCTTGTGGGAGTGGTACATTGTTTCTGGGCATTTTGGTTTCTGGAATCTGGGTAATTTTCTCCTACTGTGTTGGTGCTAGTACAATGCTACCAGTGTATGTCTGGGTATTTTCAGTCAAGCAATATAATGTGATTTGGGGGGCTTGATATATTCATGTATTCCGACATAGGCCAGGTGCTGTTCCTTGTATAAGGACAGTAGTCTGCAGCAGGCTATATACTGCTAGGCAGTTTTAGCCACTGGTATTTGACCATGGCTATTCCATGCTGCTTCTTGTTGTGGTACCAACATGGGGGTGTGGTTATCCTTGCCATTTCTTGCTAGTCACCCTCCTTTTGTAGCTTGTTCCATGTTTTGCGGCTGTACAGCACAGTATGAGGTGTGACCTGGTAGTGTTAGGGTGCTGATGTGAGCCTTGCCCAGTTCTCTATTACAGGACTGGTATCTACATTCTCCATACTGTGTGCGTTTACACTGCACACATCTTGCTGTTTATACATCTGTCATTGGGTAGCATTACATATAGGTTCCTATCCCTTGTAGAACCTATGAAGGTGGGTTTGTGTTTTGAGACTTACCTATTCAGGGCATGCTGTGGGTACTGACAGCCTTTGCCGGTATCCATGGGGCATGGCATGATAGGTGCACGCGACCCCTAGCAGGTGGTGCATCATGTCAAGCTCCGCATGTGTTCCCAGCCTGAAACACATTGGCTCCCCTTTGACTGACTGCATTACTTCAGCCAATTATTGCACTTGATCATCCCATTGTCATTTTGTGGCTTCATGCTTGGCGAGGGTGGCTGTTAGTCAGGATGCTCAGGTGTGCATATAGTACATGGTGTTACATTACTTAACACATAGCATTCATGCCTCAGGTGGTGCTGCAGGGCTGCCTCTGTCGGATGCGCATATTACACTTCCCTGTACATGTTTGTGAGCAGATCATGTCATTTTAGGCATCCATGTTATTATTTGAGTGAGTCAGAGGGGGTATCATTCCCAGGGTTCCTACTGAGCCAGTGTATGTGCTATGCGTTGCCTCTTTGCCAAGGCCAGGGCATACTGGGCATGCCTCCTTCTGCCTACTGGGGCAGGCTCAGGTTGTTCCTCCTCCGAGTCACGCCTGCCTGTGATGGCCTTGGCAATGGTGGGGGACTGTTTGGCCCAGCCCTATGCTGGTCCTGCTGCAGCTGTTTTCGCAAGATCATATTATGTAGCATAGCACATACCATGACAATTTGGGTACATGTAGTTGGTGTGTACTGCAAGGTTCCACCAGATGTGTCCAGACACCGGAACCGTGACTTGAGCAGCCCAAACACACGCTCTATTACATTACGTGTTTGTGCGTGTGCCTCATTATGGCATTCCTGTTCAGGTGTGTGTGCGTTTCTGATGGGTGTCATCAGCCACGGCTTCAGTGCATAACCTGCATCCCCCACTAGGTGTCCGTGTGGGATGTCCCCATTGGCAAATGTCTGGTACAGCTGCGTCAAATGCCAGATGTGGGAATCGTGGTAACTCCCAGGGCAGCCAGCACACACATTCATTATTATGCCCTGGGCATCACACACAACCTGGCAGTTGATGGAGGGGAAGCCCTTGCGGTTAATGTAGGCCCTACCCCGCTCACCGGCTGGTGCTTTGATGCATATGTGCGTGCAGTCTATTGCACCCAGTACCTCAGGGTATTCCGCTGTTTGATGGAAGAGACGCATATTGCTGGGCAATACCTCACGGGCATTGGGGAAATATACATGATCACCGACATGTGCTGACATGGCATCCAGGAACTGGTGCAGTACCCTGGAGGCTGATGCCTGTGATATCCCCATCATATCGCCAGTTGGTCTCTGGAAGGTACCTGTTGCTAGTATTCTTAGGCCAACACATACCTTGGTTTCCACTGGGATGGGTTCCCCTCTGTTGGTTCTGTGTGTGAGGCGTGGCCTGCACAGCTCAGCAATTTGCTGCAGTAGCTCTCTGTCCACTCTATAGCGCTCTACTATCTCCAGCTCATGTAACCCGTGGTAGGTGACCCTGGGCCTGTACACTCTTCTCCGTCTCCTCACTGTGGGTTGTCTGGCACCATCTGCATTGTCACCACCCTCAGCAAGTCGCCTATGTCTCATTATGACAGCTATGGCAGCCCCTAACATTTCTGCTCTGAGTGAAGCTTTTTTAGTTTTCACTTCTATTAGCTTACTCCTGTCTTGCAGTGTCTCTTAAGGGAAACATCCTGCACTACTGTTTGCAGAGTTTTAAGTGCTGGGCTGGGCTACTATTCTGCCTGTGCAATTGCCTGCTTCTAATTGTTTTCACCTGCTAGCTTCAGCAGTTATCCCTGCTAGCTTCCTATTAATTCTGTTGCTTCCTTTTTCCTCTCTGTTTCCTCAGGGGGGAGCAACATGCATACTATCAGAAACACGCTCACAGTGGCTTACACGTGCGCACACATGCTTACATGGTTCAGAATCTACTCATTCGGGTTAAAATGCGCGTACACCCGCTCAAACACTGTTACACGTCTGCCAACAGCCTCCAACATGCTCAGCCTGCCTTACACGCGTGCACACCCGCGCAAACAGTGTTAAACATCTCCCAACATGCTCCCACATGCTCAGACTGCCTTACACGCGTGCACACTGTCCTACTCGCGCTTCATGATGTGCACACGTACGCATACACGCCCAGCAAGAAACTTTGGTGTAAGTAACAGTGTACACCTTCCATTTCTTGACTTTCCATGACTTATCTAGTGGCACACCTCTTTCCATGATCTGTGCCTGTCATCTGTCATGTTACACTGGCCTCCAATGACCTGCATTTCTTTCTACCATTCCCCCCTGTGATGTCACCTATCTCCTACTCTATTCCTCCCCCTTATGTATCTCTTACACTACTCAGACTGTGCTCATTTGCTATGTGACTGTGAGATTCAGTATCAGTACCCTCATTTACATGAGATTGCCTACTAATGCTTAGTTACATGTCTTAGATTCAGCTTCCCCCCTTAGCAACCACTACACGGTGGCCATGTTGTTTTTGGTCTGCTGGTCCCTGCATTGTCATTCCATGTATTGCATGAAACCCACATTTGTGGGTTTATAACCTTCTTTTTTATGTTTTTATATAGCGCAGCCCGTTTGCGCGGGGCTGGGCTGGGTTTAAACATCGGCGATCGCCGAAAAAAAAAATTATAATTTTATTATTTTGGCATCGGGTTATACTGCCAATGGCCACATATTTGGCCATTGGCATGCTGCCTGAGTCATATGCAACCTTTTTTTGGAGCTGACATGGCTCCGTTGTGGAATTTGCAGAAATGTACTCAGTTGTCAACTGAGTACATTTCTGCAGCTAAAACGTCTCCTACACGGACTGGTTTCTGCTTCGTGGATCGCTAATATACCTAATTTGCATTCCTTTCCGATGCAAGTGAGGTATTTAGCATGTCCACACCCAGTCCGTGTAAGAGACGTTTTAGCTGGTCTCTTACACGGAGCTTAGGGCTGTTCCCGGATCGCGAGGCTTGCATGGAGTGTTGCACGTCTCTTACACTCCGTGCAAGCCTTCGTGAATCCTGGTCATAGTGTTTGCAACTACAATGATGTCAATATGATAATGTTTGCAACTAAAATTATGTCAATATGGTCTGTTTTCATTTATATAAATGTATAATTGCCTATGTCATATGTGATAATTTAATAAAGATGTTTCTTGTTTAAAAAAAAGGTTGCTTGATTAAACTGGTTTCAATTAAAATGCAATAACTGCTTTCATTTATATGACATATTTGGTGTTCTGTCATGTGTAATAATAAAGCAGTTAATCTATTGTTTCTTGTTATAAGTATATACTTTGCATAGTTGTGTAATATGGCTACCTATTACTTCCAGACTGTATAAAAGTTATATGCGTCACAGTTTATTTTTTAGTGTTGGTAGGATAGGAATTTCTGTAAGCATGTTTCCGGTATTTTAAGCGCTTGAAGTTTAAACTTCTCCTTCGTTCTCTGCTGCACATTTCATCCTGTCATTAAAGATTTTCTTCCTTATAGTCTTCTATTCCAGTTCTTGTTTTGTAATGCTGCAATATATAGTAATAAACAAAGTTTAGCCACTTGTACTTTTCTAAACCAATACAATAATTATTTCATTGCTAGGTTCCACCCTATCATGCATGTAAACTTGGAAGTAGTGCAAATCCCAGCAATTGACTAAAAGCAGTTTTAAGTAGAAAGATTTAAAAACATACATAGTAAATGTAATGTAAGTTTAAGTTGTGTATACTTTGTATGTCACATAGATAGGTGTGGCTTTCTGTAGGCATATAAAAACACCCAGGGGTGTAGGTGGGGGTTTTGTAAGTATTCACCAATCTGCACAACTGTATCAAAAATGAAGCTCTCCCCACACATATGTTTCCTCCACTCTAGGCAAAGCATGCTTCTGGAGAAGATACTAAAGAAAAGGGAAGAACAGAGCTCTTGAAGTGATCATTTTAAGAGCTTTATGGAAAAAAATATCTGACAAGGCACTCTAAAAAAATAACATAACATTGGACTTAATAAAATAAAACAATTTACATATAACAACTTTGTATCAAACTTCCAGGACATCACAAGCAAATTGAAATATTTTTCAAATATAAATACCATGGTATACATAATGTATGCCTGCCTATTTCCTTGAAGCTATGGAAAAGGACAGATTCAGAGTTATGCGGTTCTCTTTACTGATCAAGTGACAAAGCAGTACTGAAATTATGTTTGCTCACAACATCACCTTAAAATAATCTAACAGATCTCCAAAAAATTGTATCCTTCAAACAGGACAGAAACATAATTATTTATGGGTCACTGAATAGTAGCTATACAATTATTAATTGCATTCCTGTATAATCCATGAACTACCATTTAATGAATTTTCTATAAGATTTGATGTAGTTTAATGATCACTTTTTACTTATGCTCTTGATCAATTGTTTTAAATGAATGTATCCTACAAAAGCCATCACTACTACTGAAAGATCCCAGCATATTCCAACTGCTGTGACCATGTATATATATATATATATATATATATATATATATATATATATATATATATATATATTTTTTTTTTTTTTTTTGCTTCCCACTAAATGGTTGAACACTCTTAATGCTGTGGTGAAAAACTAGCATTATGTATTCGTTGAAGTGCACTTTCGCAGAAGTGGGGTCCTAGTTTTCTTTTTTGAGATTTTGTAATTTTGATGCATATATATATATATATATATATATATATATATATATATATATATATATATATGGGTCCATGTTGAATGATCAAAATTACAAAACTTCGAACTCATATGGTCAGATGATCAAAGTTTTGTAATGTTGAATATTATAAAAAAGAAAAAACAAAATCAAAAACAAATTAAAACACATATATGCAGGAGGGCAAGAACTCTGCACCCCCCATACCCTCCAATATTAAAATATGCCAACTCTGAGATAGCACTACAGCGAGGAAAAGGGAATATTCCCATTCCGCCCAATATAGAGATCTCGGTTTAAGTGTTCAAAGTTTTAAAACTTCAATCATATGGCTTTGGCCATATGAAATTCAAAGTTCTAAACTTTGATCACTTAAATAGGACACGCACATATATATATATATATATATATATATATATATATATATATAAAGAGAGAGAGAGTTAATAATTCCATATTTAGACATAATATCACAATTAGCCAGAAAGACCTATGAAAATATTACTTAGCTGTGCTTAATAAAAGACATTAACACTGTAAGTGACTATTATAAAATTGAATTAAAACATACCACTTAAATTAGTTTTGAATTTTGCCAAAGGAAAAAAAAGTTATGGATTCACTGTTACCCATTCTTCCATTAATGTGAAGGCTGCAGTCCTTGCCTTATTGTACATATCTGATAAATCCATGAGTGAACTTCTGACAGACACAGCTACAATTCTTTTCTCACTTATGGAAGTTGTTCTTATTTTTAACAGTAGAAAAATTTGTGGAGGAAACTCTGCGAAATGGTGTTGGAGCTCACTCATTTCATGGAATCCCTGTAAAATCTCTCTGCTAAAGACCAATCACAAATTAATCTCTGTGGAGGATGGATAGTATCCCAACACCATAACATCTTCCCTGATTCTGGGACCACAGATCCTACATAGCCATTTGATTTTAGTTTTCATAATCCTGTATTGTTATCAGTGTAAGTTATTAGATTGTTTTACACCTAACCTTTACACCTAACCTATTGTTGAGGACAGACCATTTCTGTGAAGCAACAGGCCATTAGGAGGTTCTCTGAATGTTACTTTATTATTCTACACTTCTCTGTCTACATGACATTTTTTATTGCTCTGATTCATTCGTTATATAAACAGAGCTGGTCATAAGTAAATATAAAACAAGCAGGTACAAATTGTGTACAAAAAGTTATCTGGACTACTAGAAAGCCACTTAGAGGGATTATAATACATAGCAAAATTTATTGGACCAAGCAATGCAGTCAAATGACATTTCAAATGAAAACAAACATTTGTAATCAATCATTCTGATTTTTTAAAGTGTGTGTGTGTGTGTGTGTGTGTGTGTGTGTGTGTGTGTGTGTGTGTGTGTGTGTGTGTGTGTGTGTGTGTGAAATTATGTGAACTTCATGGCTTTTGCACATTGTTAACACATTTCAACCATTCTGTGACTCCTCCCATCAATCAAATCTTACTTAAGTGTGCAAAATCACTGTTCACTCATTTGTTTCTCACTCAGCTGTCTGACTGTCTAAAATATTTTTTACATGTACACTACTGATAAATGGCATCACAGAAATGGAAGAAACCCAAACCTTTCCATAAAATGTCTGCACATATTGTGATATTTTATGACTAGCTACTGTAACTGTACTCCTCTCTCATTCATTGCCATCTGCCAAATGAGGAGAATAAAGAGTAGGCATATAGACATTCATTCTTCAGTCCACATATTTGGAACAGTGCTTGAATCCTTCCTGCATGGTTCCAGTACACAACATTTCAGTTACTGCATGCACAATTGGTAGGCATTTCAAAGTGAAATATCTGAGGCAGAATTAAAATTCTTCAGTGTGGAATATTTTTCAAATGTCAGTGAATCCCACAAACAAGGAGCAAAGCAAAATATATAACATTCACTTATCTTACTTTTCTGTCTCTCATATGTAGGTAATTGCCATGTCTTTTATTCTCTGAAACAGCATTTTACCTTCCAGCATTTGGAATTCAATTGATGCACCTTCTTGGGAGATATATTATTGAAGGCATGTTAAGTCATCCTTTTTCCTGTCTTTTATTCTTCTCTCATTAAAGCCTGTAAGATTTGATTCTTGTATGCATTATTTGTTCCTTGTTGCTATTATCTGTCCTAGAGAAATTTATTTATATATTTCGATGATTAGTCTAGGCATATACTGTGGCTCTTTTTATGAAGTTCATATAAATAGTATAATTAAGGGAAATAACTGCAAGAACTTATACAAGCATTCCACTATTCTTCTAGATTAAATAGGGTCTATATTACAAGACCAAAACACATTCTTTCAAATGCATCTTGGTCGAACATAAAAGGCTGAAAACGCAAAAATCGAAGTGGCTGTTAAGCTAATTCTTTCCCTGGGAAAGAATTTGCTTGGCTGGTTTGGTACTTTGCTGTTTTTGGCACTGTAGTGCGGTCTCGGAGTTGGTATATTTAATTGGGGGGTGTGGGGGTGCAGTCCCCCACTTAATGTAATCTTTGAAATTGTTTTTTTTTTTTTTGTTGGAACAGCAATTTTTTTTCTGTTCTGACACTTTGACATTGTAAGCTTTCGCTTACATAGGGTCAGTTAATCACTGTTCACTTTTTTAAGTGTTTGGTGATCTAATATAGACCCATTAAATATACTTGATAAATATTATGGCCTTCCATTTTCCTCAAGACACTCATCCTCTGGATATATAACAGACTTTTGTGGAACAAGCCAGCCAGTAAAGTACAAATACATTCTAATACTAACATAATTGTAACTGCTCAAAATGTTGCAAACAATATCACAATGTACACAAGCAATAGTAATTCATAAATGAGCATGTTCATGGGTGACATATTAACAAGCATACATGTAGGCATCAAAATAATTTTCTGTATTCCATAACTTGCAGATGCTATGCATATGTCTAAATGTATTACATTTGCTAATTTTTTTCCTACCCAAAATTATTACTTTCCTTAACATATAGATAATTATGATATGTAATGGCTTAAACCATGCACCAATGCACCAGACAACCTACTCGCAGAATGCTTACAACTATTAGTCTCCTCTATAGCATACCCCATCCGTATTCTTATCAGTAGGTCCATTCATGAATCTCTCATTCCAGACATCTGGAAAAAGGCTTATGTCCTCCCACTACATAAAGGAGGGCACAACTCTGACATTTCCAACTTCTGACCTATCGCCATTCTTTCCCCCATATCTAAAATACTTGAAAAGTTCATCTACATTCAGCTCCTCAACCATCTATCTAAACATCATCTCCTTTCCTCCACTCAACATAGCTTTAGGCCAGGATACAGCACTTACACAGCCCTCATTTCTTTCCTAGACACAGTAAGCAGAGTGCAGGATGAAGGATCTATTGCCCCGGCGCTGTTTCTTGTTCTGTCAAAAGCATTCGATACAATCTTCCATACCCTCCTACTCACTAAACTCTCCAATCTCGGCATCTCCCCACTCACCCTTCAATGGTTCTAAAACTATTTCAGTAATAGGCAACAATCATGTATCTGGCAGCATTCCTCTTCCTCCTTTATCAACACCAGTACTGGAGTACCCCAAGGTTCAATATTGGGTCCCCTTCTTTTCAGTATATTCATTAATGACTTCAACAAGTCTCTGACCCACAGTACCATCATCCAGTTCGCAGATGACACAACAATAATTTGCTCCTCTAAATCTGCCTTTGTACTACAACAACTTATCCAAAAAACATTCACCACAACTGAATCCTAGATGTCACAAAACCATCTTGTACTTAATCCCAATAAAACTAAACTCCTAATATTTGCCCCAGAAAATCCAGTCAAATTGACAAATCTAAACTCTTTATCCAGTCACAAAATAATACTATTATAAATGGTGTTCCTAGTACCAAATTACTTGGTGTCATCACTGATGATAACTTAACCTTTGACCTCCATATCCACAGTAACATAAAAAAAAAAATCAAAAACTGGGAGCCCTTTACAGGCACAACTATTTCCTCTGTAGCTCAGCAAAACAGTCCCTTTCCTTATCTTTCCTTCTTCCAACTCTTTTATACAGAGCCCCCCATCCTCACCAACATCCACTCCTCCCTAAAACTAAAGCTGAACTCATGCTATAACAAAATTGCCAAATTTGCCACAAATGCAAAATACTCCACCCACCACTGCTCCTCACTACACCAACTGAACTGGCTGGAGCTCCCTCATCAACTCACTTATGCACAAATAATTATTGCCCATAAACTCATCTACAATCCAGAAGCCTGCCTAGCTCTCTCCCACATTCTGAGTGCATATCAACCAAAACGAGTCTTAAGATCTGAAAATAAAATGCTGTTGAATATTGATATACCTAAGCATTCAGCCGGACAAATGCTATACTCTTATACTGTCTCCAAAGTATGGAACAACCTCCCTGTCTCTCTCAGAGCTATCAGCAATCATACCAGTTTATAAAAATCCCTTAAACTCCATCTCTCCTCACAATGGATATGCACCTGCACCCCTATAGTCCACCCCTTAACCTAACCTTTCTCAGAATACTTACTCTCTCCCACTGTTTAACTAGCCCACCCCACATTTTCCTTTTCAAGTCTACTCCTTCTGCTGTCACTTTAACCCTTCTGCCTCTCTCTTTTTCTCTGTACTACACTCAGCTATCTCTCTACTTGCATCTCACTTACTCTCATACACTTTTTCTCACTCTCATACACTTTTTCTCACTTACTCTCATACACTTTTTCTCACTTTCATACACTTTTTCTCACTTACTCCCATACACTTTTTCTCACTTACTCTTATACACTTTTTCACTTTCACATGCCCCTAAGTAAAAATATCTCTACTCCATTTCTTCAAATGATTCTATGTATTCTAACATTTTTTTGTATAATTATGCTTTAAGTATGCAATACTACTGCATTATATACTCTATGTGTTAATACTTAGTCTGTAACTATATATCTATGTAACTATATGTTGAGCTTTTCTCTCCGGGCCTCCACTGAAAATGGGTTCTTCTCAGGCCCAGTGAACTTTCTCTGTAAACAAATGCAATAAATAAATAAATAAATAAATAAATAAATAACAGTAGGTAGATTTTTATACATTATTTTGTTTGGTATTTGCATACTTGGATGTTGCAAAATGCCAGTCACATTGCAAATTGTACATAATACATAACACAATGCAGTACAACATGCAGTCACTAATTTAATGATCCTAATGAGGGAGGGGAGCTATAGACACAAGGATACCTATTTTAATATAGGATGATTTGAGGCACAAAGGGGAAACACAAGTAATAACATTGAATTGTCTATGAAAATGACCTCATATCATTAAAGCAGCTGAATTCTTTGCATTTTTTTTTTCTGGATTGGGCTTGCCTGCATATTGTGGCAGAGTATAGTTCCCAGCAGAACTGTCCCAGAAAAAGCTTCCATAAAAATGCAAATAATTTTGCTGCCACCTATTACTGTTTCCTAATTATGCATAAGTATTGATAACTTCCACATATGATGCCTTGATTCTAGGTCAAGGATTGCACCAAGGACAATGTACATGCAAAATAAATGAACTAGAGATAATACAACCTACATTATATATTATTTAAATCCGGAGGTGGAAATGGGCAGATTTAAAATAAAGACTCAAGATGATCGACAAAATTTTGCGTTTTGAATCATTGTTGCATAAGAAACTCTCTGATCCTATCATATCATTCCAAGACAAAGCATTTTTTGTAGCTGAACGGTTTCATTGCACTTCATCCTTCAGACTGACAGAGCAGTGCATTTTCAAAGTTAACGGAGCTGTTACAGCAGTGTTAGAGAGCAGAAGTGTATTGAACCTGTCTTTTACTTACGTCTGATTACTCACAGAGAGAGTGAATCTGTGACAGTGATTTATTTTGCCATTTTCTCTTTTCCGTGTTAATCTCAGGGACAATGTCACTCTGCACATTTGCATTTTCCTGTATTTATGAACTAGACTTGTGTGAATGAGATTGAACAGCTGCAGAACAAATAAATTCTACAGACTAGTTTATTTTTGTTTAAATTATTATACCAACTCTGTTGTTTTAAATTAAAAGAATCAGAGTCAAAAGCAGCACCATTTTTCCATAATGGATACTCTAATTTGCATTTAACCTGGATAACTAGCATTGACTCAACAGTCTTTATCTGACAGAATCATTTACTTACATACAGGTGAAAATGCTAATGGAAAACTGCTTATACCTTCTGCTGTCAGATTAAAAGTTAGTATTGTCACCTGCAAAAGCCAGTCTTCTTTCCCTTTCTCTTTCAAGAGCCCTTGAGCAATTCTTTTCAGTTTCATTCTACTCTTCTTTGCAATTTCCCATATTTTTTCAGCATTGACTCATTCCTCCTTCTAGAGCGTTTATATCTTGCTATCGAAAGATGAAAATAGCGAACACTATTTCATCGGCCCCAAAACATCTAAACGTGAAAATGTCGAACATTCAAAACAGCAATTTTTTTTCCCATGGAAAAAAAAATTGCTGCTCCGAAACACTTACACACAACACAAGCACATCAAACAAACAGCAACCACACACATACACTTAAATTCCTACATCTAAAGCTACACTAAACTAAACATACACTATCTACCCACTTACCTTAACCCAAACCCTAACCCTAAGGTCCGTCACTATCGCACACTCACCTAACCAGCTCCCTAACCCTAACTCACTTAAACCGCCCCAACACTAAAGTCTGTAACTATCGCACACATGTTTAACCAGCACTCTAACCCTAACTCACTTAACCCGCCCCTAACCCTAACGTACAATCGCACACTTACTTGAACCCAACCTGTACTTTCCACCACAGAGCTAATAGCGAAGCCACAGAAACGGCCAGCCAAATTCTTTCCTGAGGAAAGAATTCACTGTTCTGCAGCTTCGCTATTCTTAGCATTTGCTGAATAATGTTTGATATCAGAACATTCAAAGTTTTAATACTTCGATGTTCTGATATAGCCCCATTCCAGATACCTACCATAATTGCTCTGTGATTCTTCATCTAAATCTCTGGAGTGTACTTAATAATGCAGTATATTCATATAATTCTGAATGCTGTTTTCTATTCTTTCTTCTAGACTGTAAATGCCAAGCTTAACGAATGTTCACAGATGCAATAGCTAGCCATTCAATTCAAGTCTGGTCATTTTTAATCACAGTCTAATTTGCTGTTCCTGTGTGGGCACCAAATATGGCTATATTACTTTAGTTTTAGTCTTCTAGTTCCCGCTGAAATGTTAGAATGACAGCATGTGGCATATTTGCATAACACTCCCAACAGCTATAGCACAACATGTTAAACTTTACTGATGTTTTGTCATGCTGTTTTATATGACTGAGCCTAGGGATGAGTACAATTACTAAATGTGTTCTGCCTAGTGCCACCTTTAATCTTCTTCTTCTTTTGTCTTTTTCCAGGTAGGGGATGCCACAACAGTCTGCAGAATGATTGGCAGTGGAGTTTTACAGTGTTGAGTTGTCAGCTCGTTAACCGACCTTCCACAGAAGGCACACACTCACACCCAGGGCCAATTTAGAGTGCCCAATCCACATACAGCATGTCTTTGGGATGTGGCAGGAAACTGGAGCCCCTGGAGGAAACCCATGTGACCACAGGGAGGACATGCAGACTCCACACAGAAGGCACTCCAGCCAAGAATCAAACTGGAGAACCTCTTGCTGTGAGCCTAGTCCCACCTCTAATAATCTACATATTATCCCAGGGATTTCTTCCTACTGAATACATAAAGTGATGTTATTTTTTACAGTAATCCTAACTGTTATAAATCTACACATTCTTAAAGCAATGCCTGGTCTTCGTGCAAATTGATCACTTCCAACTGTTACTAAGGCATTAAAGTATGTGATGCCAGTGATCTCTGATTCATTGTGGTAGCTGATACAAACTTGTCAAACAAGGCACACTAACTGGTCAGACTCTATGGTATGCTAGTAAGTAGTGAGTATTGATTTTTTTTTTCTACAGGCAGTATCCTTAGCAGACAGCCTCTGTTTTCAGATAAATTCACAAGTTTGCAGGGTCAGAATTTTGGACTCTTCCAACATACCATTTAATTTTAACAACAAACTCCTCTAAGTATAAAGTCAAAGTTCTTGCTGAATTTCAGATAAACCACATCTACCTGGATTTCTTTGTCTACCTCAGTTTTAATGCATCCAACGAACTGGATAAAGGTAGATCAGAAGAAAACGTTTTCTATGCAAAGTTATGGTGCTATACATCTATGAGAGAATTAGCATTCAGAAACTTTAATAGCTTGCCCTATAGAACCTTCATTATGCCTCTACTGTGAGATAAAAATGCAGACCTCAAACTAACTAGATATTTTCAAGGTCCACCCTTGAACATGAAATCTACTGCCTTCCAGTTATGTGATATAATTCCATTTTATAGGTATAGATTATAATGTTGTTAGATATTTGTCAAACACTGCTGCCAGGTATTTTAGTAGTTGAGAAGTGAGATGAAACAGACTTTGATCATAGTTCCCCTAGGTCTGTTGAGTGCCTCCATTTTGCCTCCTTTTATTTATCTATCTCATTTACACCCAGTGCAATATCATATGTTGTTTTTCTGTCTATCGTCTATCTTTAATTACAGACATGCAAACATAATTTAGATCATAAATATTATTTCTTGCCTTCTTAGTGTTCTGTCCTTGAATCCAGTTTCCTCATTAGTCTTGAATTCCACAGTTTTTCTGAAGACTATATTGTCCAAAGGACTCACTTCTTTTGTGCCTTTTAGAAAGCGATTCTGGGCCACATTCAATAAGAGCTACATTAAGTGTAACTATAGTGCATGCAGCACACTGCACACAATAGTACACTATTTCATATTCAATAAAGGGCTCCATGCTTAGTGTAGAGCTGCCATACACAGGTAAATGGCAGAATATGCTAATGAAAGCATAAGTAGGTGAATTACATGCTAATTAAGCACTACAACATGGTGAGCTATACATGAAGCTAAAAAGCAATAGCCTATACTCACTCGAACCATTTGCTCTGAAATCCAGTGGATTACATCTATGACTACATTTAGAAAAAAATGTTAGTAGTTGCTGCTGCATTAGAAATCTATATGTGCAACAGGATTTAAAGTTGATGCGGCTGCTTCTAGACCTCTGCCAAAAAGAAGTTTGACTTAGTATGGACTGCATGACACAGAAAATTATACAGTAAAACTGGATAGATAGGGAAACAGTATAGCAAATATGCAACCTCATCCTCTCTTATCTGCGGCCCAAGGTAAGTGTGAAACCTGTTTGAAAAAAAATAGCTAACTGGTTAGTGCTATATGCAAGCAGTAATATGTTCTTAAGATCAGACATCTATCCTGTTTACAGTAATGTCAGTAATGCTGCATGTCTGTGATGTCTATGATGTTCACCTAGGCACTTTGCACAAGTATATATGGAACTATAACTACATTAAAAAATGTGCAATGGTCAGTGCGTCATCATCACTGGCATAAGGTCAAGGGGGAATACATGAGTCCATGTTTAACATCAAAAAAGTGAGTGTGAATTATTGAATTGTTTTGCCTACTTGAATGTTCTGAAGTATACACACCGGTGTTGTTCTTCACGTCAAAACCAACATCAACAATTCTAAGTGAATCCTCTGCTGCTGTGTTAGTGATATATGACAGTGGACAGGAGCTTCTCCTTTTTATTCAGTTTTTGTTAGCACCCCCCCCACACACACACACACACACACACACACACACACACACACACACACACAGACACACACAGTCATATGTTCCCAGCCAATTTCATATACCCTACATAATGTAGATTATTATGACCCCGGCTCTATGTCATGTTTACTTATATGTATGGACAATTGCTCGAACACCATTTATATAGTAGAACATCTGTCCACAGGTATGGTCAGAGGAGTACTTGCCATCTCTGCCTCCTTCTAAGAGGTAGGAGCCATGTTGACTTAGCACCTGGATTATAACTTCATTCTCTGCTCTGCAGCACTGAATAGCATTTTACTGTGTACAGATGTCATGGGCACCATAGTCCTGTGCGAGATGAAAAAAATGTATAATACATGATGAAGACACAAGTGATTGTTGACAAAACAAATATGTATGCATGAATGTATGCAACCTTCATGTACAAAATAATTAAAAAATTAAAGCCCATATTGGTACACAGAAGTGAATACAGCAACCCCCCCCCCAGCTGTGTAACTGAGTAGTACATTGTAGTAATAACCAAAGCAGTATATGCTTTTCCAAGTACAATTCTTGGATGTCCACTTGAATGGAGGGCAATAAGTTATATACCGAAGTTGTAACACATTTGTGGGGATGGTGGCCTAATGGTTCAGGTGTTTGCCTTACAAATACAAGGTACAGGGTTTGAATCTCACAGGGGATAATTGGCTAGGCTTAAAAATGGCTTGCAAGGGCAGTTAGTCTAGTACTATTCTATGAATCTATGCCTGTTAAAAATGGTTGACTTCTTCAAGAAAGTCACCAAGGCCCTGAATGAGCTATCTTGACCTAGCTAAGGCATTTGACACAATCCCCAACTCAAATATTATAGAGAAATTCTCCCAACTAGGAATCAACTCCTACAGTACCAGATGGGTAGCCAGCTGTCTCACCAACAGGACACATATTGTTGAAGTAGGTGACTTCACCTCTAGCAAAAGACCAGTCACCAGTGGAGTACCACTCTGTGCTGGGCCTCTCACTGTTCAGAATTTATTTCTCAGAAGTCTAGACAAATGTGGATGACCTGTGGTTGACCAAGTTCTCTGATAATTACAAATTGGGAGAAATGATTGAGTCCCCCAACAATGTTAAAATACTGCAGACAGGGTTAACACAGACAAAAGATTGGTGGGGATGCCACAGATTAAATCTAGATGCAAAAATGCATTATTACTCCCTTTGGGAAAGCTGTCATCCCTGATAATTACATTAGAGAAATCATCTCCCTATGTGTAGACACAATGGTACATGATCTGGGTACTTAGCTTGATAGCAATCTGAACTTTGACAACCACGTATCCACAATAGTAAAGAAATCCTTCTATGTGGCACATCTTATAAGTAAAGGCATTACATCTAGATCTACGGATGTTATAATTCCATTATACTTGGCCGTCATCAGACAATTGAGTACAATGCTCCCTTTTGCATGTACTTCACCAGACACCTGCAACAATTGGAGAGACCGCTGAGGTCTTTCACCAAGAAATTACACTGTACACAAAACAAGTCTTACACAGAAAGACTGAAACCCCCATCACTGTACAGGTTGCTACTCATCATTGTTTTATTTGCCTGGCTTACAGGATAGTCTCTGACCCAACCCTGATGGAAACACTATACATTCATAAATCAAACTACAGTAGGGTCACTCACTCCTGAGATCTTAACCTAGCCTCTGACATGAACAGGTCATGCTGGAGATATAGATGCATCTCCAAGAGACTGCCACTTCTCTGGAACAAGCTTTCTACTCATGTGAAACAGAAGCCCTCCCTGACCCTCTTCAAATGCAACCTAGATCAATGGATGGGTGACCGCAAATTCACTCCTGGGGTGGTGTCCATGTCACTCCTGGACAGATGAAATTGGTATAAACTACCATACATCCTTACCTCTGCAAACTTTACTCACCTAACCACTGACAACTGAGGTAACTCAGGATGCTGCATACCCATAAATCAAATGGGACTAGAACTACCATTTCCAGGGACCTAAATATGGCCTGCAACTTAAACAGGACATACTGGAGGGACAGATTTGTCTCCCAGCAACTGCTGCTTTTTTGGAATAGGCTGTCAATTCTTGTGAAGCAGAGCACCTCTATGACACCATTCAAGAGGAATCCAGAAGACTAGAAGGGGCACCATAAATTCTTACCGGGGGTAATATCCACAACCCTCCTGGACATGGGCAGTCATTAATAAATACGATCCTGAGTACTGACTAGAGTATCTATGGTATTACATTGGGATGAAACTGCTAGGCTTGAAATGACCTTTGGGTTGATAGTCTAGTAACCTCCTATGATCCTGTAATAAATATGGCTAGGCTTGTAAGGACTCTAGGGCCATTAGCCTAATAACCTCCTATGAACCTATGAATCTATGGATGCAAGGTGTAGTGACAGGCCTTGTTCCCTTTTAGAAACTTATCTCTTTAGGTCTTCCAGTTATTTTATGTGCCTGTACAAATTCTGGTAGGGTTTGATATAAGTGTGTACATACAGGTGTTAGGAAACATGTTTAGGGCTATATTGATATTTATTACAGAAGTGTCCACAACACAATATGGTAAATGTTACTGTGCAGAAAGTACTTGCATTTTTTCCCTTTTTTCCTGTGGTTTGAGTCCACGTTTTTTCAGATAATACTAAGAAGTGCAGCATTGACCATGCTCAAAAATGACTGCTGGGTGAGTACTGCTTTCCTTTTACTGATATTGAAAATGCAAATTGTATTTGTAAGGTGTCATTCACATTATCCACTAAAGACAATGTGAGTGATGGTCACATAGATCATAGGACAAGTGCTGGTATATCGATTTGACAGGATTTGCTGGGTGTAGTACAACCTGTTGAAACTGGGCTTACCATGCTGTGGGACCTAGATCTTGACTGAGAGGTTCTACCAGGTGTTGTAGAAGCCTGACAAAGCATGTCTGTCTGGTTCTTTGGGTCTGCTGTACTTTTGTGATAAATACATTTTGTCTGGCTAACTTGTCCACAATGCATGCAGATAGTTCTGTGTTCCCAATGTGTGTCTGGTAAGTCTTTACCAGTGTGCACATGTAGGCTGAAATGTATGTGCCACAATACCCTACATGACAATCATCATGGCATTGTTCCTGGCCTCACCATTGCCATGTCCTGGAGAAATTCCTCATGCATGCTCTATCTGACTCTCAGTGGCAGTAGCCTGGGCTTGTACTGTATCCCAGCAGATCAGGTGCTGGACAGCCAAGTCTTTGTGTTTGTCTCTATGGTGCTGCAAGTCAAAACAGCAAATGATTTTTGGAGCTGTAAATAAGAGCAAAATGAATGTTCTTCTCTGTGGAATTTTTGCCAGCAGCCTTTTGTATGGGATTGAGGTGCACCAGGGTCAGGGTATGTACCATTACTCCACTGGTGTGCAGTCTCAGAGTTAAAATATATAATTAACAGGTGGAGTGGGGTGCAGAGTGGCTTGCCCTCACTAAAAATTTGCTTTTAGTTTTTGTCCATTTTGATCATTTTAAGTTTGATCTAAAATGATCATTCTTTGTGAGTTCACTCTTATGAAAGTTTGATATTTGAAGAGACACTCATCTCTGGAGCTAACTTTGAAAATGCCTAACAGATCATGGTTAGCTCAATGTCAACAGGTTCACCTCCACCCAGTATATCCTGAGTGTGTGTCTGACAGTGGCTACTACTACCTCTATAGGGGATGTCTTTTCAGCAAGGGATTCTGACTGTGCAAAATAAACAAGCATTAAGCTGTGCATCAATACATCTAGCCAACACGGAGTTAAGTAAGAATTTCTTTACTATCTCATCATATATAGGATTGATGCTTCAATTCTACTGAAATGAGGCAATGTTGTGTAACTGAGTGTAGACGGGATAGAGAGGCTAATCTCTGCTTTAGGTAAATAAGTGCATCTCTAACACAGGGAAGCAGCCTGTGTAGGATGAAGTGGGTTATCAGTAAACATGAGGTTGTTGCTATACTGCATTAGAAAACCAACTGGTAATAGACTGGCTAAGGATGAAGCTAAAGCATGCTGGAAGGTATGCTGGAAGGTAGTGTATTCAAGGACAACTAATATCAAAGATAATTGCTAACAGAATGTACACCCACTGTCAATTCATAATCAGTGAAAAAACAATGGTGGTTGAGGACATGCGGCATATAAATAGTATAGTTACACTAGTATGTAGAATCAATTCTTAGTAAGAGTTTGTCTGAAAATAATTTATCTACACCTGTAGCTATGTGTGGGTAATCAGCATTATGGGTCAATGGAAGACAATGGGCATTGAATTCATTTAATTAGTCTCAAGGGAATGTTATTTTGTGTTTACTAACAAGTGCTAGCAAAATAACAGTGACAATGACTTTTATGGTCAAATTAAAATAAGGGGTGGGCAACTAAAGCACATCTGGATTTATGAATAAGGTGGAACAGGGGATAATGTTTTGACACACCAGGTTGATCTGAGGCAGAGGTTAAATGGGCTTTCTTTGAAATGTTTTATTTGCTTCCTAAACAAAAATGTTAGCATCTAGATACTCGCATATCACACACAGTCTCTTTGAAGGCATGTGTCTCTCCAAGAGACACAGCTCTGCTTTCGCTTCAAACCAGAAGTTTTACTATACAAGGGGAAAGAGTTCAAGTAGCATATAAAAGATTTTCAAAGTGAAAATGGGCCGGATTCCAAAATCTAGCTGCAGACCACACAGCACGTGGAATGAAGACTTCAGCACACCAGTTGTGGATGCGATTTTGGAAGACATGCTGCAAGCAGTCTGAGTACTTATTTATGCAGCATAGGACAATTACAGAAGTCTGTGCACATCCATCAGATTCCAAAACACATCTTGTGTGCCCAGTGCACCTTAAATATGACAAACTCCAATGCCAACTCTATTTCCAAAATATTTGGAGAATGCAATACTGCAATGCAAGCAAAAAAAGCTATTCCCGTGGAATCCTACAGAATCTGTAATAATACTGGAAAAAATGTTGCAGTGAAAGAATTGCAACAGGCTGTGGTCCTGCAAGCTATGAAGGAAGATGTGACTGTGCATTCCAGAAAGGCAGCCAGCTAGACAGAAAGCCAGACTGCAGCTAAGCCAACTCTCAGATCAAGAAAACATTGACAGGTACCGGTTAGATAGTCAGCTGGTGCAGGCCGTATGCAACATGTGTGCCCCACGCGTCTATGCAGACATGGTGAGGCAACCCCATCCCTCTCAAAACAAAAGTGTGTCTTAGCCTAGGTGTCCTGGTATCTGGACATTCTGATGACATATGAGAGATACAGTCAGTGGTAAACAGACATAAACACGGATATATTTAGATTAAGGCAATATGTCTAGTACATGTCTTAATAAGCATCAATGAATAAATATCCATAAGATAACTATAAATACATACTACATAGCAACATATGGATAATTTTGAAATCCATAGGTTTCTGTAAACATACCACTGTAATGAGTCAACAGCAATATATGGAAAATTTGTATGTGTGTCTTTATGTACTGTTAACTGGTGATGTTTACATTTATCTGTACAAGTGCATATGTGGAATCCCTGCTTGTTAATGATGCTCATGTATTCACCTGTATGCATACAGGTCAATCTTTAACCTCACTAGTAAATCACATAATTTTTTTTATATTGCACACAAGTTTCCAAAAATGCATCAGTCTAAGCATATACACATACATTTCTAATAAATAATGACAATATAGGTCTTTGAGGAGAGAAAAATAGCCCATAACAGCAATGCTAGCAGGTGCAAAATTACTTTGCAGATAATTGTGAGTCAGATATACCTGAAATTAGGACCAGCTCTGTGCACATACCTTTAAACCCCATTTGCTTCATATATAATTAATGACATTTATTAAAATTCAAGGTTTTGGAATCCTATTTGCACACGCCCGCCAAATTTCTCTAAATTCGGAGCATTATCCAATAGTGCAGTGTAAAGGGAAGGTGCTCCGCACGAGTACTCAATAGGTATCATTAAACAGGATCATATGTAGCAGGTGCCAGTTATCTTCCAATAATCTGATACTATTCCATAAGCACCACTTTTTAAACTGTGATTTTGACATATTTACAGATCAGATCATTGCTACCTGCGAACTGAGTGGTACCTCAGTGATCAATTTATTAAAATGTTTAATCCATCAACCTTTTCAGGATTATTACTGAGATGGTTACTTCCAGGAGGGTTTGATGTATCCAGGTGCTCAATTGGACTTAGGAGGAGACCACCCAGATACTGACTGTCTACAATGGAGTGGAGCATCCCATGAGAGCCATCCGACGGAACTTCATGATAATCAATATGTTGAAGGAGATTGCATGGGCGCATCAACATTGTGCAGGAATCTATGTAACTGGAGAGCAGGTTTACCACTGTTATGATGACCTGCATCAGAAGGTCATGGAGGATCTTCATCTGAGGGTCATCGAGGTGCGGAAACAGCCAGTGGATGCCTAGTGTGTCACAATCCTAAATATACCTATACTTTCCTAAGGAAATCAGAGATATAGATGTGTCACATATGTCAGATATATTCCTTTAAACCCATTAGTTATCTGTTATGACAATTGTCTCATCTGAGTAATCAAGAAAACAAGATGACTGTTCTCCCTGCAATTATAGGTTCCATTCTCATGAGGTTTATTATTTTTTAATATTGTTTATCATGCACATACTATTAAATATTTTCCATGTTTCTGTTGTCTTATGTATAAGTACATCATTGGACATACACAGTATGATCCTGCATCACTGGTGCCTGTTACACCTAGGCCACTGATGACTACTCATTTCTCCATTACCCATAATACTTCTAGAGCATAACACAGTTGACTCGGCTATGTGTGAATGGTAACTCATACAAACAAACATCCCTTAGCCCTTTCCTTTTTACAAAATGCACAGTACTATTAAAATCTCACTTGAGTAATACAATGCCACAGCATGCCTGACTGTTTACCCATTTTTAACATTGTAAAGGCCAATGCTATCTGGCAGTTCTGTGAAGCATGATGGCCAATAAAGTTTAGGTGGTAGATGTCTGTGTATTTCTCTGTTATCCACAGGAATATGGACACACTACACAATAGTAGTTCGCCAAGAAGGAATGTATAGTGTTGCGTGCTAGCTCAGCCTATAATGCACAAAACAAATGTGTATATATCATGGCTAACTGTGGGCTTATATCCATGTAGAGGATTGCTCATTATATTTTGGTCTATATATTTGTAAAATGTTTGGAGATGTTTGTATAAATGCCTGCTTGTTGATATTTAAAAGTACTTTGCACATGCTTATGACAATAGCGCTTTTGGTCAGATTTCTATGACTATCTCCATTATCCATAATGTTTTGCCAACAGCAGTTGTATGTGTAAAGCTTTGAATATCATGGGGATAGTTCTGCAAAATGAATGTGGAATAGTATAACATTGGCAAATTGAATGTCAGGTATAAGTCTGTCATTGTTTTTTAACTGCAATTCACTACCCTTCTCATACTTGCATTGGAGGGATTGAGATAGTTGGATATATACTTTGACTGTCAGAAATGGATATCCCCTGATATCATGGATATTTTAGATGTATAATTTCTAATTTTACAACAAAAATATATGTATATATGTGCTGTCCTCCCAATTAAACTACATTTGTGTGTATGTGAAGAACAGGAATTTGTAGTTGTCTGTTAAGAGCAGCTATGTGCTTCATGACAACTGTTCCACTGTCTGGGGTATGAACTTTTACAGTTGTGTTTTGTGTTGTGACCACTGTGCTGACATGCATTCCTGCTTGTAAGTTTTTGCTCATAAATGCACAGCACATTGTACTTTATTTTAACCATCTTGTAAAGCGTAACCCATGATCCTTATTACCACCACATCCCTGCACATTTTTACCTCTGATTTGTTTAACTGCATTTCATGTATACGACCTCAGGAAAGATGGATTAGCTAAGCCAGTAGGTGTCAGTGGTAGAGTGCGAGCATAGCTGAGAGTTATTGGTGTGAGTCTCATGTTTTCAATTTGTGTTTATTAGTCTTACAAATGTGTAGGGGATGGTGTATATAGAATGTTTTTCAATTTAAACATTAGAGAACATGAGCTTATCCAAGTATTTCAGTGCTATTTTATACCTGCCTAGTGTCATTCATGCATGCTTTTTACTTTTTGCAGTTGATGAGCAGAGCACTAGGAATCATGCCCAGTCCATTAAATGGATGCACAGGCTGGAGGAGGAGGAGCTATGCAGGCAGAGAGATATGTTGATTACTTTTTCAAAAATTTTTAACCTACAACAGATCTGATCATTGTTAGAGGACTGCCTGTTTTTTGCATTACCACACATAATACTTCTAATGCAGGAATGCCCATCATGCATCTGCAAGGTAAGTAAAAATTAACTGGCACCCTACCTAAGTACCATGTTCAATCCTAGCCTCACCTCAGGCTTTGTACCCACTGAATAGCGCACCGCGACGGTTATCCCACTCCACATAGGGGGAGCCACGACGGACCCCGGGAACTACTGCACCATTAGCCTGACAAGCCTGGTCTGCAAGACCATGGAACGTATCATCATGGAACTCATAAACAAAGACATTGGTAATCTCCAAACTCTTGACCTTACCCAGTTTGGATTTGTAAAAGGCAGATCATGTCTCCTAAACCCTATTGACTTCTTTGAAGCAGTCACCAAAGCCATAGATGAGGGTAAAATGGTTCACACAGCTTATCTAGATATCGCCAAGGCTTTCAACACCATCCCCACTCTGGAATTATAGATAAGCTCATTAAACTAGGTATAAATCCCTATGTCACAAGATGGGTTGCCAACTGGCTCATGGACAGAACCCACACTGTGAAAGTAGCGGATTCCAAAAACGACTTAAGACCAGTAACAAGTGGAGTACCACAGGGTTCAGTCTTGGGTCCTCTTCTGTTTGGTATCTACTTCTCTGAAGTGCAGGCTAACACAGAA
Source organism: Protopterus annectens (assembly GCF_019279795.1). Taxonomy (NCBI): domain Eukaryota; kingdom Metazoa; phylum Chordata; order Ceratodontiformes; family Protopteridae; genus Protopterus; species Protopterus annectens. The sequence continues at coordinate 921,329,017 of NC_056735.1, forward strand.
GGTCTTTAGCTAACAAAGTCTCTAGATGACTACAAACTAGGAGCCATAATCGAAACTCCTAATGATGTGGACAAACTACAAAAGGGCCTCACTGAGACAGATACCTGGTGTCAAAGCCATGGCCTGAAGCTCAATGCCAAAAAGTGTATTGTCATCCCCTTTGGTAAAAACTCTGTACCCATGAACTACCATATATCTGGTAGTCTACTTAATGCCGAAAATGTGATAAGAGACCTTGGGACACAGGTGGACAGTAGTCTCGCTTTGATAATCACATCGCCACAGTGGTCAAGAAATCCTTCTACGTGGCTCATCTCATCACAAAAGGGTTCTCATCCAGGAAAAAAGAGGCCATTGTTCCCCTCTACTCATCACTCATTAGACCCATTATAGAGTACAACACCCCTTTTGGTATGTACCTCACAAGACATCTACAACAACTGGAAAGACCACAGAAATACCTCACAAAGAGGATTACTGGCTTCAGACAGATGCCCTACGCAGACCATCTAAAAAAATTACAGCTTTACTCCATCGCATATCGCCTACTCGGGGGCGATCTCTGCCTAACATACAAAGCTATGTTAAACCCAGAGCTGTTGGACATGCTCCACTTAAAGAAATCCCAATCCCTCTGAGCTACACGCTCTAGGGACCTAAACCTTGTCACCACAATAAACAGAACATGCTGGAGGGATAGATTCCTGTCCCAGACACTTCCCATACTCTGGAACAGACTACCTGTCTATGTCAAGCAGAGCTCCTCATTAGCACTCTTCAAGAAAAATCTTGTTGATTGGATGGGAAATGGGAAATTCACCCCAGGGATCACTTCTGTGGCTCTGTTCGACAGGGGCACAGGAAAATAATTTTCTTGGGTGGCGAAAGCCAGGGTACATTTTTTGGCTAGGCTTATATAGGCCCTAGGGCCAATAGCCTAGTACCTACCTATGAACCTATAAGTGCAATAGTTATGCAATCCCTGTGATTACAGTAAGAATTTCATAAAAATGTTTACGTCTGAATTAGTAGTAATCCATGTTTAATGAAGGTAATGTTTTGAATTGTATGTCACAACCTAGATAACCTAGTTAGGTGTAATTGTCACAGTGCTTTCTAATTGTAATGGTTCACATCCAAGTTAATAGTGTTTTGCTTGCTTCTTTTACTTTTGGATGTGGAATTCTGACTAGTTTGTTCTGTGTAGTTTGTGTTTTTACTTATTCAGTGAGTATCTACTGTGTTATAGTTTATACTGTTGTTGGTGGATGATACCTGTTATGTACTTCAGTTCAATACAGGTATTGATTCTACCTACAACACATTTGATGCATGTTTTACAATGCACTTTTATTATGTGTTTAGGGATAGCTGTGTACATAGTTCTTCCTGTTTTTCATTTCTAACTGCTTGTTGCTTAATCAGTGTTATATTGTTAGGATTCTGCAGGATTACACATAGTGATTGCTAATTAATGTTTGTCTGGCACTGACACATTAGTAGACAAGTAATACTGTTTGTAGGACATAACTTACATTTTCATATGTCACAGGCAGTCACCGTGTTTATGACAGTCCATTATTTCTAGGGTGTTGTGTTGTATTCCAAAGATTTGATGTTGGGTCAGCCAGACCACTGCCCAAGTCCTCTGATGACAATGATGACCATGACAAAAACAATGAGGATGATGAGGAAGATGCTGAACAGGCATGTGCGGTCATCTCTGCTACACACTGGAGGGGATTCTGCCCAGCACCACCACCACAAGACAATTACGGAGAACACATCTGGGAGGTGATGACTGATGTCTTTCAGACACAGTTGAGGGACATGATGGGGCATTGTTTAGGATATGTCATGGGCTATGCAGAATTCATTCATGGAAACAGCCCAGGAGATCATTCATGGTGCTCATCCCCATAAGGGTGAACCATCAGGACCATAAATATTGTCTGTGTGATCCACTTGTGTAATGCTGCCACCATGGTGTTTGACTTGACATATAAGTAATTAGAGTATATAACACACTTGTGCATGCATACCATTTTGCTGCCATGCTTATGTGATACAATGGCCAAACATACACTGCAGATGTTGTGTGACATTTAGTATTATGTTGCAATGGGTGCATGGCATACATTACCACATTAGACATTCTGTCAACATGCTGCTGCCCATGTGTTTATGCACTTCATGCATATATAGCTACATGTGGGCAGGCATAGTAATCATTACCTGTATGTGTATGTGTATGTGCGTACTCCTGTTGAGGCAGTGCAAGATACTGTTGTTATGGCCAATGCACTGGAGCCCTGTATGTCACAATGATGCAGTTTGCAGTTAACATGCTGCTCCTGCTGCAAGAAGAGTTCCACTATATTCATGTGTGGGCTTGACAGCAATTCACAAGCAACGTGTTGCCCATACTGCACAAATACCACAAGGGTATGGGTATGGTTTGTAGGTTGCTGTGTCATGTCGGGTCAACAGAAAGAAATGCCCTTGCCCCTGTGCTTTCTGTGTGTCATGTATTGGCAATGATGGTGCCATCTTTTATTATATAAGTATGTCTGCTATATATGGGTGGTCCTACTTTAATGAATGCATAGACCACAACTTTACCATTCCTTTATACAACCTTGTACTGCTGATTAATACAGGAACATTAAAGTGTGACTTCTTTGGCCTGTGTTACACTTCCACATACATTCCTTATTGACATAAATTTGCATATTCTGGCAAATGGTGTACATATGCAATGATTTATGCACTTCTCTGAACATATTCTGATCAATAGACCAACACCACTGTGGACTGTGAGCAGTGACCGACTTCATGTTAATATGCTATAATGTTGTTCACAGGACTGTCCTTTACTAAGATATACCCATGGTAAGTGTATCTAACTGCAGCTGTTTATTCCACATGTTGTTTTACAATGGCATGACAGCATATATGTAAAAGTGATACAGATTCTTACCTTGTTTACCTATGCCTTTTGCTGTTAAATGAATGCAGAATACTGTGTGTCTGATATATACATGGCCATTTTTGTTTATGTAAGAAATGCAGACTGCCCATGTGACATACATTGGCCATTCGCTTGAATGTAGTTTGGCTTGACTTTGACACTACCCTATGTGTTATACACATGCATTGGTAATGTGTCCTCTTATATATTGTTGTCCTGCTTTATTGTTTGCCTATGTAGTTTTGCTGACATGTCCACCTTTATGTGGGTCTATATTGTCCAGCTCCCTTCCATGTTTGTAGTTATGACATTTACCTTGCACATATGCATGTATATGTTCAACTTCCTTGGAATTATTGTATATTTGCACGTAGTGTTTTGTTAGAAGGTTAACTTGTGCCAACCCTATGGGCATTATACACATGGAGGACAAATGCATACAAATTGCTGGCTATTGCTTGCAATGCTTCCTTGTTCTTGTTATATTTGTATATTATATATTAACCAGTGTACAAGGTTAAAATTCATGTGCACAACTTGATCTTGGTTATATAGCATTAATCATAGATATGTGACTAAATATTATAAATACATGTCATCGGTGTATGTATGTATATTGGCAATAAATGGCATTGCTTTCCAATAGTTTACTGTTAGGCCAATGAAAAGCATACATATACATCTACCCCTGTGTTTTGTCTTTGACATGGCATATGTCTGTGATATATGCATTCCATTACAAGTGTTTGGGTTGGGTACACCTACTGGTATAAGTAGCAGCCAGTTTGCTGTGTTGCTACAGTACTGCATTTGGCACTGTGCTTGGTTGTTTGCATTTCACATGCATATTGAGTTTTTCTTCTGTCCTTTGCTGGTATTCTCCAACATTCCATGGACTGCATTTGCTCATCTGTGTTGTTACTTGGCTTACACTTGCACTGCTGATGGACTACTTGGTTAATGGATTCAATATATAATCTGTACTGTGATCCATATTTATTACCCTTCAACACACAACTGCCATCCATCATACACATCCAGGTATGACTGCCACGCCCTTCACCTTTATTTATTTTTTCAATAGAAATTTTACAAATTAAATTGAAATTCATAAGTGCAAGTAATCATATTTCATTAGTACATGAATTATGGAGACATCAGTAGTTGTCCCTGGGCTTACTGGAGAGATTGATGAAGATATGTATGACTTACGAATGTCATGCAGCTTGCCTTGGGACAGTATAGTTTCCGTAACTTTGTTAATGTACTTCAAGCTTAATGAGGCAGTTTTCATGAATTACTGAGTGACTGTAACTGCTAGACAGTGTGCTGATGCTGCTGCTCAACTCTTTTATGTGCCAAGATATGCTAAATTCACTGCAACGTATTTGTATATTATAGGCTTATCCACATGTTTTGCTCTAATATCTGTGAAATGCACCAGAGTCTGTGAACGTTATAAAATCTGCAATACTAATATTAATATTATTTTCAGCCATTCTTCATAGATTAAATGTATAGCCTGTTTCTAACTTAATTCATTCCCTGTCCTGTTTGATGACTGGTCTTTAAACCAGAGTTTTTCAATGTCAAACCACAATTTCCGAGAAAGCCAGTCAGCAATTATATAAGAAAATGCCAACAGAAGATGCTAATTATGTTAAACATAACTATGTTTTACAGTGACTGCCATTTTTTTTTTACATCATACTGAACATGTATGCTTCAAAATGTAATAATCATGATTTTCTAACTTTACTTTTGCTAGTATAACTATGCATGTGAACCACTGTTAATTCAGCTTTATTTTAAATTACATGAACCATTTGTTGCTTTCTAAAATGTGAAGCATACAGTAGGAGAATCAGCCAGTTAAAGGTAGGTAGATTTTAAATGCTACAGTCATATACGCAGAAACAGAAAAATGCCCCGAAAAAAAAAAACATGCTGAAACTGTAATAGGTCCACTGGGATCAAATCTCTACCACAGTTAACAAATTCAAAATAAAATAAAATAAAACAAAATAAAAAATACTATTCCACATTAAGCTGATTTGCCTTATTAAATTTTTATCAAAACCATAGTTTTATCTATTCCATATAAAATGCAGGGAATTATATAGCCTGTGTTAATGCTCTTGGCTTCACTTACTAATTGAGTAATATGTACAGTGGAGAAGTTAAAACTGCCAATTTTATCAGAATGACAAGTATTTGAAACCTGGGAACAGCCCTGTTTACTTAACTGAAACAAATATATTTCTTAATGTTTAGACTTTTTTAACCAAGCAATACAGCTTTCTGTCTAGAAGTAGCAAGTGGATATATTAGCAGATTGATTTTTTTCTTAACTTTTTTCATAGCTGCCGTACCTAGCAAATAAACTACAGTTGTAAAAAGGCTAACTATGTGATATAAATGATTGATAAAGCCTATGTGATATAAATGATTGATAAAGCCAGTGAGGTAAAGACAGCTACTTGCAAAGTTCCTAGCCATCTCTATAATGTGTTAGTGTAAATGTGTCTAGGGAATGTGATTAACAGATTGCTCTACTATGTATGTATAGCGTGAGACTGCTAGCTATACAAGCATATGGACATTGCTGCAGACAAGGACTGCAATCTCACTGGCTTGGTTAGGGTTACAGTACTACAGATATTTGCTTTAAACAGGTGCACAACTAATGGAACGTGGCCAGAATTATTCTGTTAATCACAGGGACTACTTTATATCTTTTAGTAATGGTGAAAGCATTACAATGTGCAGTTACATCTAAGTGTGCAAAAGAATTAGCTGTCATCCTTAACATGCTGCATTTATTAGGTCTATGGTCATTTAGCTTTGCATCTTACTAACAAAGCTTTAAAAACAGATGCCCACATTTGACTTCTGCTATAAATGTATGCCCATTAATTCATCGCATTTTGGCATCTGTACTGCCACCTGGAAGTCTTGCCCTTGGCATCTTCAAATCCTGACTTCTTTTCAAAGGCTTTTTATAAGTAGAGACTACAAGATCAATCAAACCACAAACAACAAGCCATTTTCCCCCATGAGTATTGTTTATGCCCCAAGAACAGATGGCAGTTTATTAGGGGAAGTGCATTACCTGAAGAAATTGCTGCATTTATTTACTGTGGTCACAGATGGTAGAATTTTGTAAAAAAAATGTAATACTTTCCATTTACTGAATATTGTAAGACATGGGCTGCTTTAAAGACAACTGTTACAGTACTCAGGCAAATAGCATTTTTTTGCATTTATAATTAGTATATATTCATTGTCCATATAACCTGTTTGAGCAGCTTAGATATGATAAAAGAATAATTATAATTAGAAAGATGTTTTTCTGTGCTGGGCAGTCTTAGAAACTCTCCATTTATTTCATTCTTGATGACTGATAAAAGGTATTGTTTAAAGATTATTTTTTTTTCTTATCAGAATTCAGCTGGGGTCTGGATTTAATAAAAAATTGCCAGTTTTTAAACTTACAATTACACAGTTCAGTCTTTCCCCTGTCATAGGACATGGCATCCCCACACACTAGCTCACTCTCTCTCTCTCTCTCTCTCTATATATATATATATATATATATATATATATAAATATATATATGTAGAGATACACACACACACACCCACACACACACACACACACACACACAGATATATGGGAATACTCTAGTTAGGTGAACATTAGGAATATCAAATCTTTTTAATTCCAGCACATGTGATTGAATAGTCAGATGATTACAGTGTGCTGGCATTACTTTGCAGGTGATAAGGGTAGGGCAAGGTTTGGGAATTTGCCCTTTTCCCACAGTTGTGCAATCTTAGAGTTGGCATATATAAGCCGCAAGCTGGTCCTCTGTAAAAAAAAAAGGTTTTATTTTTTATGTTTTATAAAAATGTTTTGTATTTTAATCTGTTTAGATTGATAGTCTTATATTTTACATTTTGAGTGTTCAGTTATGTGTACAACACTCATGCAAATAGATATATGCACGTGCACACACACTATCACACATGCGCACACACACACACACACACACACACACACACACACACACACACACACTCACACATATAAACCTTGAGACTTTTTTACTCTTTGAAGAGGAAATAATCCAATGAATCACAACTGCAGAAGAAACCCACTTACATGTTGTATAATAACCAATAGTAAAAAGCAGAAGACCATAATGGACTTTTTATACAACTAATTTGGCATGCATATTAATTTTGTTGCATGAGGCAAAATACAATTTAAGGTAACCAGTCATAATGCTTAAAGCTAAAACTTAGCTGAAAAGTGCATCAAAGTGTTAGAATAAAGGTAATTTCATTTAATAAAAAAATCTGAACTTATCTTTCTTGAGCTTATTTTCCTTGTAATTTTTCCATGTTACTTCCCAGAGATGCATTAACATGCATGTACAGAATGGGCTAAGTCACGCATTTAATTCATGTTTGGACAGCGAGCAGCAGTGCTCATCGAATATGCAAGCTGCTAAGCAACCCTACACATTCAGCAGCAGCTGTTCCTGGCTAGGTCACTTGTTAGTGGCCACAGTGAGGTGCAGAGAGGCCTGAGCACACAAAATAAACAATTTAATAAAAATTAACTTAGCAACACAAATGAACAGAAAATGTTTAATATAACAAAGCTTTTGGGCTCAACAACCCTTCATCAGTGTATAAAATTTATTAAGTAGTAATATCCTTAAATAGTAATTTCAAAGTAACACAGCCAGTAAAAATCAGTAATTAAAATAATTAAAAAATTAAGCTCCAAAAGAGCAAGAACATCTAACACAAGTACATTTGTTTGTATTTTAAAATAGGTTTCGCTGATACTGTCGGGTTAAGACTAAGCACAGAATCAGCTTGCAACTGAAGAATCCATTCATACTCCTTATGTTCTTAAAAATGTTATCTATTACCCTAAATGTAAAGGTGTGGTTGCTACCATTTTAATTAATATGTTTTGCCAAAGACTTAGTACACATATTCCTTCTGATATCTGACTTATACTCTATCATCCTATCCTTCAATTTCCTTGTTGATTTTCCTATATAAAAACTTGTGCATACAGTACAGGTTGCATGATACACTATATTTATAGAATTGCATGTTGCAAACAATTAAAAATAAATTTCTTATGGGTGTTAGGATGAATAAGAATATTATCACTATTAATACAGCAGCAGCAATTATAGCATGGAGCAGTAACAACTTTGTTATAGACCTTCCTTTCAGTAATTATGCAGATGTCCTTATAACATAGTTTTTTTTAAGCTAGGACAATTACTATAGGAAAAACTCGGAATATTATGAATAATATAATGTAATTTGGGTAAAGATATCAATATACTCCAATTATCAGTTAAAAACTTCTTTATGTCCATTGTATATCTAGTAACCATAGTTACATAATGTAACTTGTCATTTTTCTTTGACAAAGTTTGCCTATAGCCATATATCTCAGCACAACTTATCGCAAAATAGGGCCTAGCTTCAACTTGTCTTAACCTTAAAACATCTTCCATTTCTTTATTTAAAGTTGCCTCATCATACTCCCTTATCAGAAGCTCTTTTTTCAATTCACACATCATTTGTTCATAACATTTATCCATATCAGTATTTAATCGACTCATTTGTATCAATTGCCCTTTAGATATTCCCATAAAAACATGGGGGGCATGCATACTATTCCGATGCAAGAATTTATTCCTATGCACAGGTTTCTTAAATACTGTTGTTTGCATATTACCACCATCATATAATAGGGAAACATCTAGAAAATTAATATTATATGTTGAGCTATTTATAGTAAATTTCAAGTAGTCTGTACTTGTATTCAAATATTTAAAAAAAGAACACAATTCATCACCCATACCACACTATATAAAAAATACATCACCCACAAAATGCTTAAAACAGCTCACTTTCATTGAGTAATGCACTGATCCATTATATATAAACTCATTTTCCCATTTATCAAGTACCAAGTTAGCATAAGTGTTAGCAATGGGAGCAACACCAGGAACTTGGTGATAGATTTTATCATCAAAAACAAAATAGTTATTATTTAAAACCAATTCTAATAATTCACATATAATTTCAACATACCTCACTGTGCACTGTCCATATTTATGTAATAGTTCCCTGACAGAATCTACTCCATATGAATTTGGTATTACATTGAAGAGTGATTGTATATCTAACACAACCACTTAAAAATCCTTTATTCCACATTTATAAAACCAATCATGTAGTTGTGCTAGAAAATCACTAGTGTCTTTTGTATAGCTCTTCACAAATCACAAATACCTGGAGAGGGAATTTTGTAAAAACATAGATATGGGTTCCATTATCCATCCCCCACCCGAGATGATAGGTCTCTTTGAAGGGTTGATATGGGATTTTGGCCAGTCCATAAAGTGTCGGTATCCTTGGTAAGGGAACAGTGAAATAATTAAATAATTCAACACTTATCATTGCTTGCAAATCAAATATTGCTATGTTAATATTACTAACACATTTGTTCAGATCATTTGCACTTCCTGAAAAACACTATAAACACTATTATCATCTAAAAAAGTATACATAATAGATAAATATTCTGTTTTACCCATAATGGCAATGGCACTACCTTTATCCACTTCCTTAACAACAATATCAGTATTTCTTTCAGTCTCTTTAAATAATCACATTCTGTCTGTGATAAATTATAAAATTTCTTAAAATGTCCATTACTATACAGCTTACATATCTGAACTTCACAAATATCATGAAAGGCAACAACAATAGGATGGTTCATAGGTATAAAAATACTAGACCACTTACAAGTGTCACTTTTAGCATTTAAAGATTCCTTGAATGTTAATTTTAAATCTAAGTTATGAGTAAGTAACTTTAAGTCCATTAAGCTATTGCTTAAACCTTCAAGTGCAGAGAGAATATGGGTTGGAGACAGTGGCATTGACAAAAAGGCAGAAGTTAGAGCTGGATGTGGCATAGTTAAAGATGTTAAGATTTGCACTGGGTGTGATGAGGGTGGACAGGATTAGGAATAAGTATATTAGAGGGACAGCCCAGGTTGGAAGGTTTGGAGACAAAGCCAGAGAGGCAAGATTACGTTGGTGTGGACATGTGCTGAGGAGGAATGCAGAGTATATTGGGGAAAAGATGCTAAGGATGAAGCTACCAGGTAACAGGAAAAGAGGAAGGCCTAAGATAAGGTTTATGGACGTGGTGAGAGAGGACATGCAGGTGGTTGGTGTGACAGAGCAAGATGCAGAGGACAGGAAGAAATGGAAACAGATGATCTGCTGTGGCGAACCCTAACGGGAACAGCCGAAAAAAGATGATGATTTAGTAAAGAAATGTCAGACAAAGTCAAACTCATTTGCGATAAATTAATAACACAATTTTCCCTCAAAGTACCTGATTGTGATATTTGTTCAGCAAACTGGAGCTGCTTCTGCTTCTTCCTCTCTTCCTTTGAACAGAACATACCCTCAACCGTTCACATTTCTTTACAACCACCTCCTCTGGTAATTTTAAACCGAATCACACATTGGCCATGTTGAAAACCTCACTCATCATTTGTAGCATTATTTGTAGCCAAGGAACATTGGTTAGATGACATAGAGGCCACACATTCATTGACTAATTCGATATCCGCCTTAGCCTGTTGCAAACTGACTAAAGCTGCTTCAGTAATGAAATGCTGTTCTTGAATTAAAGGGGCAGTAACATCATCAAGCGTATCTAAAAGTTTAGATGTTTTATTAGTAACCAAAGCCACTCTGTCTACATTAATAGAAGTGGTTTTCCTAATTTTTGGCCAAGAAAAAATCTGCCCTTTATTATAATCATTAATGTCTCTATCGATTTTATGTTTCTTTGCTTTCTCCAGGTCTCATCAAGCTTAAATAGTTTATCCAGCAGCTAATCATATTCAGAGATGTATTTAGAAAACAGAGCAGAAGTTGATATAGTATTCTCCAGTTATTTTATCTCATTCTGCAAGTCAGATTAAAATCCAGTTAAAATTACCAGAAGAGTTTTTTGTAAAGAAACACGAATGGTCAAGGGTCTGCTCTATTCAAAGGGAAAGAGCAAGAAGCAGAAGCAGCTCCAATTTGCCAAATAAATATCACAAACAAAATATAATCATTGAACTTCGAACATCCAAACACTACTACCAAAAGCTCTTTTTCAATTTGTGCATACTGCATCTCAGTTTGGGTTAAAGTTCTAGATGCATAGGCTACTGGTATGGCTTTTTGAAGACATGCTTCACTAAGACCATACTTTGAAGCATCGCATGAAAGAGTTACTGGTTTGTGAACATCATAATATCTTAATGGTTGTGGACTAGCAATTTTTCTGTTTCAGAATGTCAAATGTCTTTTGGTGTTGCTCTAACCAGGACCAGTTTACATTTTTATGTGTAAACTTAACATAGCAATGCTGAAAGCTCAATCAGGTCTTGGATGAACTTTCCTGAATAGTAGACCATACCAAAAAGGTTTGCAAAGATGTGACATTGTCTGGAAATGGCATCTCAAGAATTGCAGCTTAATTAGACAGAACTAGTAAACAAATGACCCACATAAGCAAATTCTCTCAGCTTGAATTTACATTTCTGAGGATTCAGTTTATTACTGACTTCATGTGCATGGTCTAGAACTTTCTGAAAGTTTCTGTCATGTTCATCTTTGCAATTGCCCCCTACAATTATGTTGTTTACTATGATAGCACATGAATAACCTGAAAAAAAATGTTTGATTGCATGTTGAAATACTTCACTGGCAGAATTTATCCCAAATGGCATTCTCAAAAATATGTACCTTCCAAATGGTGTACTGAAAGTAGTTAACAATGAAGATTTGTGATCCAGTGAAATTTGCCAAAATGAACTTTTTGAATCTAAGACTGAAAATTTGGCATCAGAGCTGCTACTTCTTCTACTGCAGGCATCAGATGATGAGGACGTTTAAGTTATTTGTTTAAATCTCTGGGATTAATACATATTCGAATATCATCTGAGCTCTTCACCACCATAAGCAACAATCTTTGCACACATTGCTGAATCAAGTTTCTCACCAGCTTTCACCTTGGAAAACATTTATGCTGATATAACATTTCACTTAGATCGAGCATCTACTTTAAGCTCTGCAGGTTTTCCATTAATCTGAACAATACAAAATATTTCATCCTTTGCTGCCAGCTGATAGTCTACTGTATTAACAGTTTTGTCAATCACATAGACACCATCAACACAGAAAGATTGCTCACAGCATTCTAACAGATCTACTTGTTTCTTTGGATTCTCTCTTTTACTAAAAGTATGTGCCGCTTTAAACTTACAAAGCCTTTTGAAATGATTCCACTTTTTACATTTGTGACATTGCTGATCAAAACCTAAGCACTTTCCTCATTTAGGTTCATGTTTGCCCCCACAATTATGATAGTTCACAATAATGTCTGAGGTAGCAAACAATTTCTTCAGTTTATGGTTAGGGTTAGGTGATGCCACAATCTTTGATTTATACTGCCTTTTTCTCTTAGCTTTTGTTGAACACTATCAACATTCTTACTGACAGTTATTGTATGCATGCTTTTCTCATTCGTAAGCATATTTGTGTGCTTCTCGGTAAGCTCATATATTTGACAAATCTCTATGGCTTTGCTCAATGTTAAACCACTGTCTCAAAGCAAACTCTTTCTCGCTGCATCATTATTAGCAGCACACACAAGTCTGTCCTTTATCAGCTAATCTCGCAAATCACCAAATCTTCACATTTTTGCTTTATTTTTCAAGTCAGTAATGTTTGCTGCTGTTGTTTCATCAGGCTTTTGATTTCTTGTGTAAAATATATTCCTTTCCATTGTAATATTTGTTCAAGGGTTGCCCATTTCTCTAAATTTACTCTTCAAGCACTCAGTGTTTTCCCGCGTTTTAGCCTGTATCACAGTATGGTGTTTTTTCCCCTCACCTGCATACACAACAGCTGCATACACAAATGAGCATTCCCTATCAATGGCTTCTGATCCTGCTAAATTAAGAACTATGAATGCCTTTGTGCATGCATCTTTATCAGAAAAAGCAGCCTGCATGAAAATATATTCTTGTTCAAACACTCTCCAATTCTAAGTAATATTATTATCAAACACCAGTGGTTCAGGTCTGCAAAATCCCTCTGCCATATCAACAAAATTCATTTAAATATAAACATAGACCAGGTACTTGTAATTATTCTCAAATATGCAACAATCTCTTTGAAAAGGCTTCACTTTAACACTGCAAACACGGCGAACATTCCAGAAGTTTCAGATGCTTCAAATAGCTTTAATGAATGTGAAAAAGTAGTACATTGCAAAAAAAATGCAGTTGTTTTGGCCTTTTCATGCACCTTAAACATTTTGGAAATTGTTTTAAACTCTTTTGTATTTAGTTTGAATAATTTTATCAGTATGTCGCAATTTCGAACATTTCATTTATTTCAGTAATTATTTTGAATGTTTTGAATGCTTCACCACACATTCGGTGACTGAAAAATCATTTAAATGTGTTTATGTAACGTTGAATAACCTCTAACCTGTTTGCAAGTGCACTCCGGTATATTCCTCCACTTCTAACCATGTGCTTCATGGCTTGCGTGTTGCTTCAACTTCAGATCCCATTCTGGCACCATGTCACTTATCTCATGCTTTCAAAACAGATGATGAAGTGGTGTATGGGTTCACAATATATATTGTACATAAACATGTCAAGAGTTGTAATTAGCACTAGTATTTAGGCTAACTGAGTCACACATTACTTCAAACACACTTGCATGTACACCTCCATTCATGAATGCATTCACTCTGGCTGACTGTACAAAATGGCACTGTTCTTGCACATGCTCAGTATTTATATGCATGTGCTATCTAGCTACAGTAGCTAACTAGGAACAATACAGTCAATCATCTACAAGTGAGATAACAGTTGGCAAGGAAAGTAGCTACATTAAGGAATGGGCATAGCTCTCAACCTCTTAGCATAAGAAATCCAGGCAAAGCCTAAAATAATGGGGAGACAGAGGCCAAAAAACGGAGATAAATTTTAAATATTGCTCTTATAAACATAGAAAGTTGCTAGCATAACAGGATTTGTGTTTGCATGTACTTTTCACAAGATATGGAGTCTGAAACTCAAATGTTTCATTATTTGAAGACTGCAGTTTGTGAGGAATGGACCAGAAATATGAGGCAAAAATCTGGATATTCTGATAAAATCTGGACAGCTGAGGGATATGAGCACATTAATTGTGTATTCAGAAAGTTAGATGTTGTGACAAACATTATGCTATTGCCTCAGTCACTCACCTATCATGTAAAAAAAAAAACTCAAATGCACTGCAGAAAGAGACTTGTTATTGTTAGTTTTTGGCCCTTGTAACTGTAACATGGCTATTTTTAAGTTAAATTTTTTTGTATAAGAATGTACATTATGCAATAGTTAAGACATTTGTTAAAAAAATGTACTCTTTCCACTAGACATTTTCTAAAATATGCTCAGAAATATATGTACTCACAAGAATACATTGAGAATGCTTAGCTACACTCATGGTGTAGATGTATGAAACTACTCTGCAATTATGATGTATACTATGCTAATAATTAAAGCTAATAATTTATATACACACAGCTGAAGTTAGATCATACATACAGGTTAAAGATCTGTAACTCTTTCTTTGCCTTATGTATATGAAGGAAACAATAATGAAGTTATAAAGGCACTGTACATACCTGTAATAATGGGGGCATAATGAGAAGAGTCATGGACACATGCAAAATCACTGCAATAACAGTATTAATTCCAGAAAAAAAACATTTGCGGCAGCAACCTGCATGTTGTGAATGGTAGAAAGTATGTCTGTTCATAAATTCTAAGTATGTATCTGCTGCAATCCAGGACACGTAACAAATGCAGTGCTGCCAGTTTGACCAGTATATTAACAAAATACTGTTCTGCCATCCATAATTGCATTTGTCTAACTACTGCAGATGCAATATCTATGTACATGTAAAATGCAAGAGTAGTCCTGTGACATATAATAACATGCATAGAAATCAAGGTAAAACATGCATACTCAGTCTCTTGACAACTGGGTTGGATGTGTTGGTATGTCAGTATATCATTATGCATAGGCTATATATATGTATATATGTGTATGACACAAACAGATAGGTATGGCCTTATGACACTTGACCAAGCAAACTTACATGCCAGCATTATTGTATAATAAAAATCAGCTACAGGGGAAATGTATCAACAGTTGTGTTATAATTAATTGAGTATGATGCAATTATGGGAGTGCAATCAATGATAAAATCTGTGTCCTTCCAAATGCAGCTGCCACTCCATACATGCTGAAATACTAAAGTATAACAAAATACACCTGTGAATTGCAGTTTATCATGATGTTGTATATCAAATTTAGCCCTGAAATGAGCCTTGTTAAGCGCATTAGTAATACCTGTATGTCAGTACAATAACATAAAATCACAACCAAGTGAAACATTAACATGTATTAGTACGTGACCAGTTGAGCATTCACATTGCACATAAACCAACTGCACACTGTCCTGTATCAAATGTTGCTGTCCTCTATGCACAGGTCAATAGCTCCACTGCACAGATGTTGATACAGCCAACCTTCCAGAAGTTAATTCTATTTTTTTACAAAGATGATCAAATAACAAGAACTATGTTATAACAATGAGTACTTAATGTGCATTGTGCTAAATGGCGCAAATCTACTACATCATTATACTGGGCATGCTCATAAGGAAGTACAGCGATGACTACAATAACATAAACTAACCACCACAAACCACAAGAAAGTATCATAACAAGGTCCACTCACACTTTGTGATGATTCGGCATCTTGGCACACATCAAGAATTGATGAATAAGCCATTATTTCCTTTAAAGTTCTATATTATCAGAAAAATAATAAAAAGCATTTGTAAATCTTTTTATTAAGTAATGCAATACAGATCAGTATTTTGGGGGAAATAAGTAATGCCTTTAAGCATTCCTTGATGTACTCATCAATTACATGTTGCCAGACTCAAACGCATACCTGAAAACAGAACTCAGAAAGAGGTGTATCTGCCATTGACAACAAAGAAAGAAGCATATCTGATGTGTCATGAAGAACACACTTGAAGAGATTACACCATCTTATTGAAATGGATAAGTTTCCCCAACATTGAGTCTGAGACCAAAGAAAAAAATTGTCTCATATCTCCAGTTTTGGCTTAGCCACCCCCTGTCTGTCACAACCGTCTTACAGACATATGTTACCAGAGTCAAACCCCTGTCTATCATGCTTCACACTCTGCGGAACTCTTTATTAACTGCATCTACAACAGCATATAGTAATAGGCAGGTGTCATAAAGAACATGCTTTAGGGTATGATCTAAGAAGAGATTTTAATGGTCATTTTTCCAATACAGATTATCCTGAGGTATCAAAAGGATGTAGCAATGTTACAGTTCACACTAGTCTAATTTAGCCGTATTACTGTTTGTTGGGTAAGTCACTCTTGGCTGTCCATATTATTTTGCACATATACATTCCCAGATTTGAACCCAGGCCTATCTGGGCACACATGTCTTTGTTAGAACTAAAAGGAATAGAAATAAATTGATGCAAATGTTTTATGTGTCACTGCCTCATGTCACTGCACTCACATTATGTTTTCCTTTGCTGGTTCTGAGCAACTTCTTATGTAAGTCCACAATCTAATCAACACTATATTAACTGTGTGTATCACAGGTGAAGTCTTGCCATAACTGTGACACAGAAAATATTTGAAGGCATGACATCATCACTGTTGTGCAGATCAGTTGTTTAGACTAAAAGTAATAGAGGAGCCCTCACCCACTGTAACTGTATACATTACTACTGCGCTTGATGTCATTTATTCCTTTTACTAGTCACACACATTCATACTGCTCTCTCACTGCACTACAGAATTTTGCATCCACTGCATGCAGCACAGGAGAAATTTTATTGCAGCTGTGAGACACCGTATATTTGAAGGCATGACATCATCATAGTACTGCAAGACGTGTAGATTTAAATTGATCGAAAGAGTGTTGTTATTTGTCCCTTAATCTTGCATGATGGTAAGTGAAGACAACCACATGTGTTGCATAATCCAGTCAACCATGTGACTGTAGAAGCACACACATGCAGAGTACTTACAGAATGTCAGACTCAAACTCATAACTTACTAAGTCCACAAGCAGAAGAATGGTTACTACAAAATTAAGTGTTTTCATAAGAGATTAGCAAATCAGTTTTCTGGGCCAAAATAGACAGAAAGCAGTGAAAGAGCCCTCTCCTGCTATACATTTACACATCAGATCAGTGTGTGATACCATTTTTACCTACATGTACATTTATATACAAATGGACGCAACTGAGCCTATGGATTAATGTCTGGATTCAAACAGATTATATAACCAAGATCCCAAGCCAGAAAACATTGCATGAATTGCAAGGTCCACACAAAAAGTTTGATTACAGCTGTGAGATAGTGCACATTTGAAAGGATGACATCATCATTGGTTTCTTGTGGTGAAGTGTGTGCTAAAACATACCAAAATTGGTTGTTGGGCCAACTACCACCGTACAGTTATACATCAAATCTGCAGATGAAGCCATTCTTACCTAGTAACAAAACAAAACAGATAGAAACACTTGAACTCCAAAGAAAAACTCGGCAACCTGTGCTAAAAGCTACAGTCCTTTATTCCAAATGAAGCGCTAATGAATTACTGGGAACATACTTATGTATTTAGTAAAGATCATATTAAGCCGCAGATAGCATATTTTACCAGATTTCTGGATGATATATTCATCCTATTTAAAGGTGATAAGGACCAAGCTAAACTTCTGGTAGATTATTTCAATCAGACTACTGAATTTTTGGAATTTACATATAATTTTCATGAAAAAGAAATAGCCTACTTAGATATATTATTGGTTAAAAATGACATTGATAAAAAGTTCGAAGCAAAAATATACAGAAAACCCTCCTATTCTAATACTTTTCTCCACTTCTCGAGCGTGCACCCTTTCCATTAGAAAAAATCGGTAGTAAAAGGACAGTTGGTGAGGGCAGCACGCAGGATTACTAGAGAGGATGAATTTTTATCTGAATGTAAATTACTAAGACAAATGTTTATTAGAAGAGCATATCCTGAAGGTTTTTTAGATAAAATTATAGTGGAAGTGGTTGATAAAAGGATTAGTGGAATGTATAAACCCATTCTTGATAATAATAGAATGAACAACATAATAACGGAGGCTAATATTAATAATTCATTGGATAAGATTCAGGAAACACAATCTAATGATAATAGATCTGTTAATATAAATGTAAATGTTGTTGTTACATTCAATATGGATTTCCAATATATTAAGAAGATAGCATGTAAAAATTGGAATATTATTACGCAAGATAAGGAATTATTAGAAAAATTAGGACCAATTGCATATTTTACAACAAGAAGAGATAAGAACTTCAAGAATATTTTTGATAATATACAAAATAAGTCTCTTAAATATAAGGGCATGCAACAATGTTTGGGCTGCCCTTATTGCAATTACATTCACGTTGGAACATCTATTACTATGCATGATACAAAAGTATTATATAGCAGAGGTAAATATAATTGTAACTCTAAAATGGTCGTATATTTAGCTAAGTGCCAACTCTGTCCTAAGTTTTATATACTGGTAAAACAAAACGGAGATTGAGAGACAGAATATACGACCATATGTATAGTATACTATACTAGTATATAGTATACTAATATAGATAGCTTTTGTGGTTTAATATACCTTAATAACTTGCATTTAGTTTCAAAAGAAAGGCTGGTTTGTGTTTTAATCTAATAATATAGATGTCTGTATAAATTATTGTGGTAAACGATTTTATCTGTTGAATGGCTAGTATAGCTTTAAATTTTATGTTTGGATGTCAGGTGACTAATTCTTATCACTATTTAAACATCATTAATTCATGTTTAATTTATCTGAAGAAGTTCAATGATTGGATTTGGACGAAAAGCTCTTCATTTGGAATAAAGGACTGTAGCTTTTAGCACAGGTTGCCGAGTTTTTCTTTGCCATTCTTACCTAGTACTAGAGAGGCACATACGATTAGAGTAATCAGTGACTGTAGGATTCAAACCACCTATCTAGTTACACAATCTAAGCAACACAGTATCAGCTGCAAGTGCCACAGAAGATGTCTTAATGTAAGTATGAGACAAATTGAAATGATGACCTCATCAGGATAGCAGAAAAACTACTTGTGTTAAAAGTTGAAGTTAATGACATAGCCCTTTTCCAGGGCAAATGTCTCTCCTAAGTGGAAATGTTCACATCAGAGCTGTTGCTAAAGACATATCTACTTGACACTGGAGGCACACACTCACACTGGTGTCCCACCTCTGGAGCCACTGACCTTTCTAGTTACACAATCTAGAATATACAGTATCAACCACAAGTGCCACAGAAGTCTGATTATAAGAGTAGGATAATGCACATTTAAAAGGTGGCCTCATCAGTGTATTGCAGAGAAGATGTTTAGCTAAAACTAGAAGAAATTGATGGGGGAGCCCTCTCACAGTTTAAATGTTTTTCCTGAGTGGAGATGTCCACATCAGATATGTGGATGAAGCCCATCATACCTAGCACTTCAGAGACACACACACACACACACACACACACACACACACACACACACACACACACACACACACACACACACACACACACACACACACACACACTCAGACTAGTTACACTGACTATTGTATTTGAACCATCTAGATACACAGTCTAAAATGTACAGTATCCACTGCAAGCACCATTGCAAAAGATTTGTTTTAACTGTGAGATGCAGCACATTTGAAAGAATGACATCATCAGTGTGTAGCAGTTAACATTAAAAGTATAAGAAATTGATGTGGGGGAACTCTCCCACTGTAAATGTTTCTCTGCATTGGAAGTATATACCTGTGATATATGGATAAAGCCATTTCCACTTTACAATAGTGACACAAATCCTCATCCGAGTTCTACTCTAGTGGATTCAAACCACTTGCATATCTAGTTATACAATCTAGAGTAAACATCGTTAGCCACAAGCACCACAGAATAAGTCTAATTACAAAAGTAAGATAGTGCACATTTGAAAGGATTATCTCATCACTATATTGAAGAGAAGATGTTTTAGCTAAAACTGTAAAGGAATGAGGGAGCCCTCTACCTGTATCTCCTGAGTGGAATAATCCACATCATACCTAGTACTACAAAGACACACACATGCTTACTCATACTAGTCAGTCACTGCTGTATTAGAACACCTATCTAAGTATATAATCTAGAGTATATTGTATCACCCGCAGGTGCCACAGGAAAAGTCTGTATATTTGTAGGGATTACTACATCAGTATGTTGCAGAGAAAATAATATATGTAACAGGTTAGGATGAAAAGCAATGTGTCTTGACAAGTAGAAAAAGCAGCAATGTGTTGATCTCAAGTAATTACATACTACTCAGATAAGTTATATATCCTGTGTTTCATGAACATTGTGGTAGTGTGAGTAACGTAGCTGATTTGCAGTACGGCGTTTTGATGATAATCACAGTTGTAAACAGTGGATTGACAACCAAGCATCCCTGACTACTCAGGATGATTGTATGCAAATAATAATTATTTGGTTTGTCATTTCAATATTTCTTCATGCTTGGACAATGTGCAGTATAAATTAAAAAGGGTCTTTGTCAGAACAACAAAAAATCAAACTATCGAACAATCACAGCTGTCATCCCTGTTTGAGACCCAGTATAGCTGTCCTGCAGAAGCCTACAGCTGTAGTGCTTTATGAGGATTGTCACAAATATTCTAAACTCCTCTTGAGACCACCTTTGGGCTATAAATTGAACACCACTCTCACCTTTGCCTGCCATGGCTTCTGAAGGATACCTAAAAATATGTCAGTGAACTGGTGCCCACTTCAGATCTAGTGTGTACTAACCTATGCACACTGACCAACAACCTGGCTAACTGCATTTACACAATTGCAAATCCACAAGTGTTGGTAAGAGATAGCATTATATAAATTAAGACATAATGGGTTGGTAAGACATACAAATTACAAAACTTTGATAGCACCTAGGAATTTAAACCATAATTAAAGAGAAGACTAAATTAATAAAAGCTGTGCATCAGTAATTAATACCATAAGAAAGATAATCTCCCGGATTTACGAATCCCTTTATAGCATGCAGGGTGACTCTAAGAGCTATTTTCGGCAATATGACCAACTCGCGATCCAGGAATGAGCTCCCGGGACATGCATGTGAGATCTTAGGCTAATACTGCATGGGCCAAGCTCCTGTATGCAAATTACCCTCATTTGCAGGTGAAAACTATGCAAATGAGGGTAACCTGTGATCCAGGAAGCCGGCAGCTGTCAGTGCAGGACAAGTGCAGTCTGCAGAAATGAACTCGGTTAGTAACAGGGTTCATTTCTGCAAAATACAAAATGGAGGTATGACAGCTCCAAATAAAGGCTGCATATTATTGAGGAAGCATGCCAATGGCCAAGAAGAAGGTCATTGGTATTGCAAACTGTTTAAAAAAAAAAAAAAAAAAAAAAACAACTTTATTTTTTTTTCACCGATCTCGGCTGTTTAAGCATAGGGCAGCGGTGCACAAATGGGATCAGGGGAAAAATAATAAAATAAACCAAAAATAAGCATTCTAACTAAAATCAGTATTCTGCCATGCAAGTCAATGGCAGGCATAAGACAACCTGGCCAGTGAGTAATGGTTGCTAAGGGGGGAGGCTCAGTGTGGGTCATGTAACTATGCATTAGCAGGCATTCCTATGCAAATGAGAGAAAGGTTAGTGAATCTCAGTTTTCCCCAGGTGTGAGGCAGGTCCCAAGAGTGTAAGAGTATAAATAGCTGGGTGCAAGACTAGGATATAGGTGACATCATGGGGGGATGTCAGGCATACTGTAAGTGGATTGGAGCCCTGTGGCATGGGATTGCTCCTAGCTTAGCACAGCTAAGCTAGGGGTGTGTCTAAACCTTCCTAGCACTCTTTACAAAGTGTAAGCAGGTGTGCGCACCGTGCAGCGGGTTTTACAGGAAGAAAAGGAAAGTTAAACCAGGAAATAGCAGCTCTGTGCACATTTGAGCACTCTGTTTGTGCGGCACGAACACAGGCTTCAACAGGGAGGCAATGGGAAAGGAAAACAGCAGTAGGAAGGCAATCAAGGAGAACTACCTTAGCTGGCAGGTGAAATGTATCAAAATCAGCCAATTACACAGGCAGCTGAACAGCCCAGCCCAGAGCACTACTATAAACTAAGCAAACACCTTCCCCTCTGTTTTTTTCACACTCTACACCACTGGTGTATACATGTGGGGAAATTTTAACAAACAAACCTACAAAATGAGAAGGGCTGCAGCAGGCAACACAGAACAGCATGTGCAAGAGGCTGAGGGTGGTGAGGATGTGAATGCTGCCAAACAACCCACAGTGAGGAGACAGAGAAGAGTGTACAGACCCAGGGTAACCCACCAGGGATTACATGAGCTGGAGATAGTGGAGCACTATAGGGTAGACAGACACCTCCTACAGCAAATTGTTGAGCTGTGCTGGCCACACCTGACACACCAAACTGGCCAAGAGAAACCCATCCCAGTAGATACCAAAGTATGTCTAGGCCTAGGTATACTAGCCACAGGTACCTCACAAAGCACAACTGAGGATATCATGGGGATCTCACAGGCTTCAGCATCCAGAGTATTCCACCATTTACTGGATGCCATGGCAGCACATGCCAGTGAGCAAGTATATTCCCTCAACATATGTGAGGTATTAACCAGTAATATGCATCTCTTCCACCAAATAGCAGAATACCCTGGGGTAGTGGATGCTATAGGCTGCATGCCCATATGCATCAAAGCACCACATGGTGAGCAGAGTAGGGCCTACATCAACCGCAGGGGCATCCCCTCCATCAACTGCCAGGTCATATGTGATGCCTAGGGCATTATAATGAATGTGTGTGCTGGGTGCCCTGGAAGCTATGTCGATTCACACATATGGCATATGACGCAACTGTACCACAGATTTGCCAATCTGGACATCCCCTATGGTCACCTAGTGAGGGATGCTGGGTACCCACTGGATACGTGGCTGATGACACCCATCAGAAATGCACACACACCTGAACAACAACGCTATAATGAGGCACACGCACAGGCCAGACATATAATAGAGCATGTGTTTGGGATGCTCAGGTCAGGTCAGGGGGGGGGATGGCCTAATGGTTAAGGTGTTTGCCTTACAAACACAAGGTACAGGGTTTGAATCTCACAGGGGATAATTGGCTAGGCTTAAAATGGCTCACAAGGGCAGTTAGCCTAGTACTAATCTATGAACCTATGAACCTATGAACCTATGGTTCCAGTGTCTGGACACATCCGGTGGAGCCTTGCAGTATTCACCAGCTACATGTACCCAAATTGTTATCGTATGTGCTATGCTACACAATATGATCCTGCGGAAACAGCTGCAGCAGAAATAGCACAGGGCAGGGCCAGACATCCCCCCCATCAATGCCAAGGCCTGTACAGGCACAGAGTGACTCAGAGGAGGAATAACCTGAGCCTGCCCCAGTAGGCAGAAGGAGGCATGCCCAGTATGCCCTGGCCTTGGCAAAAAGGCAATGCATAGCATATGCACTGACACAGTAGGGACCCAGGGAATGACACCTCTCTCTGACTCACACAGACAGTAAAGGGGATGCCTAACATGACACTACCTGTGTTCAACTATGTATAGGGAGTGTACTATGTGCATCTGACATAGGCAGCCCTCCAGCACCATCCTCAAGTCTGGCACACCCTCAAGGTAAGTCAATCAACCTGCCAATTGCCAAATGGAGTAGAATGTGTTGTTACCTATAGGTAGTTTTTCAAATGTCAAATGCCACATGGTTTTGCCAGTTATATCTCTGACTTAGCAGATTAGCTTCAAGTTGTAATATATAGTACATATTCATCAGGGGACCCAGGGAATGACACCTCTCTCTGACTCACACAAACAGTAAAAGGGATGCCTAACATGACACTACCTGTGTTCAACTATGTATAGGGAGTGTACTATGTGCATCTGACATAGGCAGCCCTCCAGCACCATCCTAAAGTCTGGCACACCCTCAAGGTAAGTCAATCAGCCTGCCAATTGCCAAATGGAGTAGAATGTGTTGTTACCTGTAGGTAGTTTTTCAAATGTCATATGCCACAGGGTTTTTCCAGTCATATCTCTGACCTAGCAGATTAGCTTCAAGTTGTAATATATAGTACATATTCGTCATTAGTATACATTAGTACAGATACTGACAATAGTAGTGCTCTGTGTTACAGTCTGCATGCTTCTGTGTTTGTATCTTTTGCTAGATGACAAATAGCAGATATTTACATGGTTAACTGCATGTTATCTTAGACATCCAGTACTGATTGCTATATTGCACATTTCCTTGGTGTCTGTCATTACTGCATGCACAGGTATGCCTCTGTATGAATACCTGTGTTAGTTATGGCATATTAATATGGTATTGCATATGCATCACCCTCAGCAATCCCTGCACTTCTGTGGATTAGGTTCCATTTTGTATCCACATGCTGATGTATAGCTCCCATGTGTGTCTTCCCATAGCTCCCTGATTCCACACACACACATACACACACACACACACACACACACACACACACACACACACACACACACACACACACACACACACACACACACACACACACACACACACACACACACACGCACACACACACACAGTCACACACAGTCACACACAGCAACATCCTGTTCATCAAAGCATTGCCTTATATATGACACTCTGTATCTGGCATGGGATGTTTGGCTTGTTTGTGGTATTTTTCTTTTTGACCGGTCCTTCCTGCTGCTGTATGCTGTTCATTGTGTTGTTCCTCACTGTTATACATCAAACAATGCTATGTGTGATGCATAAGTGTTAGTATATGACCCCTATTTTTTGGTAATGTTTGTGCTTATACATTTTCATGTACTACATGGGTCAGTATTTCTTGTCGTACTTCTTATTTTACACATACCCTCCCATGCTAGTTATCTTTATTGCAATACTCTATCTGTACAACTACACCTTCTGTTGTACACCCCGCTGCATGCCACACATGCACTAGTGTGGTCTTCTTTTGTGATTTATCTTGCAGAGTGAACTCCTATGGTGATTTTTCCTCTGGATACATCCAGATGTGTTTCTTGCTGAGTGTTCTGTATATGGTCTTACAGGTATGTGATATGCTAATGTTGTATATAACGTCCAGTGCGGACAACAATTGGTTTCTGTCCATTAGTCATTATTTGTGCTGCTGTTGTGGGGCATCACATGAACATCACTGTTTAATCTGTGTACATTTGTGTGTGCGGCTTGTCATGGCTCAAAGATGTGTGCCAGATACTACTATATTGCCTGAGCTAGGATATATGACCAAATCTTCTATCGCCCATGCCTATGTCTGCTCACCACTGTGTCCTCTTTATCATCCTATGACAATTCTGATAACTCAACATCAGACATTTGGGGTACTTGGGGTAGGTCACACATACCCACTTCTTAGAGGCCACCATGTTTTGATTGTGTCATGTTGTGAAGCATGGAACACACTGTGACCATCTGTGATGCCTTTTCTGGTGTGTATAGTAGTGCGCCCCAGATGTGTTCAGACATCCGAATCTTGCTTTCAGCACAACAAACTCATTCTTGATGCTGTATCATGTCACAGTGTATGCCCTGTTGCATGTATCCTCAGCAGGGGTTGATGGGGCTCTATATGCTGTCATTAGACAAAGCTCTAATGGATAATTGCAGTCACCTGTATTCAGGGGAATGATAAAGAATATTTGTTTATCTTGCTTCCTGTTGCAATGCCCAGCTGTTGTTTACTGTATAGCTGTGCTAATGTTCTGGCCTAGTAGGAGTCCCTGCAGTATTTCACCATGTTGGAAAGCAGACCTCAGTGAACTTTCCCTCCATATCGCTGCATCATGCACAATACCAGCATATGTTACCATGATAATAGTAATGATGCCATCTGCAAAGTGCACTACCTGAAAATTAAATGAATGTCACTGCCTTCTGTTGAAGTACAATTCAGTATCAGGCACAGCTGGGGGTTTGATTGGGATGTGAGTGCAGTCTGTTGCACCAAGGACATTAGGGAAGTGGGCTATAGCATAGAACTGTTGCATGACAGTTTTGCTCTCAATGGCTGTTGTTGGGAAGTAGATATATTGATTCACCTATCTGCATATTGCTGCCAGTAACTGTGTAAAAATGTGAAGGGCAACTGTCTGTGATACTCCTACAGCATCTTCCATATGCTGCTGAAATGTCCTAGAGGCCAATATGCCTAGACTCAGGCACACTTTGTTTCTTCCTGTACTTGGTTTCCCAGCTGACTATGAGCATACATGTAGGGTGCACATGTCCAGCACACAACCTGCACCAGATATCTATCTGATCTGTATCGATCTATTATTTCTTGTTCAGAGAGCTGGCTTAACTGCAGCCTGGCTGTGCACCTGGCTGGCTGCCTATTTGGACTCATTTGCAGATTGTCCTCTACTATGGCTTTCAGTACCCCAGCCTGCTGTAGTGCATTAAATGCTGGTTGCATTTTTTTATGTTAGTTTTGTGGAATCTGCAGGATTCCTAGGAATTTGTGGTATATATATATATATATATATATATATATATATATATATATATATATATATATATATATATATATATATATATATATATATATATATATGTATTAGTTTTAAAATGGAGCACATATGGCCTCCACAAAGTGCTTTCAAAAAGTTGTCAGTGAAGGTTTGTGTTGCATTGTTGCATTTAAATTGCAGTAGGCATATCCCATCCATTATGCCATTATGTTTTTGAATTTGGCAGGAATGCACCGAGGCCACAGTTATCATATACTGAATAGATAATTAATTAGTCTTGTTTTAGTATACATTATGAAATCACATGTATTTAGAGTATGGACATGACCGAATACATATACAGCCATTATTTGTTAGTGTTCAGTAATATAAGCAGTATACTGCACTCACTGGAAGCTGTCCTCAACTAGGAAGACACAGACATTTCTACAGTCACGGAGACCTGGTTCAAGGCTGTGGAGAGCACCCCGGCCATTCCGGGTTACACAACCTTCCACACATTCAGACTTCAAACTGAAGGCATGAAAAGTAAAGTAGGTGGTGTAATGATATTCATTAAAGATAAATACACCTCCAGACTGGTTAAACAGCATGATTCCCTGGAGACACTGGAGGTTCCATTTTGTATGCACATGCTGACATATAGCTCCCATGTGTGTCTTCTCATAGGTCCCTGATTCCACGCACATAAACACGCATGAACACACACACACACACACACACACACACACACACACACACACACACACACACACACACACACACACACACACTAACACACACACATATATATATATTCACAAATTTATAATATGAAAGTTCTTTGCTAGACAATGCTCTACACACTTGTTTCAGTATCAGAGGTTTACCTGGCGATGTTTATTTTATTTTTATAGATTTGGGAAAGGAAAATTGTTCTTTATTTGAAGAGTGGCTAAAAAAAGAAAGAAAAATAGTAAAACTGCTTTTTTTTATTTAATTTTTCCCTAAATAACATTTACCATTACCATTACCTATCTTGGAATATGTGTGGAGTTCCAAAACCTTTAGGAATTACAAAAAAAAAAAAAGAAATCAGCCTACTCTGAAAATAGGCCAGCACTATGTCAATGCCAGTCTGGGGATAAGGTGGGGTCTATATTAGAAGCACGAAAGGCTTTTTAGCGAATACAGAAACAGCGACACATATTCATCGAATCGCATTTAAGCGATTTGATGAATATGTCATATGGCAAGGAGATAGTTGGCCAATTTCACGGAGTTACCCTTTCCTTCCTATAGTGCAATCTCAGAGTTGGTATATTTAGTTAGGGGGGTGTGGGGGTGCCGGGGCAAAGCCCCCCCCCACCTGTTTATGGTGTTAAATTATTTTTTTTTTAGCGAATGGCCACGTAAGTTTTTTCACTAGGGAACAATTCAGTTATGTGGCCATTCGCTATTGTCAGGTTTCATGCATTATGTACCTCGTTGGGAAGATCAGACCATAAACTAATCACACCGGACATCCACATCCCGACCCCACCCCCAGCCAAGGAAACCACTGTGAAAGATTTCTCAAAAGTAAACTTCACACTTCTCAAGACTGAGGTGGAAAGCTTCAAAGCCCCCGGGCTAATGGAAAATGCTGCCCAAACCGCAGAATCCTTTACAAATGCATTCTATGAGCACCTACAGGAATGCATGGATCGAGCCATCCCAAGTAAAACCAAGACTAACTCCTCCAAAAACAGGAGACCAGTCTGGTGGACCCCGGCCATAAATAAGCTATACAACAGAAGGAGGAAACTATTACATGATAGAGCAAAATCCCAAAAAGGGAAGACATCCCTGACCAGTATTAGCAAAAAAATACGATCCCTCATAAAATCATCAAAAGCCAGCTTCGAAAGAAAAATAGCCAAAGACTCTAAAGATAATCACAATGCCATCTTTAGCTACATCAAGAATCTAGGTGGCATCTCCCAGATTTGCTCTGAGCTGGTGAAAAATGGCAAAAAATACACTGAACCCACTGACATTGCCAACATCCTGGTGGACAGGTTCAGTGCAAACTTTACCCCCCCTTCCCCCCAAAAGGGCCAGTGTCTATCCCAGAAGAATGTAGTCTCCCAGACATCACAGACACACAGGTGAAAGCAGCCCTCTCCAAAGCAAAAAACACAGCATCAATGGGACCGGATGGTGTCCCTGGCTGTGTCTTACACGAGCTCCAAAAAGAACTGAACCCTCACATAAAGTCACTGTTTGAACTCAGCCTTACTACAGGATATGTACCCAAAGAATGGCGTACAGCAACAATTATCCCACTCCACAAAGGTGGCGCTACAATGGATCCCGGGAACTATTGCCCTATAAGCCTGACTAGCCTGGTCTGCAAAGCTATGGAGCGCATCATCATGGATCTCATAAACAAAGACATTGGGAACCTCCAGACACTGGACCCCACCCAATTCAGCTTTGTTAAAGGCAGTTCTTGCCTCTTAAACCTAGTTGACTTCTTTGAAACAGTTACCAAGGACATAGATGAGGGAAAGGTAGTCCACACAGCCTACCTGGACCTCGCAAAGGCCTTCGACACAATACCCCACTCTGGCATTATAAATAAGATAACCAACTTGAATATCAACCCCTATGTTACAAGATGGGTTGCAAACTGGCTCAGGGATAGAACTCACATGGTCAGAGTTGCGGGTGCCATGTCCGACTTCAAACCAGTTACAAGTGGCATCCCACAAGGTTCAGTCCTGGGACCCCTCTTGTTTGGTATATACTTCTCTGAGGTACAGGCAAGCAAGGGAGGACTGTGGCTGACCAAGTTCGCAGATGTTTGCAAACTGGGAGCCATAATCGACTCTCCGACTGACACAAGCATCCTCCAGAAGGGTCTTATGGAGATGGATACCTGGTGTCAGAACCATGGCCTCAAGCTAAATGCTAAAAAGTGCATAGTCATCCCCTTTGGGAAAAACAATGTGCCCACAAACTACCACATAAGTGGTAATCCACTAAGTACGGAAGATGTAATTAGGGATCTGGGGACCCAAGTAAATAGTAACCTCTCCTTTGATAATCACATTGCAAAAGTGGTTAGAAAAACCTTCTATATAGCCCACCTAATCACAAAAGGGTTCACATCTAGATCAAGAGAGGTCATTGTGCCCCTCTACTCATCGCTCATCAGGCCCATAATTGAGTACAATGTCCCATTTGGGATTTACCTTACTCGACATTTGCAACAGCTAAAGAGACCCCAAAAGTACCTCACCAAGAGGATCGTGGCCTCAATCAGATGCTCTATGCAGCTCGACTAAAGAAACTCCAGCTCTACTCAGTTGCCTACCGCCTACTCAGAGGCAATCTCTGCCTGACGTACAAGGCCATGTCTAACCCGGAATTAATGGACATGCTCCACCTCAAGAAATCCAAATCCCTTAGAGCTACACGATCCAGGGATTTAAACCTCAGCACAACAATAAATAGGACATGCTGGAGGGATAGATTCATATCCCAGAGGCTTCCCTCGCTCTGGAATAGAATCCCTATCCATGTTAGGCAGAGCCCCTGACTGACCCTCTTCAAAAGAAATCTTGATGAGTGGATGGGAAATTGTAAATTTACAACAAATGTAAGGAAGAAAGCCAAACGGATCAGGAGACTACTGCAAACAATTCAATCCACCAGCTGTGCAAGTAACCAAAAATGAACGCTTTATTAATCTGCGTTTTCATCCAACAAGTGACTTCATCAGATACAAAATGCTAAAACACAACTCTGTTTTTATACATGTTAATTAAAAACCTACCCAATCATATCAGTCTTTTATTTTCAAAATAACCCAATAAATTACACCCTTCTCTTACGCTTTCTACTTTGCCTTGCTAATAAATAAATTAAAAAATGTGTTAAGATGCAGGTAATTGAATATCCTAAATAAAAATATCACTAAAATGTTTAAAACTCATTGATTCTGACTTTTATACTTGTTTCTTGTTCTAATATAGTATGGAAATCATGAGCTTCTAAATGTGTATTAGTATTTTAAGTTTCATTTAACTCCACTTTTGAAGGTATATAATGCCATCTACTGGTCTTTTTTGTTATGGCAGGTGTTTTTGTGTTATATATTTGCTGCTTTTAACTTTAACAATGGTAAGATAGAAATGTATTCATTTAAACCAGGGGTTTTGTTTGCCTCCAGGTTTAATTGCCACCATAATTCTTTGTAGGCAATGTTTTCTTCCCAAGGACCGCCTCTTATATCCACTTTCACTTGGTCCAAAACAAAGAATCTGTATTCATATTCCTTACATAACTGTGAATGTCTAAATAGTGCGTTGGTTTCTTTCTTTTTCTTGATATCATATGTATGTTCATAGATCCTCTTTTTCAGGGATCTCTCGGTCTTACCTACGTAAAAGGATGAACATTTTTTACAAATTACTAAATAAACCAAGCCCCTAGACTCACAGTTAAAGTAACCTTTGCTGTGTAACCATAAGTCCCTGCTGCCTAAATAAAATTTCTCCTGATTTGTTATAAACTCACATTGTCTACATTTTCCACATTTGTGAGTGCCTACCTTATTTGAATTAGCCCTATCCCCCAGTTTTTTGTTCTTGTTGTTCCTTGTTTCTAAAATATTTTTTATGTTAGTGGAATTTTTATACACTATCCTTGGATTTAATTCTGAAAGGCCTTCTATGTCCGAGAGAGTGGTGAACTTCTCCCATTCTTTTTGAAATACCTCATTTACCTTTCTATTTAGGGCATTGTATTCTAGAACTAATGCCTGACTGTAGTTTTCTTTTTTAGGTGGCTCATTGTTGTTTTCATTCACTATTTGCTCCTTTACCCCTTTTATAGGTTTAAATCTCCCCCTTCTTGCTTCCGTAACCTCACTTCTAAATTGTTTAATGAACTGCTTTGGGTATCCTCTATCACTGAACATCTCTTCTAGTGTGTTACATTCTTTGGTGAAGTCTTCGTCGGTGCTAGTCATCCTAGATCCCCTGACGAATTGACCTTTCACCAGGTTTTTCTTACAGTGAATGGGATGTCCACTATCAAAATGAAGGAATGAATTGACGTATGTGTTTTTTCTATACACTTTGGTTTCCAAGGTGTCTTTCCCTTTTACAATTTCCACATCTAAATATGCTATACTTGTGTTGGATGAAGTGTATGTGAATTTTAGGAAACTGGTGGTTTCCTCCATGTATTCCATAAATTCATTTAACTTGTCCTGGCCTCCAGTCCAAAAAACTATTATATCATCGAGGAATCTTTTGTACAGCTTGAAATTTTGGCATAGTCTGACCAAAGAATGAATTTCTCCTCCCAATTGGCAAGAACTAAATTGGCAAAGGTAGGTGCACAGGCTGCCCCCATTGCTACCCCTTGGATTTGTTGGAAAAATTCCCCTTGGTGTAAAAAGAAATTATTTCTTAATACTGAATCCATAAAACCTATGCACGCTACCTTATCTTCAAATGCCAAATTGTTGTCGTTGAATACCTCTTCCTCAAACATTCTGATGCCTTCCTCATATGGTATGGACCCAAATAAATCCACTATATCTATTGTTACAAATAGTGTGTCCTTATCAAATACATCCGGCCCTAATTCCCTTAATAGGTCCCAGGAATCTCTCAAGATAGCCTTTTTATTTTTCCATATGTGTTTTGTCTTTGTATCCACAAATACGGCTAAGGGTGTGGTTTTAGACCCTTCTGCTGACACTATGGGTCTAAAGGGGGGGTTGGAAATGTTTTTGTGTATTTTCGGTATACCGAAAATAACTAGTATCTTTGGCTTACTTGTTTTTAAAAAGTAAAGCATTTTTTCATCTATGACTGTTTCAGTAACCATGTCTTGTAACATTATATCTATCTTCAGATAGGCTAAGTTTATTTCGTTACGTGAGACTACCCTATATTTTGTTTCATCCATTAATATTCTATTCATTTTTCCTTCATATTCTATTGATTCCATAAAAACAACCCCCCCACCTTTGTCAGGCTTCATGACCCTGATTCCTTCATTATTTCTGAGTTCTTCTAATGTTTTTGTCTCTTGTCTTTCCAAGTTGTTCTTATATCTCACTCTTTTGTCTACTCTTTTGATCGCATTTTCCATTACTTTTTCAAAATTTTTTAGCTGTGCGTGAATAGGTGGGTTAAAGATGGACTTTCTCTTGAGTGTTCTTTGTTCGTCAGTCACTTTTATATTATTTCTCTGAAGGCAAAATTCTTCTTTCCTGAATAATAGTTCCAAGTTGACTTTTCTAAGAAAAAGTTTCATGTCTATTAATGTTTGTACTCTTTTCCCTCTGGACAATGGGATAAATTTAAAACCCCTTTCCATTAATGTGAAGTGTTCTTTTTTGAGTTCTAAGTTACAAAAATTGTATATAGTGAAGCCATTGTATGTGTACTTGTTACCCTCTTTTAAAATATGATCAGTCGTGTCGACTGTATTTCTGGGCAAAGGTACTACTATCTGTAGTTCCCCCTTCCCCTTATCCCCCCCTCCTGTGAAAATTTCCAAAATTTCTATTTTCCAAGTTTTGTTCATTTTGTTGTCTTTCCAAGGGTGGAAAATCGTTGTCATAATTAAAATAATGGGTTTCTTTATAAGGATCCCTATAATAATTTCTTTCACCATGTGTTCCTTCCTCCCTATTGTTGTTGTTTCTTCTTTGGTATGAGGGAATACTGTTACAAACTGGTTTTGGGTAACTAGTCTCATTCTCATATTCTAGTATATCCCTTTTTAATTTTTCCAATTTCCTTTTGACTAATCCCTTACATTTTTCATCTGTTTCTCCCTTTAATTCTAGGTATTTCTGCCTATCTTCTTTAATTCCAAAAATTAAATCCTCTTTTATGTGTGAGTCTATTTCATTGATTTGCTCTTGAATGATTTCCAAATTCCTGTTATTTTCATCAATAATACACTTAATAATGTCCAAACCACATTAATTAAAAACTTTTAACAATTCTTTATGAAAAACTGATCCTAACTGTACGTTGTTAGGATACTTCCAGGTCCGAAGTCCCTTAGGGACTATACCTCTGTTCAAGCATTCATTTAAGTATCCGTTCTCTATAATGGTGGATTTGTATTTGTACATAAGCTTAGATACATTCTCTATGTTTTGTTTAAATGAACAAGTGTTGTAATGCGGAAGATTGTTCACTTCTTTTAAATTGCAGTTAAAACTAAATGGTTCATTTAACCAGTTATTCATCTCCCTTATATTGGAGAAGGGTAAATTGTAAATTTACACCTGGAATCACTTCTATGGCCCTGCTGGACAGAGGCTCAGGAATCTAATCTAAAATGGAGGTGAAAGCCAACGCATTATGGCTAGGCTTATAAATGCTCTAGGGCAGATAGCCTAGTACCTACCTATGAACCTATGTGTTGACTTTTATGTAGTCGCACATATGCACTTTCGGTCTTATAATATAGACCCAATAAGGTGATCATGCCTAATCACAGATCTTCCTACTTCCTGCAGGAGGTAGAGACATCACAAAAAGAAAAAAAAGGCTCATTGGGCTACTGAATGAAGCAGTGAGCAGTCATTTCTATTGATTAAGGCTGCCTCAGGTGTCTGGCTCAGACTGAGGCAACCTGAGACTAAAAGTGAAAGAAGCAGGATAGTAGTGTGAAGGAACACAATTTGTTTTCATTATTTTCTTTTATTTATGTTATATACTTAGTAGGACGTAAGTATTTTAAGTATTCTCACTGTGTGTGGGTGTATGTGTGGAGGGGTGTGTGTATGCGCATGTGTATGTGTATAATTTCGTCTCCTATTTTTAGCTGTTCCTTGCAAAGTTTGTTTTTATTGGAAATCAAGGACTTGAGTCACTAAATAATGAAAAGTACGTGAGTTTTTGATATAGTATCTTTTGGAAAAAAGCATACGAATGTGAAGTTTGTTATACTAGGAACTTTCTAAGAATATAAAGGCAATAACTCTCCCTGAATTTGGTCCTCTTCCCCCATTTTTCTAGCTTTCTCCTTGAATCTACAGCTCAGAAGTTGAAAGGTATGAGCAGAGGGGATTGCAGAAATTTGAACAGTGTATTCTGAAAACATTTAGCTGGGAAGATATGATCCTGTCAGCAATTATTTATGATTTATCCATAAATTTATTGCAATCAAACTTCCAAGCTGCAAAGTCACAGTGATGAAAGTGGCTGTATTTAATGGTCGTGTGTGTGTGTGTGTGTGTGTGTGTGTGTGTGTGTGTGTGTGTGTGTGTGTGTGTGTGTGTGTGTGTGTGTGTGTGTGTGTGTGTGTACCTGTACATGTGTTTGTGTGTTTAGATATACAGAGGTTGAAATTACAGAAGCTAATTAATATATTTTTTTATTTTATTGCATTCTGCTATCTGAGATGTATACAGTCAATGACAATGGCTTTAATAGTTGAGCACAGGGGGTCTATGAAAGTAATTGACACTACTGTCATTTGCTCAGGTTAAGCAGTCATTATCTTGGCTTTGAAGAAATAATGCGTGATAGTGTGGAAGTACTTTAATAGGTCGATTTGTAACACAATCAAATGTCTGAGGTGCATAGTCAATAAAGTGGCTGTAACTGATGTGTATGGAGATTGCTTGTGATGAAAATAACTGTTGTATGCATGTTGGAGGTTTTGCAGAGTATCTAAAAGTAATGAGCTGACCATTTCGTTTTAACTTTCCATCATAGTCAGATATCAGCATTGTACTCAGTATGTGGCTGTATGTGACAGCCTGGGCAGGTCGACGTGACAGCAACTGATCACTGGCAGAAAGTCACATTGAGTATTGTTGCCATCTAGCACTGCTTGGTTCTCTGGCTGAGTTATGGCTGTGATACCTTCAGCATGGAGTCTGTATGTTTCTATATCAATTTTAACCATGTGCATTGGTTTCATCCCCTAGACCCTCAGCTGTATAACCTATGTTTGTGCCCATTATGCTATTAGTTTCATCCCAGTCTAACAGCACAGAGTACACAGAATGTAACTGTTTTTTTAGAGGGCACTATTCTAAGATAACGGTTATATATCTTTTCAAGAATTAGACATCACCATTTATTATTCAGCTGCTATTTTATTGGCTTTGAGCATTAACCTTAGACTCAACTTATTTTTCCTGGAAAGAAAAATGGGACTGAATTATTTTTATTTTCTTACTCATTATTTTTGTTGCAACCATAATTAGAACAAAACATTGTAAAAAATAAATAAATAAATAAAAAAGCTGTAAGATGCATCTCAGTTCATCTAGGATCCTATGACTTTTAGAGGCCCAGCAGCCCCCAGACCCCCAACTTAATTAAGTCAATTCCTCCAAACGTATTGCAATGGGGTTTTGGCCAGTTAGGCCATATTAAATGTATGATGGGGGAGCTAAGAAGTAAGACAAAGTGTGCAAAACAAGAAAAAGTAATTTATATGGATGCTGTGGGACCAGGATGAATAGAAAACAGGAATAGGCACTCAGGAGATGCAGGGGGAATAATGTGTAACAGGGTCCCCTATGGAGTTCTTTGTGCAAGGCTGCATACCGCCTATGACTGGCATTGATGATTACAGCCATATATCTGAGGCATGTTTAGTAAAGGAGCTATAATGAATGCATACATACTGAGGTAGTCTGTAGATAAAGTGAATGGCCACATATGTTGTTTGATCACAAGTAATGGTCATTGATCGGTTTAATAGTGCCTCACCTCCATTCCAATTAGCACCATCCATACAACTGCATCCTACCAGCTGCCACTGTTTTTTGTCAAAAATTAAAAGGGTCATAGTCAAGCAAAGGGTTATACCGCTGTTGGCTGACAAGATAGGACATAGTATCTATGTGAGAACGCTGTGTCTATTTGTGAGGTTTTCAGTGTTGTATAATAAGAGTAAGCAGCACACTGATGATTTTGAATATTGCACAACCTACATATGTAAATTATGTAAATATTAAATTACACTGTATTCCCTGCTATCTCAATTTTCAGCTTCTCCTGAATTCCCCTAGTTGCTAATGGCTATATTCCATTTCATCTCATGTGTGTTCCATTTTGCATTCCATTTCCCTACCATTTACTGGATTTCCTGCTTAGAGTCTGCTTGTAATTCCACATTTTCTGCATAAAGTGGCTTCATTGTTCTCTTCCTTTTGACTTGTTTGCTAATGTATGGGAGTGGGGAACTCATCAGAATTAAGCACTGAGCCCACTGCTGCTCATACTCCTGGTGAACTACATTAGCAAACAAATTGGAGGGGAGAGATCAACAAATCTGCTGTATGCAGACAAGATAGAAGGGAGATACAAGAGAAATAGTGGAACATTTTAAAATATTCAAGTATTTGGGAGATGTGGTTGTGGAGAAGAGAAGTCTGAATGTGAATGTCAAAACTAGAATCAGAGGTGCTGCAGCAAACTGACACTGAGTGTCGGGGGAAGAGTATGACAGAAGAATGCCAAAGAAGCTGAAAAGTGAGGTGTGTCAAACAGTGGTGTGACAACTGCTTTTGTATTGTATAGGAAGATGGACAGTGAATACACAGCAGTTAAGAAAACTAGAAATGATAGAGATGAGGTGCCTGAGATGAGTGATAGAATGTACACTGAGGGACAGATGAAAGCATAATGAGTTAGAATAGAAGTTAAAGTAGCTCCAGTTTGCAGAGAAGGTCAAACAGAAAAGGCTAGGGTGAGTTGGGCACATGCGTAGGAAAAAGAAAGAGAATTTGGCAAAGAAGACTTGTTAGAGAGGAGAAGGAGGCAATGAAAACAAGGACATCCAAGACAGAGATGGATAGATTGTGTGAGAGAAGACCTGTGACAATCAAGTGTGACTGTCAAAGAAGGTAAGAGTGTGACACGGAATTAAGAGATGTAGCAAAAGTTGAAATGAAAGCTCAACCCCGTGGAGAAAATGGAAAAAGGGAAGTTGATAATGATGGTGATTTTATACACACACACACACACACACACACACACACACACACACACACACACACACACACACACACACCCACAAACACACGCATAGGCAGCTAATTATAATATTATGATAGGTAGTAAAGGTGCCACAACTCACTGAAAACTCAGTATAGCAAATTATGCTGTAGTTAAGTCCCATTTAATCAAACAGAAGATAGTTTTCTTGTTTTGCCATTGGCAGTGGTTGCACAGTCATAGAGTTAGTATATCTCACTAACACCTAAGTCGTGTGGAATGTTCGAGCAGCCTACACACATTTTGCATTCCAAAGCATTTTCTGAAAAATAAATTAAAAAGTATCCGATAAACAAAAGTAAATATTTTGTGAATAATAAAGCTATTAAAAGTGTACAAGTATTAATGGTATCAGTAAGAAGAATTATTTTCATTGATGTCAGTGCATTCATAGTCATTCCATAAATACTATATTATAATGCATATAAATTCAAAATTATATTTTCGCTAAACTTTCAGTATGCCACATCATGAAAACTGTATAACCTAGACATATATTGTTAGAATATTTTTGTTTTTCATATGACAAAAAGAAATTCCTCTGTGAGTGCATCTTTATTGAGATATGAAAGCAGATCTACTAATAGCAAACCAAATAAAAAAAAAATACCCAAATCACACTTATCTAATAGCTGAATCTGCTCCTATAGTAAACTTGGTTACCCAAAAGCTTACTAACAGGCAACTATATGAATACAATTCTTGACAAGCACTCCTTTATAAAACTCTGTGTTAGTTAATAAATATTTTTCCAGTATGCTTTTTTAAGCCTTAAAATAGTGTTCTGTGAATGCTAAGCAACACTTTAAAATTGTTTATCCCTGTTGTTTAAATATCATTCTGTATACTATGCCATGTAACCCTATATATGTATTCAATTTTTGTTTTGTTCTGTTGTCTGTAAACGTGGACCTTTTCTCCCCGGGCCTCCACTGAAAAAGGACAATGTTGTCCAGTTGGACGTTTTCCGGTAAACAAATGTAAAATAAATAAAATAAATAAATATGCTTAATTGTATAATTAGCAGTATAAATAACACCAAATATTTCTCAAGATTTGCAACTTACAGTGCAAATATGAAACAATGTTTTCTTCAGTTTACTATCAATATGTCAAAAGGCAAAATAATTTCAGTTCGACACATTGAAAACAAAACTCAGAGGTCAAAATAAAGAACAAGCCACAATGTCGGATCAGCTGAATGAATTCAGCAGATTCAACATTGTCTCCGAAGACAACACATGATATCCATATAGGAGCTCACCTAAAGTAAACTCCTATACCTAACACCACATTTTTGCAGGGGGGCAAAGCCCGCTGCACCCCCCCTGTGGAGGGCTGCACCTCCCAAACCCTCTGCTAACTATATATTCCAACTTCAAGATCGCACTACACACTACATTACTACAGTAAGAAAAGGGATGAATTTCCCAAATCGCACTGTACTGCGATCTCTGTACAGTTCTTCAAATTTATATTAGTGAATGCACAGTGCATTCACTAATATAAACTTTTGAACATTGAGATTTTCAGCCAGATGAAAATTCGAACATCTGTGTTTTGAATTTTCCATCTACATGCACCTCAACTTGAGATTATGATATTAAACGATTTTCTTCAACACATCCAAGGTTTCCCCTGACGTCATGCAAAGGTTTAAAGTATTAAGTACATATTTTAATATTGTTAATTTTCATAATTACTAACAAACAACTATCAGGTATAGTGTGATATAAGTGGACATTGACAATGAATTTACATGTACCCCACCATGGCATATCGCATTATACCCTTCAAAAGCATGTAGCATAGCACTCCCAGTTATGAAAATATGAACATAAATACAAAAATACGACGTGATGAGCAGTGATATATTTCTCTATTGTGGATATCCTAGATTAACAAACTTGGTGCCATTTTGTTAACAATTCATTTCACTTTCTAATATTGCCTATTATTTGCTGGTAAGTCACTTAGTAAATGAAGTCAGACCCAAATGCCATAAGGAGCTTTGGGTGTTAACTGGAAGCATACAAAAAGGCGCTATAGGCATGGAAGAGATACATAACTAAAAGAGTATAGGAGCAGAGCCCCCACTTCAGAGGTTTTGGGATGAAGCACCCCATATAAGCCATTGCCTGTAGCTTGTGTTTGTATATGTGTATATGTTTGTGCATGTTTGTGTGTCTGTGCGCATCTATGTGTGTGTGTCTGTGCCTGATTCTTGGTGGATGTCGTGTGTTTTTGTCTGTGGTATGTGTAATGTATTATGTGTATTATGTTTGACTGTGGACATTTAACCTTCTAGCTTAGTTAATTTGGTGGTTAATGATTGCAAAGTGAAACTCCAGTGTATTGCTTTGTGATGAATAGTGCCTTGGGGGTTTGGCATTTCAGTTGGTTGTGACTTTGGTTAGTTGTGCTCAAGACAGTGAAAGTTGGAAAAACGGTAAATCAGTATTTCCAATTATAATCAAATTTTATATATCTATATATATATATGTGTGTGTGTGTGTGTGTGTGTGTGTGTGTGTGTGTGTGTGTGTGTGTATGTGTGTGTGTGTTTATGTATGTTACCTTAATAATCATTGGTTTCCACAAGCAATACCAGTTTGAAATCTGTTTTCGTATTTTTAATAAAAATACAAGGTGGTCTTTGACACAGATCTTACATTAGAAGTTTTGGCAATGGCCTATTTTAATAATTCATTTGTTGCTATCAAGACTAGTCATTGTGTGTGTTTAGACAAGTTATGATATGTGACCATATGCACAGTGTTTCCCTGTCCCCACCCACAATGTAGACACTTGATACGTATGTATTCAACTGATTGTCAAAGATTCATCGAATCTTGCATTAAATGTGTCATACCTGTCTACCAAATAGTAAAAAAAAAAAACCACAACCTTATTTTGAGTATGGCATATTAATTTTCCTTTGTCTTTTGGCTCTACTTTGGGTTGTACCTGTACTAATTCCTTCCCAAAAGCGATATTGCTGAAGACATTGAGAAAATAGCCTAAAGGCCTGTACTGTGACTCATAAACAATTCCACAGAATGAAGGAAAAGTTATCACTATATGTGCAGTGAGCGTCTCAACTGGTGACTATTTGATTTGAAATGCTGGGGCCTGCTACAGCAATTCCAGAAATATGGAGATTAAATGGCTGAAAGGTCAGAATAACATATTAAGTCTGAGATGCCATTTCTCAGAATATTACTTTTTCTCTGAGATATGGTGATCTCAGGGTTGGTAAATATAAGTTTGGGGGGGGGGGGCTTGCCCCAACCCTCCCCTCGCAAAAAGAAGTTTAAAGAAGAAGTGTGAGTTTTGAAATTTGCTCTTTTTATGTGTTTTCAGACTTTTTCTTTTTTGGCTTGTCGGCACAAGGTATTTCGAGTGTCAACATTTCAATAGGGCACTGTGTAAAGCAGTGCATTCTGTGTGCTCCCCACCACAGTTTTAGTCCTTCATGTACAATTCCAAGTTCCCTCTTCTACTTCTGTATTTCTGTCACTGTAATGTAGTACTTCTGCCAGCCTTTCACCCACCACCTATTCACAGTAGGTACCTGAACAGAACTGGATTCGCTTATCACTGAACACCTAAAATAAGCACATACTTACTGTGACTCATTTACTTTTGCCTACTACACCCCTGTACCAATCCAATATAAAACACTGTACTACTTCCTAACCTGAAGCAGTCCTGTGCCTGACTGACAGCCTACAACAGTCGTATACCTACTACACAAAACTCTAAATTGAAACTGCCAACCTTGTGTATAGAGAATCCAAGGCAAATGTTTCTTCATTGCAAGTCCCATTCTCTATTCTTGTCCTATACCAAACAGCACACATGTTTTTATTAAGAGACTGCTCACTGTTGTGGTTCTCAGTTCTAGAAGAAATATACTGTATTAAACACTAACCAATCCACTGTGCAGAAATGGTCATTTGAATAGGCAAACATTTTTACAAATGTGAGAGACTCGATACATTTTACATATGCTTCAGCTGTTGTATGTGTACAAAATCAGTGTTATGCGGCATGCATGCAGCATAAACCTGTTCTATGCCAACAGTTAGTGTGAGTAGTAAAGCTCTCAGGATGAGTGGCAAGTGTAAAAGTCACACTTTTGGTGACACAATGATGCTTGTCACAGTACATCCATGTCTTGGTCTGGTCCCCCAGCTCTCTCCACCCCCCACCCTTGAATCCAAGTTTTCATTTACTAATATCATAAACAGGAGAGGCACCAGATGTTCACAAAGATTTTTGATGGGATACTTGTCTATGTCCTACATATACAGCAGATTTGCACTAGAACAGAGAATAT
The DNA here is from genome assembly GCF_019279795.1 of Protopterus annectens. NCBI lineage: Eukaryota > Metazoa > Chordata > Ceratodontiformes > Protopteridae > Protopterus > Protopterus annectens. Next base: position 921,371,262 of record NC_056735.1, read on the forward strand.
TATAGCAATAACCCATGCCTGGGTGTGGGTAATGCTGGATTTACCCACGGTTGGCATGGTTTGGTCACGAGGCGAGCCAGTGGCCAAACAAAGCCAACCGTGGGTAAATCCAGCATTACCCACACCCAGAAGATTGTTATTGCTATTATATAATGACATTATTTAAGAAAAAAAATAATTACTTTTCTTAAATAATGGCATTGTATAATGCCTCCTTGCTGCCCTTCCGCAGCTGTCTGGTATTCTGCGGCAGTTCTGATGTACTGCGCATGCGTATGCCTATGCAGTACATCAGAGCTGTGGGCAAAAGCAATGGAGAAAGCAAGATCTCCATCGCTTTTTACAAACTGTTTCGCTATATTAAATGGGTTTAACATAGCAAGACAACTTTAAAAAAAGCAACAGAGAATCACCGTTGCTTATTTTAAAGCTGTCTCACTATGTTAAACCCATTTAACATAGTGAGACAGTTTTGAAAAAATCAATGGAGAAAGCAAGATCTCCGTTGCTTTTTACAAACTGTTTCGCTATATTAAATGGATTTAACATAGCGAGACAGCTTTAAAAAAATCAACGGAGAATCTCCGTTGCTTATTTTAAAGCTGTCTCGCTATGTTAAACCCATTTAACATAGCAAGACAGTTTTGAAAAAAGCAACGGAGAAAGCAAGATCTCTGTTGCTTTTATAAACTGTCTCGCTATGTTAAATGGGTTTAACATAGTGAGACAGCTTTAAAAAAAGCAACGGAGAATCTCCATTGCTTTTAAAGTTGTCTCGCTATGTTAAACTCGCTAACATAGCTTTAGACAGTTGCTGTAAGAGTTATAGTAATGGAAAAAGTCTGGGCGACCGGCCCTTTTCCCATAACTATAACTCAGATTTACAACATGCACGCTGACCAATCAGAGTGCATGTTTTTGAATATTAATGGGGGGGGGTCATTCTATAATTGCATATAATGTTCCCTACTGAAGTCTACCATAATGATGGCTAGTGAAATGGGTCTATATCATTTCATTGAAAACTTATTTCATTGAAGCTTAATTCATTGACACAGATTCACTGAAAGCTAACGTCACTGAAAACCCAATTCACTGAAAGCTCACTTCACTGAAAACCCATTTCACTGAAACCAATTTCGTTGAAAGGTATATATGGCCTATTTCCCACTGTTGTGTGATCCAGGAGTTAGTATATAAAGTAAGGGGGGTGGGGGCACAGCCCCCCACATTCAAGAGGGTGTGGGGGGGTGAAGCCCCCCACATAAATTGGTTATATGTTGTCTTCTGGAAGAATTCTTTCATAACACTTGTAAGTATCCATCTATATGCTTTAAAATATTTACAATATGTGAGGGGCTACACCCCCACCCCCCAATGTGGGGGGCTGTGCCCTCCACACACACCCTTACTTTATATACTAACTCCAGGATCACACAACAGTGGGGAAAAGGCCATATATACCTTTCAACGAAATTAGTTTCAGTGAAATGGGTTTTCAGCGAAGTGAGCTTTCAGTGAATTGGGTTTTCAGCGAAGTGAGCTTTCAGTGAATATGTGTCAATGTATTAAGCTTCAATTAAATGAGTTTTCAATGAAATGATATACACCCAGTGAAACACACTGTCATTTGCTATCCAGGCACATATCTCCAGATGGTAAGCAGCCACTTTATGTGAACCACAGAGCTTGTTTTTTCATATAAGGGTTCATGAATGCTTACATTTGCACAGAAATAAATCTCTTTGCAGATTCAGCCATACTTCCATCATGAATTTGAGACAGGATACAAGTATTACTCTTAAAAGCCATTTAGTAACTCTTGGAGGGAGTTACACTCTAGTCTGATTCATTCAGCCAACAGTATCCTCTAAAGGATTAGTCCAGATAAAACCACTTTAGCTAATAGGTCTAGGAGACTGTATCTCTGATGCCTTCCTTGTTGGAGGAATAAAGACAGCTTCCTAACTCTGAGGTTTAATCCGTTTTTTTGGAAATGGTCACCTTTGCATCTTGGGCTACAAAATATTCTATCAAATGTGTTTATGATACTGTAGATGGCAATTCCAGGGCTGCTGCACTGTAACTATCATGAAAAGAATTGCCTGGATAAGAGTTCAGAATTTTCCCAGAGGATATAAAGGCACAACTGTAATGCCCTTCTGGAAAAAATATTTTTATTTGCGATGTCTTCTGCTGAGCTACTTAAAAATAGGAGAGAGAGGCAAATTAATGGAGGGAGTTAAGCAATTGTTTTATCACTCATTCCTAAATACTAAAGAAACTACCTCTCCAATGCAAAGGCCTCTTCTCAATTGTCCAAAGTTTCACAGAATATCCAGACTTTTGCCTCATATTTTGGGTCTGTTCCTCATAACATATGAGTTTTCTGAAAATCACTGAGGACTGAAGTCACTCACTGATGATACATATTTATTTTTCAGACTTCATATCCTTCTGAAAATGCTTACAAACACAAGGCCTGCTGTACCAGCAACTTTCTAAGTTTATGAGAACAATATTGAAACTGTGTCCCTATTTTGGGGGCCTTTGTTCTCCCATTATTTTTGTCTGTGTTCAGATTTCTTGTACTATGAAGTTTAGAGGTATGCAAATCAGCAAAACTCTCCCAAACAGCAGTTTGAAAAGAAATGTCAAGCTAACATTAAAAAGAAAGCAACAGAGTCTCAAGCATCACCTTTTCAAAAGAAAAATATAGGACTATCCTTGCCTCTTATTTCCCTTCTCCCCAACTTTTTTTTTAATGTAGCATAGGCAATTAATTCTTCAAGGGCAGCAGAGAATGAATTTGTAGATGAAACACTGAAATGTAAAGTTATTTGACAGTAGCAACCTATTCATTAGTTACAGATCCTTTTAATGTGGAATTGTCTGGATGACTTTCACTTCTGTAGATGTTGTGCATATTGTCTGATATAGGTGGATTGTAATGACAGAAGATTGAGTGGCCTTTTATGGCTGCAATTTTCTGAAATGGGTAGTTTTGTCATTATTGGTTCATACATTTTGTTTCATTGGTTACTGGAAGAATGTTCAAAACTAAAAATTAAAAAAAACACTCTAATGTGGTGCAGTATTATGCAAGGAATATAATTTAATACAATCAGGAAGGTGAATCAAGCAACACATGCATGTATGCATGGCCTTAATAATGTGTGCAAGCAGCCTATGGTTTGAAAACACTTCAAAGGTAAACTTAATCCTCCACTGGCCAGATGCATTTTTTGAATGTGGTTTTAACGCCTTTTCAATGAATATGAGTTTCAAGGACAGAGAAGTTTACTGTTCATGCTGTTTCCATTGAGAGACTGTATTGTTTGGTAAGCAAATGGCTGTCAGTGTTTGTGCTAATGTCCTTCTATTCACTTGTTGCAGTATTCATCACATATGGGTCTACTCCTCTTCCTACCCAAACGTCCGGACAGTATACAAAATATTTCAGTCACTGTATGGTGCGTAGGACATCTGCCGTAGCTAGTAGAATGCGGGGCATAAAAGTGATGTCTGCATGCACCAGCCCTCAGAACTTCGCAGCTGCCAGTCGAATGTCAGGTGTTCCTGCCATCCTGGCCTTCGGATTCAGGAGATATCAGATAAGTGCCCCATTGGGGAACCTTTTACAGTCATTTATTTTATCCTAATGCTTGTTCATGTCATCCAAAAAGGGCAAATGTAAGTGCAGCCATCAGATACCTCATAATGACACCCACAATCTGTGTCTATTTTGTTTAGGTAGGTCACACAACTTCAAGGCCTGCACCATCTGCTAGGTGTTTGTGCCCAAAACGCTCCGCAGCCAACTGCACGCACACAACCTATACCTGAAAACCAACGTCCCAAGCAGTTAACCTTAGGTATGGAGGGTTCCGCAGACTTACCTCCCAAACCACCAAAAAGGAAGGCCAAGACCGTCAGGCCTATGACTACCACTATGCCTCTTTTGTCTGACCCTCAGCATGTGGGTGACAGCAGCCTGGTTGAAGACATGGGCTCCGCCAATTCAGATACAGCTGGTACCTTAATTGAAGCTGCACAAGCTTGCATGGAGGGCATGTCCACAGAGGCTTTTCCGACATTGTTTTCCAACACCAGGGGGGAACCAGCATTGTTGGCAGGACCATCAGATCCCTCCGTTACCTTACAGTCACCAGATTCTAAGCATTCCTCCATGCAGATGCCCACTAGGTCTCTCAAAAGGAAGGAAAAAAGAAAGTACATCTCTCCTGCTCCTGAAAGTACCTCAGACTGGCAGGCCTTCAGCCAAAATCTGTTTAATGCCTTTATGGCCTTACGGCCTACCACTCCACAGACATCCACTATTCCTCCTACTATCCTGAGACCTAGATCTCAGATATCAGACCCCTCTCAGAGGGAACAGGATGAATTCTCTGATTCGTCTTCTGAAGAATCCCTATCATATACCTCATAGCTGTCTTCCCCACTGGGATATGGCTCGCCAGAGGAAGAATCAATTGACCCTGACTCCCCAGCAGTGGACTTGACCTTTGCAGAAACTATTAGTAATGTGAAGGCTGCCAGCCTAGCCAGATAGGATTTTATACATAATTCTGTCATTTGTAAATATGAATGCTGAATTACAAGCTTGCTTTCTTAAATGAAAGAATATGCTGTGAAAAGTTGAACTCAAAACAATGTAGCAACATTGCCCTCTGCTGTAAAGAAAGCTAAGTCAAGTATTTCTTGTCTGTCCTTTGAAATTGAAATTATTTCATGACTGTCTTTGATGTTTACAATTCGGCTCTGGATGGGTTAGAAGAAGACTTCCTGCCTATTGTTTTAAGGCTAAAGTTAACCAGAATTTACATGTGGAATGTCTTTTATTGCTCTGTTTTTTTGCCTAGGTGTAAAAGAATGTAAATGCAGTTTCTGTCAGCCTGGGAACACCAGGAAAGTGTAACAAAATTATGTAATTGGAATCAGGACTGCAATAGCATTAGAAGGCATTAAGCATTTTTGTCATAATCATCCAACTCACAGCCCTATCTTGCTCAAATGTAAGTTATCTTAGTCTTGTGTTTTCTTTTAGAAATAGCTAGAAACTAGAAAGATTAGATTAAGTGTATTTCTGTGATGTCAGAACTGTACTACTGAATTATTCTAAGTTTCTCTGTGATCTCTAAACTCTTGACTAGCACTGTGTAGTAGAAAGTATTGTCTTGTTTTTTTAATTATTTATTATTAAATATTTTTAAACCCTTTTAACTGTGGCTGTTTTGTGTAGCGATAATTTAAGCTCTAGAGTACATTGCATATTTATAGAGTTTACTGCCCAAGTCACTCTAAATAAACCTTTACTGTTTAGTCACAACTACCAATTGGATAATAATATTGCACAGTAATAATTGGACACCGTTTTAAGGGCCTTTGAGTAGCTGATAAGTATCAGTGGGTGGTGGTAAGTGGAGCTACTGTATAGTCTGGGAGAAAGGGGCACAGCTGGAGAAACTGTGCCAGCCTTCCCCAGGAGTGTCTGTGTGTTTGTATAAACTCTTCTCAAAGTGCATGTGTGTGTGTGTCAGCTACTTGGGCAGAGACACAAAGCACTGGTTGGACAGAGAGGGTGCTAGAGGTTTTAGCTTGCCCACTAAGCTGAGATCTGGGCCCTATAGCTGTGCCAGTGGGGAGTCTTATTGGGGACCTGGAGAGCAAGGGAGTGACCAGCCCCAGACTGACTGTGATCTCTGTGTGCTCTTAAGGGAAATTGCACTTTACTGTGTGTATTTATTATCATTTCCTCATATATGAGATGCCCTCTCTGATGTTAGTGGTGAGGACTGAGGCTCATTGATTGCTGGGCCAGGGCACTGGCATCACATATTAATTGTTTGGCAGCAGTGGGACATCCACATCACATATTAATTAGTTGGCAAATACAAATTGGATTGTAGTGGTGCGGGTAGAGGGAATCCTGTAGCTTGTGTATAGTGAGCCTTGAAGGTCTTTTTGTACTCTAAAACAGCCACGCAGTGAATAGTCAGAGTTCAGATCACAATTATTTTATTTCTTTTGTTAGCTTAGTTAGTCAGGGTGAGCAGGCAGCATGTCAGCAGAGGAGTATGGAAAGCTGACAAGGAGTCAGCTGGCAGAGATATGCTAGACTAGAGGACTGGTGCATGGAAACCTGACTAAGGCAATCCTGATTGCAGCCTTTGTTACAGCTGCATCAGAAAACAGCAACCAGGAGGATGATCAAACTGGCAGTGGAGATATAATACCAACGGAGAATGGACAGCTCAACCTTTCTGCAGTGGACTTAAAAATCCAGCTGGAGCTAAAGAGACTTGAGTTGGAGGCCAGGCGTGTGGAATTAGAAGCAGCTGAGAGAATGAGGTGTCAAGAGATTGAGGAGAATGAGAAACTGCTACACCTAGAAGCTGAGGAAAAAGAGAGGCAGAGGCAGCATGAGAAGGAGATGCTGACTCTTCGCCAGAGTCATGGAGGTAATGGGGAAGGGAGTAACTGGACCCCAGAAGCACAAAAGGTCAGTAAATTTCACCCACAGTTTAAAGAGAGGGATAATTTTGATAGTTTCATTCAAATGTTTCAGAGGGTATGTAAACAGTATGAAGTTGATCAAGGCTTCTGGGTATGGTTCCTGACCCCCTTACTCCATGGTAAAGCTGTAACTGTATTATCTAAAATGTCTGATGTTGCATGTTTTGATTATACTGCTTTAAAAAAAATTGTCTATTAGAGTTTTTAATCTAACACCTGAAACGTATAGGAAATGTTTTGTGAGCATAGACGCAAGGCAAATGAAAGTGTGTGTGAATATGTTGCTGAATTGAGCACTTATTTCCATAGGTGGGTGAGTGGATGTCAGGTCACCAATTTTGAAGGGCTGGCAGACCTTTTGGTGAGGGATCAAGCCCTTAGCACTTTGCCTGAGGACATGAGGATCTGGTTAGCTGATAGACAATGTGCTACTTCAGATGGGTTGGGGTAAATGGAGACTTTTACCTGGAAAGCAGGGCAGCCCTGCACAGGAAGGGGACCCCCAGTACTGTTTATGGGTCTAAAGGAACCCATGGTGGCAGCACAGACTGCCACAACACAATCTGCCAGTAGCAGGGGAAGCCACTAGTCCAGGTACACATCCTGGAGCAAGGGTTAAATGTTTTGAATGCAACCAGTGGGGCCATCTGGCATACAGGTGTCCTTGGAGGCAAGGTGGGGAACAAAATGTGAGGTAGCCAGTAAGTGGGAAAGACAAAATGCCAATAGTAGGTTGCCCTGAGAAAACAGGGGTACTAAACTACCATCCTGCAGATGTCCTGAGGGGGAAGTATTTGGCTGAGGCAGTACCATGTGCTTATGCAGTTACATGTGGTTAGGCTAGGAGACAAGCATGTGGGTCTGGTAGCCTGGGGGAGACCCAGACAGACTACATACTTGCAGCCAGGACTGGTGAAGTGGTTACTTCAGGGAGTGAGCTACTCTGTAGCAGTGAGACTGAATGTGAGTCACAGCTGCTTGTGGGTACTGATGTTCCCTTGAACAGAGTGACTGCAAAGGTAGAGGTGAGTAATAGTCCCAGGCTGACAGCGAGGCACCACTGTCAGAGGATGACAGACTTCCTGTGAAAGGGGAGCTGGGAAGGGTTACAAGGAGAGAGTTGAGACAGGCTCAGCTCTCAGACCCTACATTGCAAGGCCTGAGGCAGGTAGCTAGGGAGGCACCTGATTCTCAAGGAAAGGGGGGAATCTGTATACTGGGACAAAGGGATACTATACAGAGAGTGGACCCCAGAGGGAGGGCTAGAAGGTGAGTGAGTATAGCAGTTGGAAGTGCCTAGAGTCTATCATCTGGCACTTCTAGCCATAGCCCATGATATTACCTATGCAGGTCATATGGGCATAAAATGCACAAAGAGGCATATTATGCAGAACTTATATTGGCCTGGAATTTCCAGAGATGTAACAGGGTACTTCAGGACCTGTGAGCAGTGCAAAAAGGTAGGCAAGGCAGGAGACAAGGTGAGAGCTCCTTTAATGCCTTTGCCTGTGATTGAGGAGCCATTTCAAAAGGTAGCTATGGATATTGTGGGTCCTCTGAGTACCCCAAATTCCACAGGGAAAAAGTATACCCTAGTGGTAGTGGATTATGCTACATGATACCCTGAGGTGGTGGCTTTGCCCTCAATTGAGGCAGAGAAGGTGACAAATGCTTTGCTAGAAATTTTCAGTAGGGTAGGTTTCCCAAAAGAATTACTGACTGACAGAGGTGCCAATTTCATGTCAGACCTACTGGCTTGTCTGTGGAAGCCCTGTGGGTTGAAGCACATGAAGACCACCCCCTACCATCCCCAGACTAATGGTCTTGTTGAGAGGTTAAACTCTACAATCAAGTCCATGCTACAGGCATTTGCAGACCAGTTTAAGAGGGAGTGGGACAAATATTTGCCCCATCTTTTATTTGCTTACAGAGAGGTTTCCCAGGAATCCACAGGTTTTCACCCTTTGAGTTGCTGCATGGGCATAGGGTGTGGGGACCTCTAGATTAAATTTGAGATGAGTGGGAAGGTGAGTGCGAGTCTCACAAGGAGTCTGTTGTGGCATATGTCCTAAACCACAGGACAAGGCTCAGGAAACTCATGGGCTTGGCCCAGGAGAACCTGGTAGAAGCCCAACAACAGAAAAATGTGTGATATGACAGGAATGCTCGAGCTAGAGAGTATTCTGTAGGGCAGCAGGTAATGGTTCTCATTCCTGTCAGACACAACAAACTGCAAGCAGCTTGGGAGGGACCTTACAAGGAGTAAGAAAGGTAAGTGATGATAACTACATGGTGGAACTGCTAGGCAGAAGGCAGAGGCACAGATTGTACCATGATAACATGATGAAACCTTACCATGATAGGGAGGCCCTTGTGCTGAGCATTTGCAGTGGATTGCAGGAGGAGTCTGAGGGAGATCTGGGGACTAATTTCTCAGTGAGGCTTGGGCTGACACCTCAGTGGAATGGGTAGCAATGTCCCAGCAGCTATCTCCTACCCAGGTTTGAGAAATCTGAGCAGTGTTGCAGGAATTTGGGGACATGCTCACTGGGAAACCAGGATACACCCACCTGGTGCAGCACCAGGTCGATACAGGACCCTAAAGGCCTATTAGACAGTCCCCTTATAGAGTGCCTGAGAGAGTCAGACAGACCCTGAGGAAGGAGGTACAGGAGATGTTGGAACTAAGGGTGATTCAAGAGTCCAACAGTCCCTGGGCCTCCCCAGTGGTGTTGGTGCCAAAGAAGGATGGCAGCACCAGGTCCTGTGTGGACTACAGGAAATTAAATAGTCACACCGAGACAGATGCTTACCCCATGCCTAGGACAGATGAGGCCCTAGAGCAGCTGGGTGGGACTAAGTATCTTACAACCATTGTTCTTAACAAGGGTTACTGGCAGGTGCCCTTGACTTCCAGTGCTAGAGAGAAGTCTACCTTTGTGACTCCTTTTGGCTTGTATGAGTTCATAAAGATGCCCATTGGTTTGAAGAATGCTCCAGTGACTTTCCAGAGGCTGGTAGATCATATCCTAGCAGGAGCAGGAGGGTTTGCCCTTGCTTACCTAGATGATATTGCCATCTACAGCCATTCCTGTCCAGAGCACCTTCAGCATGTCAGGGAGGTGCTGGGCAGACTACAGAGGGCAGCCTGCATCATTAAGCTGAGCAAATGTCAGGTAGGTATGGTGAAGGTCTCCTATCTAGGACATAGAGTGGGGAGTGGTAAGATAAGGCCAGAACCTACCAATGTGGAAGCCATTCAGGCATGGCCTGCACCTGTTACTAAAAAGCACGTGAGGGCATTTTTAGGGACAGCAGGCTACTACACAAAGTTTGTCCCCGGTTATAGTACCATAGCTGCTCCCCTCACCTGACAAGAAAGAACAGGCCAGATAAGGTAGTGTGGACCCCAGCATGTGAGCAGGCATTCCAGAAGCTTAAGGAAGCTTTGGGAGGACCCCATGTGTTAGCCAGTCTAGATTACAGCAAAGAATTTGTTGTGCAGCTGTATGCTTTGGACCATGGGGTGGGGGCTGTACTTAGCCAGATTTCTTCAGAGGGAGAAGAGCACCCAGTGGTTTATCTCAGTCATATGCTCCAATCCAGGGAGGAATGCTATGCAGCTGTAGAAAAGGAATGTCTAGCCATAGTTTGGGCATTGCGGAAACTTCAGCCTTATCTGTATGGATGAAAATTCACTGTTATGACAGATTACAATCCCCTAACATGGTTAAACAGAGCCAGCCAGCAAAATGCCACATTGCTAAGATGGAGCCTGGGGTTGCAAGCATATATGTCAGTGCAGCACCGCAGTGGGGGTAGCAATGCCAATGCAGATGAGCTCTCATGACAGGGAATGGGGAAGGTATACTCAGATAAACCTGACCCTCTCAAGCAGCATTTCTCAAAGGTCACTTGAAAAACTAGCTTGAGTTCTCTGGGGGGGGGGGCAGATGTGAAGGTTGCCAGCCTAGCCAGATAGGATTTTGTACATATTTCTGTCATTTGTAAATATGAATGTTAAATTACAGGCTTGTTTTCTTAAATTAAAGAATATGCTGTGAAATGTTGAACTCAAAACAATGTAGCAACATTGCCCTCTGCTGTAAAGAAAGCTAAGTCAAGCATTTCTTGTCTGTCCTTTGAAATTGAAATTATTTCATGACTGTCTTTGATGTTTACAATTCAGCTCAGGTCGGGCTAGATGAAGGCTTCCTGATTATTGTTTTAAGGCTAAAGTTAATGACCAGAATTTACACGTGGAATGCCCTTTATTGCTCTGGTTTTTGCCTAGGTGTAAAAGAATGTAAATGCAGTTTATGTCATCCTGGGAACACCAGGAAAGTGTAAAAAATGATGTAATGGGAATCAGGACTGCAATAGCAATTAAACAGAAGGAATCAGAGAGCATTAAGCATTTTTGTTTTGATAATCCAACTCACAGCACTGTCTTGCTCATATGTAAGTTATCTTAGATGTGTATTTTCTTTTAGAAATAGCTAGAAACTAGAAAGATTAGACTAAGTGTTTTTCTATGATGTCAAAACTGTACTACTGAATTATTTTAAGTTTCTCTGTGATCTCTGAACTCTTGACTAGCACTGTGTAGTAGAAAGTATTGACTTGTGTTTTTAATTATTTTGTGTAGAGATAATTTAAGCTCTAGAGTACATTGCATATTTATAGAGTTTACTGTCCAAGTCACTCTAAATAAGCCTTTTCTGTTTAGTCACAACTACAAATTGGATAATAATATTGCACAGTAATAATTGGACACCCTTTTAAGGGCCTTTGAGTAGCTGATAAGTATTAATGGATGGTGGCAAGTGGAACTACTGTATAGTCTGGGAAAAAAGGGGCACAGCTAGAGAAACTGTGCCAGCCTTCCCCAGGAGTGTCTGTGTGGTTGTATAAACTCTTCTCAAAGTGCATGTGTGTGTGTGTGTGTTTCAGCTACTTGAGCAGGGGCATGAAGCACTGGTTGGACAGAGAGGGTGCTAGAGGTTTTAGCTTGCCCACTAAGCTGAGATCTGGGCCCTATAGCTGTGCCAGTGGGGAGTCTTATTGGGGACCTGGAGAGCAAGGGATTGAACAGCCCTGGACTGACTGTGATCTCTGTGTGCTCTTAAGGGAAATTGCACTTTACTGTGTGTATTTGTTATCCTTATCTCATATGTGAGACACCCTCTCTGGTGTTAGTGGTGAGGATTGAGGCTCCTTGATTGCTGGGCCAGGGCACAGGTGTCACAAGTACAAGGAAGGAACATTTCAAGTGGGAATCATGTGAAATGACAGACTTCCAAAAAAGGTATTATTATGATCTCATTCAGATGGATTCCCCTACCCCTACTGTTGTTCATCCCATTCTATCTGCCTTCCTGTATGCTTTCTCTTCAGAATCCCAGGACCCAGACTCACAGCCCCCCTGCTCCATGCATGCCTGACAAGTTTTATAAAGTTTCATAGAATACAAAGTTTCTAATTAAGTGTCCTGCTGCAGACCCTGCCACTATTTCCATTTCCACTGATAAGGCTTCTGAACTATTGCCTTTCACCACTATTCTCCCTGCTGACAAGGACAGCAAAAATATGGAATGTCTGGGTAAGAAAATATACACTTCTGCTACTCTGGCTTTCGGAGCTACTAATTACCAGACACATATGGCTATGCATGCCTTATCCCTTTTGGAGAAGATCTCCAAGGAATTGTCAGACTCCCCAGATTCTACTGTCAAAGCTTCACTGTCTTCCCTAGTTCCTCTCAATTCTCAGGTTACCAGGCACTCTATAAAGTGCAGTTATGATGCTTCTGAGACCTCAGCCAGGTCAGCAGCATCAGCATCTGCTTTGAGTAGGTACTTCTGGCTATGCCTCCAGCCTCTACCAGTTGACTTTAGAGCCAAGCTGGTTGATGCCCCTTTGGACAACACAGCCTTATTTGGATCAAAAGTGGCTGACTTATTTAAGTCATTACAGCAAAAGGAGAAAAAGATGCAGGATTTAAAACACCTGCTGGTTTCTCCTATTCCAAAATTCCAGAGGAACTACCCAGCAAAAACATAATTTATTAGAAAGCACTCTCTTCCTGCTGCTTCCACAAGGCCTAGGAAAACTTCCAGGAAGCATCCCACTACTACCAGAACCCCCACCTCTTCTAGCCAGAGGCAACTCTTTCAAGACACGGCAGGTAGTGTCTGACTACCTGACAAACTTAAAAAAACCCTCCTTTCCCCTCTATCCCTCTCTCTGAGCACCACTCTCACTGTCTCCAAGTGTGGACACTTATTACCACAGACAGCTGGGCCCTCTATGTCATAGAGAATGAGTATTTTATGACTTGGCTTTTGCCTCCAATGAGAAGGCATATCCCTCAACCACCAAAAGAACAGATCCTCCTATTGCAGTCAGTGTTAGACAACCTGATGGCTCCAGACACCATTCAAACAGTCCCACTGTTTGCAAAAGAAGAGGCTTCTACTCCAGGATGTTCCTAGTTCCAAGAAAAGACGGTCCCTGGAGCCCATTTCTGGACCTATCACTACACAACCTCTTCCTTCAGGTCCCAACCTTCAGGATGTTGACCTTACCAACTCTCTTTCTGTTAATCCTCCTCAAGGGTTCATGGCCACCTTAGATATCAAGGATCCCTACCTTCACATCGCTATAAGGCCTAGATTCAGAAAATACCTGAGGTTCTCTATGGGTTCCTCTCACTTTCAATCCTCTTCCTTGCCCTTTGGGATTTCCACTGCACCCAGAGTCTTCACCAAATGTCTAGCTCCAGGTATTGCCTTCTGCAGGACAAAAGGAATACAAGTATTCCCTTACCTGGACGACTTGCTCATTCAGGCAGACTGTAAACAGGCCCTCAGGCAACACTTACAAGTGGCCATCACTCTGCTACAATCCCAGGGATTTCAAATCAACTTTCCAAAATCCCATTTGGAACCTACTCAGGACATCATCTTCTTGGGGTGCAGGATTCAGACAGATATTATAAAAACCTACCTTCCCCAGAAAAGGTGGAAAGCTTGACACAACACCTATGTCTGGTCCTCAAGACCACAGAATTAACCACAAGGCAGCACTTCAGGATCCTGGGCTACATGATAACCACTATCCCCATGTTACCATTAGTATAACTCCATATGAGGAAGTTGCAATAGTACCTCAGGTCAGTTTGGACCCTGCACTCGCACCCACTCGAGTACAGGGTACCTCTCCTGCCCTGCCTCAAATGAGAAGTCCACTGGTGCTTGAAGCAGATGAACCTCAACCCAGGTCTTCCCCTTCAACCAGCTCAACCCAAACAGATCATGCACACATATGCCTCAGACTTGAGCTGAGGAGCAACTCTGGGGCACCTGAGAGTGCAGGGAGTGTGGTCAGGATCACACAGGAAAGAACATATCAATATCCGAGAGATGAGGGCAATATTACTGGCCCTGCAAGCCTTCCAAACCAACCTACAACAAGGGCCACCCATTTTTTTATAGACAATACCACAGTGCTGTGATATCTCAACAAACAGGGGGGACAAAACTTATTTGCTTTGCAGACTGGCCCTCCTGGTGTGAGAACTGGCCACCTACCAGGGAGTAACCACACAGGCAGTTTACATTCCTTCACAACTGAATTCTCAGGCAGACTCCCTCAGCAGATCCATGGCAAACAATCATGAATGGATGCTTCACAGGGATGTCTTCCTGGACTTGATCCACCAGTGCGGTATACCTCAAATAGACCTAGAACTGTTTGCCTCCTCCATAAACAGGAAACTTTTGTCCGTTTGCACCAGACTTCCACATTATCAGGCTATGGCAACAGATGCCTTCTCAATCTCCTGGAATGGGATATTTCTCTATGTATCCCCCTTCCCACTTGTTCAGAAGGTCCTGCTGAACATCCAGCAGGACAGACCAAAATTGTTGCTGGTGACTTCCTATTGGCCAAGACAGCACTGGTTCCCCCTTCTCTTACAACTATCCAAGGGGAATCACCACAAGTTACCCCCCAGAGTGGACCTTCTCACACAACACTAGGTATCCCAAATACACCCACGTGGCAATCTCTGCACCTCACCCTGTGGGTGATAGGATTCTGATCCCTCTCAGACACCTTTACAATAAGGATATGCTCACTGTCCTGCAGGAGGCCAGGAAACCAAATACAAGGAAATATTGCCTATCAAAGTGGAAGAGATTTTCAATATGGTGTCTCAAAAGACAGTTGGACCCACTGGAAAACAAGACCCCTCTAGTACTGTCCTGCCTGTGTGAACTATTGCAGACAGGGTGGGCCTTCTCATCCAATAAAGCCCACTTGTCTGCCATTTTAGCATGTCTGCCTCTGGATTCCCTCAAGCTTCCAGACTACCAGCTAAGTTATTCTTTAAAATGGTCTTCATCTCAAACCACCCAGGAACCCCCCCCCCCACCCATGGGACCTCAACTATGTTTTAGAGAAGCTCAAGCTCCCTCCGTTCAAGATAGCAGATAAAGCTTCCCTGAAATATTGCACATGGAAGACTGTCCTCCTAGTGGCCTTGACCTTAGCCAGGAGACTGTCAGAGTTGCAAGCCCTCGTGGCTATCCCACTCTTCTTAGTATTCCACACTGACAGGGTTACTCTTAAAACTAATCCCTCCTTCATGCCCAATGTGGTGGATGACCTTTCCCTAAATCAGGCCATCCACCTACCAACCTTGTTTCCTAATCCACAAGAAGACAGTGAGAGGGTACTTCATTCCCTGGATGTGTACAGACAACTCAGGTATTATCTACACAAAACTAAATCCATTAGACAAGCTAATCAACTGTTTGCCTCCTTCTACCCCAGCTCCCTAGGGAAAGCATTAACTAAACAAACTATTTCAAAGCTTTTATCTTTTGCTACAAACATGATGGGAAATTCCTGCAAGGTACTGTCAAAGCACACTCCCCCAGGGCAATGCCTGCCTCGGGAGCCTTCTTCAGGGGTTTGGATACCTCCACCATTCTAGAAGCAGCCACTTGGTCTTCAGTGCACATGTTCACCAAACACTACAAGTTAGACCACATTTCTAGGGCCAGAGCTAAGTTTGCCAGGGCTATCCTCCATGGATTCCTGGAGAACTCTACTAGGCCACCTCCCCCTTCTTCACAGTGAGCTTTGGCACTCACCCATGTGTGATGAATACTGCAACATGTGAATAGAAGGACACAGAAAAGTTGTGTAAAATCTTACCATAACCAAAGATGTCCTTCTTTTCCATGTTTCAGTATTCCTTCTGACTCACCTACCCCTCCTGTTATGTAGCATTTCCCTTTCTGGATGGCACAGGGCTGGCATTACCCTTGCTAGGACTGGTTCTAACTGGGGCTTACAGTTCTGAGGGCTGGTGTGTGCAGATGCCACTTTTATGGCCCACATTCTACTAGCCACATCAGACATCCCACACACCATACAGTGACTGAAATATTTTGTGTACTCGCCGGACATTCAGGTAGCAAGAGGTGTAAACCCATATGAGATGTATACTGTAACATGGAACAGAAGTACATCTATGGTTATGGTAAGATTTTACACAACTTTTTTTTTATTTCAATATCTGTAATCATTGCAGAAGTAAATAAGAAAACAGTATGCATTCTGACAGATTTGAACATTGTTTATGGTAACTGAGGAGAAATAGCCAAGTAATGGAACACTGAAATGGCTGGGGAGGGGCTGATGTTGGGTGGGTTAGGTGGTTGCTGCAGGAGAGGCTGTCCTGTGAGGCTCCAGTCTATTACACTGCCTAGGGCCCCATTTGACCATGAGCCAGCAATATTGCTACCTCTCCACCATACCTCTCAGCCTGTCACAAAATAAATCTGCACAGAGCCCCAATAATAGGGAGACATTTTAAATATTGCTGTTATAAACTTAGAAAGTTTCTAGATTCAGAATAAGGTTTCCATTAGGTTTACATACCTCTCGACCATACTTCTCAACCTCATACACAATAAATCTGGACAGAGCCACAAATAATAGGGACAGATATTAAATATTGTTCTTATAAACTTAAAAAGTTGCTAGAATAGGCACTGAAAACCCTGCTTCCATTTCCAACATTCTATCGTTGTGAAGTGGAGTTTTCTGCAATGACAGCAAGCAAACTGAAATTACGGAGCACTAGACATAAGGAACCCACTTCGGGTGTCATTGCCTCCCATCACCCCTTGATGGGACCATCTCATTGCAGGGAAACAAGCTCAGGGATCCCATTGATTCTGCATTATGCTAAGTTGTATTTATTATGCAATTTATTATGCTTTATTTTTATGCACGCACAATGACCGGTCGACGGAAAACTGTCTTTCATGAAATTGGTCCTTGATGCAAAAAAGATTGGAGACTGCTGCTCTAGTATAAATAAGTTCAGCTCAGATACCTATGATTTATGACAGTTTTGGAATAGAAAAAAATAATCTAAGCTAGTTTTAAATCCATGTACTTGAGTTTCAAAGTTTAAAAGAACAATAATCTAGAGACAATTCTGTAAGAAATCTGCAATGTTTTTGAATTACAGCAAGGATTTATTTAGAGTCTTATGTTTCGGAGACCTTTGGAGTAATGCTGGTGACAATAGTCTTGTCTTATTCTTCCCAAATAAATCTAAAAGAATATGAGTAAGGGATGAGTAAAGAGATCAAGATAGAAATACATTTTACACTGCCTGCAGGAAATCACTAAACTCGTTTAATAATAATCTCCTGGCCAGCAAGCTGACATCTAAGCGTGAAATATTTACTTTATTATTTTTTGTGAGATTTAAGAATTTCCAGAGGAGTATTTTTTGACAATAAATACATCAACACTTCTACTATCACTGATGTTTTCAATAGGGATATCCCGAGGGCGATCTACTCAGTTTTTCCTCTCTGTTTTAGCATTAATAAAAAGGAGCCCTCAAAAAGAAAAGAGATGGTTCTCAAACTCCAAGCGTACTTGCAAAATAGTCATGTTTTTGTTTTCCGAAAAAAATCTGTCACTGAGCAAACAAATGGAAGTGTTTAATTCTACCTTCATATTCATTGTTTTTCATCTTGTCCAAATTTCTGCTATAGTTGTACACATTTATGAGACCCTCCCAAAGCCCAAATTAATGTAGCAGATGAAAAACTCCAGTCTTCAGATATATAATATTGCAACGCTGAATAGATTAAAGTAGCTCAGTCTAAAACCAGTCTGAACTTTAAAGCATATTCTTATACTTCTCATAAAACTCTTGCTGCAAGTGTTTTAGGTTTTGAAATTTTAGTTTCACTTCACTGTTGTCTCAGTTTCCTTATTAACATCCTTAAAATGATATCAAGTAAAGTCCTAACAATAATTTACTTATACATGCAAAACATTCTCGTTAACCAAATAGCACCATACTTCTTTAGAGGAACAGTTACTTATTTATATTATGATTCCCCAAATGGAGCATCAAATGTGTCATATTTTCAATGATGGGGGTTCTACCTGTGAGAAATAGCTGACAGATTGTCCTGCTAGAATATAAGGCTCCCTTGTTGCTGAACATAACATGAAAAAGTGGAAGCTTATACACTAATGTTGGTAGTGAGGCATTGTGGGTACAGTCTTTAATGATATCATATCAGGCATTTTCAATTTCAGTAATATTTTCAAGGGACACTGCTTATGAAACAAACTAATTATGAAAATAACATACTATTTGCATCAAACACTGTATGTCCAATGGTAAGGACAATACTCCCATCACTAACTGTTATTGATTGACGTTTGTTAAGAAGAGTGTGACAATACACTTTAAAATTGGCAAATAGATACATGATGTTCAGAATTTTGCAGTGCAAACCAGATATAACTGCAAAAATAATGTGAAGAAAATGGCAGCCATGCCTACTCTAATAGTAAGTAACCAGCAAGTTCCAAGCTGTTCCTGTGGAATAGACGGATAAAGTCCTGACTATGGCCCAGCTGACCCAGGGTCATTTAGCAACTCAAGTCTCTGATGGAGTGTCAAGGGAGGAAGAGAGTAGGGCAGCTATGTGGGCACTCATTGTGGTGATCCCTGGTGGTGTCTGTGGATGTCATCTAGAGACAGGAAAGGGTGGTGGACATGGCTGAGTTGCTGTGTAGGTGAGATGATATACTGCATGTACCCCCATTGCACACCCACCCCTTGGATACAGCCACTGAAGGCTGCAATTGGAAGGAGTAATGGGGTAGGCCTAAAGGGAAAAAATACTGATCAGATTGTGGTTTCCCATACCTCTATAATACTCTTAGATTCTGTGACCAGCCCCCTCTATAACTTGTTCATTTGTGGGGGTACGGAAAAGTTGGCAGTCCTGTCAAGGACATTGGGTTCTGGGTAATAAGGTTGTATGATGAAGCATGGGAAAGAAAAAAAAGTTAAATAAAAGTACCCAGCAATTTAAAGAGTAACAAACAGTAGTGTGAAGTGACAGTGTCATGATTATTATAGGCAGCCATGACTGGAACAGCCAGGCTTGTCTTCAGATCCTTCTTATTTCAGCTTTACAATTTTGTTATGACTTACACAATTTCATAGCATTTATGAAGAAAAAATATGAACGTCTCTTGCCAGGGATGATGAATGCATAGGCTGTAAAGAAATAGAGTATTACAAAGTTTACACCCTCTATGCAAGGAAACGACCTATAGACATTGTAAATATATAGCAAGAAAAATTTCAAATACATGAATACAATGCAAGTTTTACAACTCATCTCATACCATGTATATCCAACCACTAAACATCAATCTGTAAGTTTCTGCACAGTTTCTGTAGTTTATCTTTCTTTCCATTTACAAAGTATTCTGTGGACAAAGGGTAAACCTACGTTGCTGTAATACCGAGATATGGACACTGAGTTGTTTCACTAGAACTGACTGGAAGTTTAAAAAAATGCATGTGACTCTTTCATATGACAGAAAGATATTTCACCTAGTCTCTATTTTTTCTATCAAGAGAAATTAATAGCATGTGAGTCTTAAAGTAATATCAACAGCAATAAACTTGCTAAGAGTGTGGAAAATGTATACCTTTTTCATACTGGATGCTAACAAACCTTGAAATAATTGCACATTTTACCATCACAGTCTTGCTTCTTGTTTCTTTCTTAAGCTTTTAAATTTGGTACATAAATACATTCAAGATGCTTATCAAGCTCTGCACAAGGGCAAAGGAGAACCACATGGTTTGGTCATTCCCCTACAGCCATATGTTAAGGACAATGAAGAGTCTTTTTATCAGACTATATTACTAGGAAGACTTTGCTAGTCAGTTAATATCCGCTCTGAAATTATCAGCAGAAACAGCAATGAAATTAGTGCCATTTTCAATGGAGAATCTAATGCTATCAGACTGGGGTGTCAGAGGATCCTCTTCCAAAGTATCCGGTTGTTTTTGCAGTTTTGCTGCTGCTGCTAGAGTTGCAAACACTACAGATACTTTGTATGTTTGGCATATGCAAACTAGAAATGCTGTTCCTTGCATGGTGACAGACCAGTGTGGCACATATTTGCAGACACTGGTGTGAGAATATCAAATGAAAAATCCAGGATGATTTTCATATTACCTGAGCTGCCGGCATTAAAAATAATGAGAGATGAAAAGGGGGAGACAATACTCTTCACTGCAGAAAGCCAAGTATTATTTTACAGATTTTACTGACTGCAAAACCTTCAAGTATGACCATTCGAATTACATTGTTGTTGAGTACCTCAGCTGTCCACCTGCAAGTTCATACTCTCAATCGGCTTTGTGGTCCCATTGGTGAAGTAGTCAGCTGCAGAAAAACACTCATCACTGCAAAGAATATAGAGAGGCTGACATTCAATTGTGTTTGAAAAGAACGTCAGGTCAGCCAATAAGAAGGTATTTCATGCACAGTTCTTCACAAGTAATACTCATTACATTGTAGATAGTATGACTATTCTCCCTAACTTTGCTCAAGTGCTTATTTTTCAGCACACTGTAGACTTGTACTGCTACAAAGTATTAATACTCTATCCTGATATATTATAGCTATTCAGAAATTAAGCCTTAAATAATACTTAAAGGGTATATACTCAGATATTGCTTATAATATCCTTGAAAGAAAATTAGCTCCAAGAGAGAAATAAGCATGTTTCATAACTAGAAGTTTCAGACGCTCTAACATAATCCCTTTTGTGACCACTTGATAAAAAAACAGGATTTTAATCCAGAAGAGGCATTTCAATAACAGAAAGTATGGGTTAACATAGTAATGGTTAGTTGGGTAGAGAAATGACTGGAGACAGGAACACAGACTAGTGTTAAATGGGACATTGTCACATGGCAGGGAGATAAATAGTTGACTGATACAATGGTTGGCCTTGGGACAAGTGGTACTCTATATGCTCACTATAAACATTACAAGAGATAATGACAACAGGTTAAACCTACTCAAGAAAGGCACAATGTAGCAGTAACAGTGTTTGATGGAGGGGTCAGTATGAGGGGGATCCATGAGGTTATCAGATTGGGCAACAAATGGTAGCTGTGGTACATTGCGGGAAAGTCTAAGATAATTCATCTACAGTTCAGTACCCTAGTTTGAGAGAGTTATTTGGAGGAATGGAACATGTGAGTTAGCAGCAAAAAGTATCTAGGAGTGGTTATAATGGCAGAACTGCCAGGCACAGCATAAAAATGCAGCTGTCAAACCCAAAGCTGTTGGACTGTATCTTTATGGCAACAGATTGCAGAGACAAAGAGATGTATTCCCACTTTGTGTATACGTGGTCAAATCACAGATAAAACATTATTTGCATTCATGAAAGATGTACAGAAAACCACAAAAAGAAATCCTGAAAAATACAGAAGCAGGCCACAAGGTGATAAAATGGATGGGTAGAAAATATTGTGACAAAATGCTGGTAAATTTGGAAGTCTTCCATGAAAGATAAGAAATAAGAGAAAATCCAGTGAGAGGCCAGTGAGTCCAAGGGCATAGAGAGAAAGAAATGCAAGAAAACAAATCGGTTAGCAAGAATGGCAGAATATAAGAAAATGCTACATCACAGAAACAATGGAATTTTGGTGAGTTCATAGGTTCATAGGTTCATACTAGGCTATCTGCCCTGGGGCAATTATAAGCCTAGCCCGATTCTGTATGGCTTACGCCACCCCTTGATTTGAGTATACTGTGCCCTTTTTAAGCTTTAGTTTACTGTGCCTCTGTCTAATAGTGACACGGGAGTAATCCCTGGGACAAACCTATGATCCCCCATCCACCTATCGAGATTCTTCTTGAAGAGATTCAGTGAGGTGCTCTGCCTCACATGAACTGGAATTCTATTCCAGAGCGAAGGGAGCCTCTGGGTTATGAACCTGTCCCTTCAGCAAGTTCTATTTATTTCTGTGCTGAGGTTCAAGTCCCTCGAGCATGTCACTCTAAGGGATTTAGATTTACTGAGGTGGAGCATGTCCATTAATTCTGGATTTGACATAGCTTTGTATGTCAGGCATAGATCGCCTCGAAGTAGGCGGCATGCAACTGAGTAGAGCTGGAGTTTTTTTAACCGAGCAGCATATGGCATCTGTTTGAGACCCTTGATCCTCTTGGTGAGATACTTTTGGGGTCTCTCTAATTGCTGCAGGTGTCGGGTAAGGTACATCCCAAAAGGGGCATTGTATTCTATGATGGGCCTGATGAGGGATGAATAAAGGGGCACGATTACCTCTCTTGATCTAGATGTGAAACCCTTCGTGATGAGGTGGGCTATGTAGAAGGTCTTTCTAACCACTTTGGCAATGTGGTTTTCAAAGGAGAGATTGTTATCAACTTGGGTCCCCAGGTCCCTAATAACTTTCTCTATACTTAATGGGTTTCCGCCTATGTGGTAATTTGTGGGCCTTTTTGCCAAAGGGTATGACTATACATTTTTTGGCATTTAGCTTTAAACCATGGCGCTGACACCAGTTATCTGTCTCTGTGAGACCTTTTTGAAGGATGTTTGTGTCAGCTGGAGAGTCGATTATGGTGCCCAGTTTACAGTCGTCTGCAAACTTGGTGAACCATAGTCCTTCCACGTTTGCCTGTACCTCGGAAAAGTATATACCAAACAAGAGTGGTCCCAGGACAGAACCCTATGGGATGCCACTTGTGACCTGTTTCGAGTCTGACATGGCTCCAGCAACTCTCACTCTGTGGGTTCTGTCTCTGAGCCAGTTTGCGACCCATCTTGTGACATAGGGGTTTATATTTAAGCTGGATAGCTTATCTATGATGCTCGAGTGGGGTATTGTGTCAAATGCCTTTGCAAGGTCCAGATAGGCTGTGTGGACTACCTTCCCTTCATCTATGGCTTTGGTGACTGTTTCAAAGAAGTCAACCAGGTTCAAAAGGCAGGATCTGCCCTTGACAAAGCCAAACTGGGTAGGATCTAGTGTCTGTAAGTCCCCAATGTCTTTGTTTATGAGCTCCATGATGATCCTCTCCATAGCCTTACAGACTAAGCTAGTCAGGCTTATGGGGCGATAGTTTCCAGGGTCCATAGAGGCTTCACCTTTGTGGAGTGGGACCACTGTTGCTGTACGCCATTCTGTGGGCACATATCCTGTAGTGAGGCTGAGATTGTATAGCTGTTTTATTTGAGGGATTAGTTCCTCTTGGAGTTCATGTAGGACGCAACCTGGGACACCATCTGGTCCCATGGAAGCAGTGTTTTTTGCTTTGGAGAGGGCAGCCTTCACCTGAGCATCAGAGATGTTTGGGAGGCAGCCCTCTGCCGGGATAGATACTTGCTCTTTTGGGGGGGGGTGGAGAAGTTTGCACTGAACCTGTCTGCCAGGATATTGGCGATGTCTGTGGGTTCAGTGTATTTTTTGTCGTTTAGAATCAACTCAGAACAAGTCTGGGAGTTGCATCCCAGGTTCCTAACATAACTGAAAAAAGCCTTATGATTGTCTTTGGTGTCCTGTGCAATTTTTCTCTCGAAGTTGGCCTTGGAGGATTTTATGAGGGATGGTAATTTTTTGCTAGTACTGATCAGAGATGCCTTCCCTTTTAGGGATTTTGCTCTATCATGTAGTAGCTTCCTCCTTCTGTTGTACAGTTTATTTATGGCAGGGGTCCACCAGACTGGAAGCCTGCCTTTGGATGATTGGGTCTTGGTTTTGTTTTGGATAGCATGCTCCATGATGGTAGTTGTGTTACCGAATGGAATGGTAAAGAGAAGGATAAGGGATTCCTTCAAAGTACATGTGATGGATGGCAAAAATGGGTTGAAAAAACAAGAAAGGGCCAGTAAAGAATGCTAGATGCACAAACTGGGCAGATTGGATGTATGTAAGTATGCACAGTTATGCAATGTTTTTTTCTGTTTTAGCACTTGCATTACATGTTTTACAAAGCATGAAATACACACACACATACACAGTGTGGAAATATATTACTAAAACATTTACTAAATAAGCATTTATTTCCTTTCTTTTGGGAATATTGCAGGATCCCTGCAGGTTATTGTTGCTTTAAATGTTCAGGCAGTGATATATTCAGAGACTGTACTATCCCTTATTAACAACTCCATTTATTTAGCCTTTGGTTGCCTCTAGCAGTCAGTAACAAACTTTCTTCAGGAGCACCTGTATCTTCACCATTTACTAGTATGAATCAGGATTTAGCTGTCTTCTTTCTCATTCTCCCTGTCTTACAAAGAACAAGAATTGCACAAGAAACAAAATGGTATAGGATTTTGTAGAACTGGTTCATTGTACCATCACAATGATAGCAGCAGAAAACAAAATGTTTTGTGGATCTGGAAATTGAAACCATTCACCTCATGGACTACAAGTGCAGCACCACAGTGCCATGTGTGATTCATTAATTTGTTTTTACACTTTTGTTCTTGTTAAATGATTCTTTTTAAATTAGTGTTAGAACTCAACAGCGCTTGCTGTCCCTGTCTGTTTTCTTGAAGTGATTTAGCTATACTCAATGCCATCCAGAAAAGCTAAGTACTTCTGATTCAAAACCTGCGCTTGCATAATATATATTATTCAAACTAAACTTATAAATGATGAACCTATGAACCTATAAGTCATTGTTGTTCTTCTTATTATTTTTGCTATTTATTTGCTGCTTTGAACTGCTAATGTAACTGAAAAGTGCATTTCTCTCATTGCTCCTGTTGGTTTGTTTGCCTTAAATTGCATTTAAAGTGTTGTCTGGTTAGTTGTTTGAGTTTATTTGTGGACTGTTGCACTTGCAGCAATGTTTTTGTGCATTTTTTACTTTGAGAAGAATGGGAGTTTTCATCTAGTGGTAGTAGGTGATTGCCTACCCTATCCATGTATAGTCGCTTTATTGGCCAGAAGGCTTATTACTCATTTTACTGTGTTTTTAGTGCCAATATAAATTTGGCCTTATTGTGCAGCACCAGTCAGCAGTATGCTCTATAGGTGCAAATATCTAGAAAGCATATTTTCCCCATAAAACTTCCCATATAACTGTAGCCAGCAACTCAGTGAGTATAAAGCAGCTACATTGCACACTGACAAGCATAGAGCACCTATCTTTTAAACTGAGTAGCACTGCTATTAAAATTTAGTATTATACAACGTAGTCTAGTCTCTAACCTCAAATGTACCCTTAGTGGCTCTGTATTAATTCCTCATGCTCCACACCCTTGTACCTTTCCAATTAAAGGACCTAGCAACATTGGGGTGCAATTTCCAAATCTCTCCTCAGCAAGTTTGGTCGCTGGGAGGATCTTGAGATAATTGTCTTATATTTGCTGAGAACCACTTAATCCTTTAAGAAACAGATACAGTATTTGACAGAAACACATAAACAATGTCACTATAGGCAAAACTCTTGCATACAAGCACAGATAATAAAAAACAGGTTGTCAGAAATGGTTTACTGTCAGTATGTTGAACATGCCTTGTGTGAAACTAACATGTGCAGTATTGGGAATGCAGAAAACCATTTGGTAGATGGTGGTTATGTAGAATCTGGAAGAACAAAGACCGGGACAGTGCGGATTGGGAATTTTACCCTTTTCCGCACTGTAGTGTGATCTCCGAGTTGGAATATATAAGTGGCAGGGGGTGGGGGTGTGCAGTTAGGCTTGCCCCCCCCCCCGCAAAAACATGACTGTCAGCACTGTACAGTATGGAACTGGTCTGTACGTACTGCTACAAAGGGGAACACTGGACTGCAAAAGTCTAATTCGACTTCTCCTGTATTAGTGTCGATATTTCACCCTACGTTGTATTCCGAACACTGAACATGTAAACCGCATTTTTGATAGGTTTACATTCTGATGTTTGATGCTTTAATAGTAAACCATCAAAAACACATATATTATATCCAGCACATATAGTGCACACCACACACATAGACCTATTTATGCTGAGGCACTTAATGCAATTTTCACAAAACCCAAAAACCTCTTAAACTTTCCATCTATAAAGATTATCCTCAACAAACCCAAATGCAGCTCAGCAGAAGCAACACCTAACAACACATATACAACCACACTCAGTGGAGTCCTGTCCACAAAGCCCATAAGGCAAGTCAACACACTACCCAGGACTCTAGCCTTAGAAGATTCTATTGTAAGACATACTGGAGCCCCACTCATCAGACTGAACAAAGAGAAGACAGCAGTTAGTTGCCTATCAGGAGTATGGCTCTGCCACGTTACACACTCAGTCATTGTTGCATCACAGGAACCAGTATGATTCTATCATAGGCCATCTAGGTGTAAATGACCTGAGATGTAGCTCACTAGACTATATGAAGAGAGATATTATAAATCTAACTGACTGTGTTTCTCAGGCTGGTATTTACCTAGCACTGGGCAGCATTCTGCCTTAACAAAGGATGATTCCACAATACAACCAAAAGATGATTGACTTTAATAACTGGTTTAAGTTCTCTTGTTATCCTAGGGGTATAATATTTGTCTGGCTGAAAGGCTATGGTTAACAAACCCTATTGCTTTGCCAAGGCTGGTGTGCATCTGTCCCTCTAGGCTTTTGTCTATTTACTAAAATATTATCCTTCCCCACAGAGACATTTTTAGACACTGCCAAACTGACAAAACTTCCAACATAGCAAAATCAACCCAAGGAAAACTGAAGGTATTCCTGCTCAGTAATGGGAGCTTAAACAGGAAGCCCCACTGCCGCCAAGTTTTCTTCACTTTAGAGAATATAGATGGCATGGTTTAAAACCACAGAAAATACACTATAGCAGTGCAAGGCTTCAGTGCTTTCCACACATTTAGACCAGTAACTACACAGACAGGGACAAAAAGTGTAGGTGCCATGATCTTCATTAACAGACATGCTTCCAGGCTGGTTAAACAGGATGACACGCTGGCATTTCTCCATGTGTAGATTACCATAGACAAAGTCCCATACCATATCATAGCAAGTTATAGCTCACCCTCTATGTCCCATGAATCCCATAGCTCATATACAGATCTCCTGGAAGCAGTCACCATTCAACCAAATAGCTTGCTCATGGGGGACTTTAATTATCCTTCTATAGACTTGAAATCCTATACAGCCTAAAATCTACAGGCACAGATATCCCTGGACTTTATAAACATAACTCCCCATGCCTTATTGTGAATATGCCAACTACATGTTCAAACATATTGGACCTTGTACTCGCAAATATGGGAGAACATTTCACCACCCTACTACCCACCAGTGGCATGTCCACGCAGGTAAGGCTGGATCACAAATCTGTTTCCTTTAAAATAAAAATCAATATGGTAACCCTGGTTAACCCTGTAACTGTCAGAAACTATTCCAAAGCAAACTGCCTTTACTTGTGAAAATTCAATAGCTGTCCAAATCCAGAAAACACAGCAGAATTGATCACAAACTCTATACAACCATGTCAATGACTACAAAGAGGCTGCTGTACCTATGATAAGTAAGCACAAAACAAACTCTAAAAACAAACTACCCTAGTGTTATTCTAAATCACACAGGTTGCACAACAAAAAAAGATACCTAAAATTAGTAAGTGTAACAACCGAAACAATAACTCTCTCATCAAACTAAACAGACAACTAAGATGACTATTTAAGTCCAAGAAAACCAATGCTGAGGTCAGGAAAGCTTCCTAGGCCAATGACATCCATAAGACCTTTTTCAGCTATGCCAGAAACCTCAAAGTCAGCACCCAATAGTGTGCCAAGCTGGTAATTACTAGAGCCACATTCACTGAACTGGGTGATTTAGTGAATCTGCTGGCTGACAAATTTCACTCCAAATTCTACCCCCAGCCATCCACCTGGAAATACCCTCAGTCATAACCCTTCCAGCTATAAATAGGGAGCAAGTCCTGGCTGTGCCCTTTAAGGCCAAAAATACAGTTTCTATGGGCCCTGATAATATCACAGGATTCCTCCTGAATAGCCTCTTAAATATGACTATCAGGGCAACTGGAGTCACTATTCAACTATATCTCAGAACAGGCTCTGTGCCATGGAAATGGCGGACTGCAATGGTCATCCCTCTACATAATGGCAGACCATCAATGGATTCTGGGAACTACAGACCCTTTAATCTGACTAGGCGTACATACAAAGCCATAAAGCAAAACATTATGGAAATGATTAATAAAGACATGGTAAACCTTCAGACACTGTATTCAACCCAGTTTGCTTTTGTGAAATGCAGGTCATGCCTTCTAAACTGGTGGAATTCTTTGAGAAGGTCACCAAGGCAATGAATGATTATAATACAGTGCTTACTGCCTAATTTGACCTGGCCAAGGCATTTGATACAATACTCCACTTGGGCATTGTAAACAAACTTCTGGAGTTATGCATATACTCTTACATATACACCAGACAGCCAGATGGTTCACAGACAGGACAAAGGAAGTTAGGATTGGTAAGGCCGTCTTCACAAAAAGGCTAGTCACCAGCAGAGTCCATCAGGGCTCTATGCTTGGCCTGGTCCTCTTTGGCATCTACTTCTCAGAAGTCGAGACCAATGTCAAAGGCATATGGATGACCAAATTTGTAGGTGTTTGCAAACAGTCAAATTCCCCCCAAACACTAATATCCTTCAAAAAATTTTAACACAGACAAATGACTAGTGTCAAAATAATGATGTAAAACTAAATAGCAAGCAATGCATAATAGTACCTTTTGGGAAGTTGGCCACTTATGGAGACTTATGACATTGATAAAATACGCCTAAGTGTAAAAGCAGCAGTCAATGATTTGTGAAAACATATGGCTAATAACCTGGCCTGCTACCAATATGTGTCCAAGGTAATAAGGAAAATATTCTATGTCACTCAACTTATAAGTAAGGACATGGCATCTAGGTCCAGGGAAGTCATTGCACTACTGATTTTGGCCTTCATTAGACCCATCATTGAGTAGAATGCCCTCTTTGGTATGCACCTGACCATGCACATGTGACAGCTGGAATTTTTGCAAAGGTTCCTCACGAAAAAAAATACAGGGTATAAACAGAATTTGCTATGTGGATTGCCTCAAAGCCTTATTTCTATACTTTGTTTACTACAGACTACTGAGGCGATCTGTGCCTGTCATACAAGGCATTCTTGGATTCTGGTCTGATGGACCTTTTGCATATCTACAAAATGAACAGCATCTGAAATCCTAGATCTAAAGGCCTAAAATTTGTTTGCATCATATATATGACATGTTGCTGGGACATGTATGTATCTGAAAGTATTTCCCTTCTCTGGAATATACTCCTCATCCATGTAAAGCAAAGACTGGAATATACTCCTCATCCATGTAAAGCAAAGACCATCACTAGCCCTATTCAAGTGTAACCTGGTCAAGTGGATGTGAAACTGGAAATTTCCCCTGGTCTGGAACCTATGTCTATGATGGACAGAGGCAGTCATTAAATCATGCTCACACTAACACTGACTCCCTATAATAACATCTAAGATATAGTAACTCATGGGACACATTTGGGTGTAAGGCCAGGCTTATAAAGGCCATAGTGATAGTTAGCCTAGTATAAATCTATGAAGTTATTGTCCTCCATCTTTTTGCATATTTGTTTGCTTTCTATTTTGCATACATGGCTTTTGTTTTAAAATGATACAGCATTAATTACAAAGCTAGATGCATTGCAAAATATTTTTAAGTACACCAAGGTTTAGCAGGCTATCTTTGAATCAGTTTACTTCTTGTCCTCTAACAACATGGCAGACTGTTCCTTTACAATTGATCATGTGAGAAAAATACAATAGCTGAGATAAAGGCTACTGAAATTGCAATCTTTTTTTTATAGCACTTGACCCAGAAGTCATGACATGGCTACTAACTGAGGGATAAATAATCACACAAACACTGTTGAAAGCAGTAACATTACTTGTATCACAGTTATACTTTTTATGTCCTCCACTTTTCACTTCCAGTGATGTAGGGAGTGTAATGACTCTAGAAGTCTAGTAGCTGAGAGCAAGAATTTTAGTATTATGGTATTAAAGCCTCAGCTACCAAACTGGTTTTGTTTGGGGTGTTATATAGGCACACACCCTTTAAAATGAGATGTAGCTAGAATAGATTCATACTTACTGAGAGAGAGGGACAAAGAAGAGAGAATGAGAGAGACAGATGGAAGCAGACAGAGAGAAGACAGAGTACATTTTGAACTGAAGAGAAGGTAAAGAAGGTCCTGATATATGAGATTATGCTGTATAGAAAACCTAGAAGCCTGCTAAAATTAAGAAAGAGTGTTTTCCTTTTCAATTGGCTGCATGTAGGACAGTTTGTTTGATTACCTGAAAACTAGGGTCCCATCAGAGCCATAGCCAGCTAATCTGGCACCCAGAGCCACTCCCGAATGTAGTTATGCACCTCACCACTATGTCGAGGAGCAAAAAGTAAGGCGTGTTCTCTGATCTTGTGCTCCTTCCTTCTCTCCTAAGGAAGAACATCAGGTCCTCCATGTCCTACTCTCATGTTTACATAATGAGCAAAAAAACAAAAATAGAAAAAAGGGTTTAATTCAAAAAATGTAGCATACCATTTACTACAACTTACAGCCCACACACAAACACTGAAGCAGGTGCTTCACTCCTGACTGCACATGAATTCATGTCCTTACTGGTATTACTGAATGCCCATATGAAAATGAATACTGCTCTAGTGACCAATCAGATCTGCTGAATGTGGTCCCTAACACCTTGCACCTGCAGCAGCTTCCACCTTTGCCATATCCTTGTCATACTCAGTGCCGTGTAGTGTAGAGAAAACGAGAGAGAGAGAGAGAGAGAGAGAGTGTGAACTGTCTGCTGCAAGGGATGGTACTGTCTTAGGCAGGCTACTTCTGCTAACAGAGAAAATAAGGTATTTTGTATGAATATGGTCAGGAAGCTCCTGGAATAAATTTAAACTTTTCCTAATTAGAAAGTACTAAAAGTGAGAAATCTTTATTATCTCATTTTAAAGTAGTCCGTCCCATGTTACTGAAATTAACTGGGATAACTGTTTTGGGTTACCATATGCATTATAATACAATAAAAAAAGAGTGCTAGGTTTAAAAAGGTCTAATTTTGTCTTTATTTACTAATGCACCAGAGCACTAGAGAAAGTACTTATCGAAGAGGCTAAATTAAACACTGTGGGGTTATTGTCTTTTTTTTTTTCTTTTTATACTGAAACAACATAAACTGATATACACAATGTTTTGTTCCTTTTTTTTACCAAACATCCTTGAATAAATACCAAGTTTTACCGTGTGGATTCTTGTTTTGTGTAGCTTGCCAAAAGACTATATAGGTACCAACCTTGCTACAATGGATAAAGCCATAACTACAACCCAGGTGACCCAAGTTCACTTTGTAGCTCAGGTACCTATTAGAGAATGAGAGAGGAGGGGAATGTTGAAACCTAGTCTGCTCACCTTTCTTTTGGAGCAGAGGGTAGATATGTGGCCTAATGTGTCCTTTCTATGGAAGAATGACCAGTGTAGACCACAGATCACACAGAAGATCTTGTCTATAACCTGATGCAGGGTTATTTTATAACTTCATGCATAATATGCATATTTGCATCACAAATATTAGTGACACATTGCCCCCCCTTAGATACCAGTCAGCATGCTCAGTAGAACAGCTGAAGCTTAAAGAAAATTCCATTGTTCCTCCTTATCGATGATGCCTTCACTGCTGGTATACTTGATCTTCAGTTCCAGGAAATGAATAGGCCCTAAGGCCCTTACCCAGGATGAAGTGAATGGGCCAATAGAGTGATTGTAAGAGATGGATCAATGATTAGAGGAGGATTGGAAAAAGTAGCTAAAAAAAGTTCTTTATCATGCTACTTTCATGTGCAGTATTAAGCAAATAATTTAAGTAATTTACTGAACATTTAGTTTACTGCTGCATTTGATTGACTATGTTTGATAGACAATGGGTGGTGTTTATAATGACTAGGACAAATTTAGCCAAAACATCAGGATAAGGCTTCAGTTTCGACAGAAAGTGATGAAGTAGGTAACTTAGAGAGAGTGTTACATCATTAGATGGTGCAGAACTGTGAAAACTGTGAGAATAGCATTAACTAAGCATGTTTAGATGATAGTGGAGATAAATGTATTATGGGCAATGGAACAGAAACATTCAATTTCCTGGGCTGACAAAGGAAGAGGTGTGGTAGTGTTCGCTGGCTATCCCATTAGTAAACTAGCACAAAAACTGGTTACATGTTTGGGGAAGAGTTGTTTCTTACTGTCTTGATCTTTTGGCTAAAGAAAATTTGCACCATACTTTATTCTCCCATTCATAACTTCATAGGTTCATAGCTGATAACTAGGCTAATGACCCCAAAGGGCTTTTTTAAGCCTAGCCATGCTTCCCAAATGCAACTGAAAAGTTTTGATACCCTAGGGTTATTTTAAAGGATATATAAAGGCATATGCATGGGTAGTCAGGCACTTACAGTTTGTCTCTGTCTAATAGAGACACAGGTGCGAGTCCATGGTGAAATTTCCAATTCCATATCCACCTAAGTTACACTTGAATTGGTTTAGGGAAGATGGGAAGCCTTGCTCCAGAAAAGGGGTAGTCTCTTTAGACACATACCTGCTCCTCCAACATGTCCTATTTATGTTAATTATGAGGTGTAGTTCCCTAGATGGAGTAACTCTAATGCTATTTGTTTTGTGGATGTGCAACAAGTCCATCACAGTGATATCAGGGGGTGTTTTGTAGATAAGGCACTGATCGACTATTAGCAGTCTGCAGGAGAATAACTAGAGGAATAGGGCTTTGAGGTGGTCTGCAGAGGACATGTTATTTACATCCTGTATTCTTTTTGTGAGGAACCTCTGTGGACATTCCACAGATCTATATTACAATGTCGAACTCACAGTAGTCTGAGCATTGTAATATCGAACCCAAATGTTCGAACTATGAAAATAGCGAAGCCACGGCACACAGAATTTTTTCCCAGGGAAAAAAATCGGTGGGGGCCGTTTATGGGGCTTTGCTATTTCCTCCACTGTGGTACGATCTCGGAGTTGATATACTTAAGTAGGGGGGTGGGGGCAGTTTAAAGTGTAAGTGTTTTTTTTTTTTGTAAAGGAACAGCCCTTTTTTCCCTGGGAAAAAAAAATTGCTGTTCTGTGTTTTCATAGTTATTGGGTTTCAAACTTCATTGTTCGATATTACATCATTCAGGCTCCTGTGAGTCTGACGATGTAATATAGACCCACACTCCACATGTTGGATATACCTGATCAGATACATACCAAGGGGACACTGTACTCAATTATTGGTCTGATGAGAGTAGACTACAGTGGAACAATGACATCCTTGGACCTAGATGCTATACCTTTGCTTATAAGTTGTGCAACATAAAATTATTTCCTTACTACCATAGACACATGATGGTCAAAGGTCAGGTTACTGTCTACATGTATTCCCAAATCCCTGACCACTGGGTCTACTGTTTGGGAAGTATTAGCACTGTGACATTTTCCATGGGTAGCCATCTTCTCAAAAGATTCTATTATGCGTTTCTTGTCAATGAGTTTTAAACCATGGCTCTGACACCAGTTATTGGTCTGCGTCAGAACTTCTTGGGTGATATTTGTGTATTTAGAGATTCTACGACTATGCATAGTTTGCAGTCATCTGCAAATTGGGTTGACCAGTGACCCTTGATGTTGGCCTTGAATTCAGAGAAGTAGATTCCAAATAGCAGCAGCTCTAACACCAAGCCTTGTGGAACTCTAATAGTAACTGGTCATTTTGTAGAGGTAGACTCCCCTAGCCTAATTTATTGAGTCTTATCTTTGAGCCAGCTTGCTAACCAGCAGGTGATATTTATTATTTATTTATTTATTTACTGATCTATTTATTTAGTTATTTACCAGGAAAGTCCAACTGGGCCAGAAGCCCATTTTCAGCAGAGGCCTGGGGAAAAAAGCTCCACAGAAATATAAGCAAAATACAATAATTAGTACAATAGTATACATACAGTAAGCTGGACAAGACACATCATCTAGTTAGTCTATACAAAGTAGTATTCAGTACAGTTTTCTAGTAGATACAGGTTCAAAAAGAAAAACACAAGCATTTCAGTGAAGATCACTGTGAGAAAAATAAAATTAGTACTGTGCACATATTAAATAATAGTTATGAACAAATGAGATTTCCTGTGTGTGTGTGTGTGTGTGTGTGTGTGTGTGTGTGTGTGTGTGTGTGTGTGTGTGTGTATATGTATATATATATATATATATATATATATATATATATATATATATATAATTTTTTTTTTTTGAGTTATAGATTTATCAGTCAGGTTTGGTGCAGGAGCAATGCCAGTTCTTGGATAGATGTTCAAATAGTAGTTGTTTGAAATTGGTAGATCCAGGTGCTTTTTGGGGGGTGTGAGGTAGAGAGGTCCATAATTTGGCTATCTGATTTGAGAACAGGGCTTTACTGTGAGTGTTGTTAGCTTTGTTTACTGTGAGAAAGTTTCTGTCTGCAGATCTTAGACTTCATGGGCATGAGTAGGGAACAACAAGTTCCTTGAGGGATGGGCAACTGTCAGGATGGAAGATGATATTGTGTGTGAATTTAAGTTGTTAGAGATGGAGAAGGTTAGGTAGCTCAAGCCAATTTAATTTATGTAGAGGAATACAATGGTGGGTTTGGTGGGGAAGGTTGGCTACGAACCGGGCTATTTTGTGGTTGTCTGATTTTTTTAAGTTAGTAAAAAGGGAGAAAGCATATAGGAGCATAGAGAGGAGGGAGGTTCTGGATATGGCTAGTCTGGTATTGTCAGTGAGGAATGGCTTGCTTCTGTACAGTGAGCCAAGATTGATGTGAGCATTCTTAATTGTGATGTCTATGTGTTGGTAAAATCTGAGTTTGTTGTCGATTGTCACACCAAGGAGTTTTGTATGCTCAACTGGTTGGATGACTGTGTTGTTTGCTGAGAGAATGGTGAAAGGAGGTGTGGTTGGTGATTGTTTGCTATTGGTAAATAGCATTAACTGTGTCTTTTGGGGTTGAAGATTAGTTGTGATTTACTTAGATATGTTTCTATATCATTAAAAGCTTGTTGGGCTACTATTTGGAGGTCTGGTAAGGTATCTGCTGAGCAGATTAAAGTTGAATCGTCCACATACTGAACTACTTTAGCGTGTATTGTGGATAAGGCTAGATCATTGGAGAAGATGGTGAAAAAAAGCGGTCCTAATGTGGACCCTTGGGGGACTCTGACCAAGACAGGCAGAAGTGGTGAGAGTTCGGATTTCCATCATGCTGCTTGTTGTCTGTCAGAAAGATAGCTTAGGAATCAAGAAAGGGATGTCTTTGATAGGTTTAGTGAGGCAAGAGTACTAAGGGGTTTCTGATGGGAGACAGTATTGAACACTAGGAAGACTAATGCTACTTGCTGGTTTGAATTTCTGAGTTGTTTGATGGTGTCAGAGAAATTAATTAGGGCTGCGGTGGTGCTGTTTCAGTCTGAAACCATGTTGAGAGGGAGAGATAAGGTTGTGAGATAACAGGTATTGTAACAACTGAGGGTGGATACATTTTTTTCAGAATTTTGATACAGGGGGAAAGGATGGCTATGGGTCTGTAATTGTTTAATTCTGTTGATGTTCCTCATTTATGTAGAGGGGTGATATAGGAAATTTTCCATACTTTTGGGACATATTGTTCTGCTATAGACCTATTTACCAGAACAGAGATAGGCAGAGCTATGGCATCAGCAGAAAGTTTAAGGTACTCATTGGGGAGTTGGTCAGCTGCTAAGGAAGAAGGTTTAATTTTTTTTCAGCATTGTTGCTATGGTGTTGGTTGGGACAGGTTTAAGGTCAAAAGAGTTGTTGTTAGTTTCCACATTAGATGGAATTTTTCCCTGTAACTATGGAGAGGATGGTGTTTATAAAGTAGGTGTTGATTTTTGAGGCAATACTCACGCTTTGGTTATTGGTTGTTGGTTCTGGGGTTGTAGCTTTTCCTGGGTGGAGGAGTGAGTTAATTGCTTGCCTGAACTTTTTGGGATCATTTTCATGTTTGTTTGCTTAGATGTATAATTTTTTTTTGTCTAGTTTGAGTTGTTTTTTGTTTGATTGTGGAGCTACTGGTATGCTAGCATAGTTTTATTGTCTTTTGTTTTCTGGTATTGAAACCAGGTTTTGTCCATTAATTTGACATAGGCTTTTATACCCAATTTCATGAATTTTTCTATAATATCCAAGTGGACCATTGTGTCAAAAGTTTTGGACTGGTCAAGGTAAACAGTATGCACCATTTTGCCCTCATCCATTGCTTTGGTGACCTCCTCAAAGAATTCCACCAGTTTTAATAGGCATGACCTGATTGGATGAAATCAAACTGGGTTGAATCCAGTGTCTGAAGGTTTCCTATGTAATTGTTTATAATTTCCATGTCAATTCTTTTCTTGTTTTTCCATATAAGACTAGTCAGACGTATAGGTCTGTAGTTATCCAGGTCTATAGATGACCCTCTCTTGTGCAGAGAGAGATGAAAGTCACTCTCCTACATTCACTTGCATGAAGACTGTCTGGAGGCTACAGCTAAACAATGATTCTAGTGGTCCTAACAGGTTGTGTTTCATTCTGTTAAAGAGGCATCCTGGGATATTACTGGAGCTCATCAATGCAGTGTTCCTGGACTTGGAGAGCACATTGATGACCTGTTCTTTAGTGACAGTTGGGTGATGTATGGTTGAAGATATTTTCTGAGGGGTGCCTGGGAGGGGGGGGGTGCGGAGTAAAGCCGAAGCTAAATTTATCAGTCAAAGCAATAATGGGTCAGATATAAGCTTTACTGTGAACTGGAGGGCAAGAGATCAGCTAAGAATTATTATCTGCATGTATTGATTTGTAATTTCTGTTTCTTACCTCAGATGTTTAAGCAGGCATCTGCCTTATTATTTCAACTGTAAAATGTAATGAATGAAATTAAAATGAAAACGCTGCATGGTTGTCAGAGATTTGCAGCACCAACTAAATGAAATTTTGGAGAAGGTTTATGGACTAGTATTTTATGCAGGATGGTTGTGGTCTTTTTACTGTTGCATGTCTCCAACTCTTTAGTTCCACTTTTCCTACAGAAATACATAAAGCACGCTGGAGAGCAAAACATCATTCTGTATTCTAACATTCCCTAGAATTCATAAAGGTTACCAGGAAGAGTACACTACGTGTACACTTCTGTATTCAAGAACATCTCTACCACATTCTCTGTGCTATTCATTCAGAAAGGCTACACAAGTGTACATTTATCTACCAACATTATGTATTATTAAGGTTTTCTTCTTGACTTTCGTATAAGATGGACATGAATTAAAGAAAAACAAAGGCTGAAGCAGACATCGGTAATTGAAAGAGACATGATGGAACCAACGTGATGCATTTAACGAC
Source organism: Protopterus annectens (assembly GCF_019279795.1). Taxonomy (NCBI): domain Eukaryota; kingdom Metazoa; phylum Chordata; order Ceratodontiformes; family Protopteridae; genus Protopterus; species Protopterus annectens. The sequence continues at coordinate 921,408,724 of NC_056735.1, forward strand.
CACAGATGTCCTGTTTAGTGAAAAATGTTTTCAAGTGTCAGTGAGTAGTTAGGCAAAGAAAGCAGTAAAAGAAATGGACATAATTGGCACCTGGGAAGTGGTCATATGAGCATTAGTAATCTATGTTCCATTCTAGGAAAACTGCCATGTTTCTAAGGAAGGTTTACTTTTGAGAGAAAATAAATTTGCAAATGGAGTTTAAAGTGTGAAAGCAGCCAGCTGTTATAAGGAATGCACATTTATAATGAGAAAATAGTTATATGGAAATAATATTGTGAAGTTTTGGCATTGCAGGTAGCACACCTGAATGGGAATTACAGTACCAAGGAAACATCAAAGCTCATTGTGATGCCCGTGCCCTGGCCCAGCAATCAAGGAGCCTCGATCCCCACCACTAACACCAGTGAGGGGCGTCCATATAGGGAAAGGATAATAAATGCACACACAGTAAAGTACAATTTTCCTTAAGAACACACAGAGATCACAGTCAGTCTGAGGCTGGTTTCTCCCTTTCTCTCCAGGACCCCAATAAGACACCCCACTGGCAACGCTATAAGGTCCAGATCTCAGACTAGTGGGCAACCTAAAACCTCCAGCACTCTCTCTGTCCAACCAGTACTTTGTGTCCCTGCCCAAGTAGCTGACACACACACACTTTGAGATAAGAGTTCATAAACCACACAGACACTCCTGGGGAAGGCTGGCACAGGTTCTCCACCTGTGTGCGGTAGAAATCACTGCTACCACCCACTAATATTTATCAGCTATCCAAGGCTCTTATGAAGGGTGTCCAATTATTACTGTGCAATATTATTATCCAAATGGTAAGCGCAACCTAACAGTCAAGACTTATTTGGAGTGACTTGGTACAGTATCCCTATATACATGCAATGTACTCTTAGAGCTTAAATTATCTCTACACAAAACAGCCACAGTTGAAAGGTTTAAAAATATTTAATAATAAATAATAAAAACACAAGACAATACTTCTTATTACACAGTGCTAGTCAAGAGTTTAAAGATCTCAGAGAAATGCTTAAAATAATATGGTAGAAAAGTTCTGACATTACAGAAAAACACTTAGTCTAATCTTTCTAATTCCTAGCTATTTCTAAGAGAAAACACAGTTCTACAATCCTACTTACATCTAGAGCAAGACAGTGCTGGGTTGGATGTTCTCAAGACAAATGCTGTGAGCTCTCTGATTCTCTCTCTCTTTAAATTGATAACACAGAGCTGCTTCACATGAAATCATTCTTCACACTTCTCTGGTATTCCCAGGCTAACAGAAACTACATTTACATTATTTACACCTGGTCAGAAACCAGAGCAATAAAGGACATTTATACATGCAAACTCTAGCCATTAACTCAGGTAGCAAAACAACAGGCAAGATGCCTCCCTCTAGACATATTGACTCTGAATTTTGACATCGACAGTCATAAAATGCTTGACATACCTTTCTTACAGCAGAGTGCACTGTTGTTACATTTTTGCAGTTCAATATCCAATGCAGTCTTTTCACATTTAAGAGGACAAGCATGTGGCTTACATTAATATTTACAAATGACAGAATTATCTACAAAATTCTATCTGGCTAGACTGACAGCCACCTATCTTCACACTCATCTCCAACTTTTTTGACAATAATGGTGCAAGTTGAGCTACAGTTGCTGGAAGCATTGCCCCCTGCATAAAATAATCTGTATATAAATATTTGTGTGCATGTATGCGCATGTGTGTGTGTGTGTGTAAGATTGTATGAAGTGTATAAATATATGAACTGAATGTCTGTATTCTGTGTGTGAATGCTGTGTGCATGGAACAATCAGAATATTGCAGTGTGGAGTGTTAGGATTTGGTATCAATGTCTCAGTGAAAATCAGTTCAGAAAATTCACTTTAACCTAGCTGTGCTGTATCCACATAGACCAAAAATGGATGTAATCCCCATGCAGACATTCGGGGTGCTTAGGTATTTGAAGTGTTTTAACCTTACAGAATAATATACTTGAGAGTAACTCAGATTCTCCAATCATTAAATGCTGCAGGGACAGAAGTAAGTCTTATTTGGTTAACCTTTTTTTATATATATATATACAAGAGATGATAGTATCTGAAGTTCTGAGGAAGTGTTAGGAATGGACTTTCCCTGAGACAGCACAAGTAAAACCAGCTGCAAAACACGAACTCAAAAGAGAAAACTTGCAGAGAAAACCAGTTTAATAAAAAGCAGAGCTTTCGGGCGTAACCCTTCTTCAATACATTCAAACACTAAACTCTAGAAGCTTAAATACAGGTCTAAAATCACATGACCAGCAGCCAAATGAAATCATGTGACAGAAAACAAATAAAAAATTAAAGACATATACATATAAATATATTAAAAGATGTGTAGATACACAGTATAAAATATTTAAGCTACGTAACATTGTAAAGTAAATATTTTATACTGTGTATCTACACATCTTTTAATATATTTATATGTATATGTCTTTAATTTTTAATTTGTTTTCTGTCACATGATTTCATTTGGCTGCTGGTCATGTGATTTTAGACCTGTATTTAAGCTTCTAGAGTTTAGTGTTTGAATGTATTAGTATTGAAGAAGGGTTACGCCCGAAAGCTCTGCTTTTTATTAAACTGGTTTTCTCTGCAAGTTTTCTCTTTTGACTTTCCCTGAGACCCAGAAAGGCTTAATACAATAGAGAAGCATTAGCTTGGAAGTTTTCCACGTTGTGCTAGGCCTTTCAAATTTATGAGACAACTCTACCTCTAAGACTATATCCTTGTGAGAGCCTCAGCACAGAGATTGGCCCCACAGTTGAAGCTACATGCCAATGTATTCAGATAACAGGTGAATGCTTATTAGCCATGTGTTCTCTCTTAACAGATTAAAATTGCACTGCTGTGCAATCACAGAAGTCACCCATTCAGTCCTATGGAAGTACCCACAGTTCAGGTGAGTTCAGCAAAACTATATGGGGGTATTAGTGTGTGGATGTGAGTATGACTGATGCTGCATGAATGTGTGTGTGTGTGTGTGTGTGTGTGTGTGTGTGTGTGTGTGTGTATGTGCACATGTATTTATCTAATATGGAATGCATTCAGAAGATCAAGAATTCAGAATATTGCAGGTAATTTTGACTGCTCAGTATATCAACCATTATATATAAGTAGCACTAATGTGTATACACACTGTAAGCCAGTAAACTGTTGTACATTGATATGACTTTTGGTGACTCCTGTGGTAAACCAAGATAAACAGGTCATGTGATATAGGTAATGGATAAGACACTGGCCTCCTAAGCAAGAGATTGTGGGTTCGAGTCCCATTTAGGGCAGGTTGGTATAATGGTTAAGGTACTTACCTCAAAGACACAAGGTACAGAGTTTGAGTCTCACTTTAAGGGGAAATTGGCTAGGCTTAAAATGGCCTGCAAGTGCAGTTAGTCTAGTACTTGCCTATGAACAACAGCATAGCTTCTCGGAAAGGAAAACTGGTGCTCAGTGATGATGGGTTTTATACCTATGTGACAGAGTGATGAAAACTAAAAAGTACTGGGCATATAACTACAACACGCCTGAAAAATGTAAAGAGAAAGCAGTACCATCTCCAAGTGTTGCACATGAATTATTAAAAGTACTGCTCATCAGCACTTGCCTGATGCAGCTGAGACAGGACACTACTCATCCCGTACAGAGCTGTGAATGATATGATGGCAGCATTTTCCAGAGATAAACCCTGTCTGTCAGCGAATGATGCTGTGTTGTCCATATTACTGGAAGCCAGTGACTACTATCCATCCTTCTTGCAGAGCTTCAATACAACGTGTTTTATGCTCATTAGCAATAAGGAGGAATTGTGTTTTAAATCATTGCCAGTGCAGAACATTCTGATGAAAATAGAATATGTATTCAGTGAGCTTTGACTCAATTTGTGGTGCTATTGTTGTAGTTTCTGCAGCTTTTATAGATTTTAGTTCTATAACAATTTGGCTAGTTGACGGCACATTTCTAACAAAAGGGCAAGTTTGTCGACATCTGTGTGTTATTCATGGGTTTATAAAATGCTTTGATGTCAACTTGGCTAAGATGATCCACCTATCTTCCTTTTTGTGAGTGAAAAGAACAAATAAAAAAAAAGTAAAATCTTTTTTTGGAATTATGCATTAACCCGTGCATTAAATCCTTAAACAATTAATGGTAATTACTGTTCCTATTAGAGTATTATTCTATATTGCAAAACACACAATATATTAAAAGGTTAGTAAGGTCAGTGAATAGGAATGCATGAAAGGAGAAAAACATGCAGTCAGCATACAGTAATGATAGTAATAATAATAATGATGATGATGGCAATTGTAGTTTTTATTGCAAGATTTTATCTTCCTAGTGATCTATTGACCAAAAAAGGGAAACACCATTAAATGGATAGAAAACTGCTATTACAGTACACTTCTTGCAAACTGAAGAGTTGCAATTGAAGAACAAATGCCTGGAAATCAAGCTTGGCGATCTGGAAATTATTCTACTAAAGGGAAAAGAAGGTATGAGTCAGATAAGCTTTATCCATAGATTGCTTAGGCAATTATTTGTTATATTCCTGATATAAATAAGGTGCTGCCAGACTTTCATTATGACTTGTTGGGTTACAATTCACAAATGAACGATTTCACCAAGCACAGCTCATTAGAATTTCAACTGGATAAAAGAATTACATGTAAGCCTTTCAGCAGGAGGACCCCCCCCCCCCCCACACACACACACACACACCTGCTGCATCCCCTGGTGGGAGTCAAGCCCTCTGTGCCCCACTTCACACTTATATATACCAACTCCATTGTTGAGACAATATGAGGAAAAACGGAAATCGGTGAGAAAAAAGTGAATCACTGTTGGTGATTTTATGGGGAAAAAAATAAGACTAATCTCCCCAGGCAGTTTATAATCTGCTTTTTGGACATTACTAATAAAGAGTAAGTCTTGAGTATAGGAAGAGATCAGGACATGTCATGTAAAATATTGGCTACCTACCATGTCTGTGCCTAATTACATTATTGTACATTTAACAAGAATAGGTTGCCTGTACCTGTCTTGCATCATTATAAGGATGTATGATATCAGATACTTGTTGGGGAAACATTGGATTTAGTGCTCAGGCATTATGTTTTGAACATGTGCTAGAGACTGAAATATAGATGGACATGCTCATAGTAAATGGAGTTCTACTACCAGTGATTAGTTACATTCAGTCATCCAAAGGACAGCATAACATAGAATGTCTGTTAAAACAGAATGCCACATTGATAAATAAAATTGATGACTCAGACAACAGATCAAGAACAAATAATATTTAAATATTCAGTTTACTAGAGAAAATAGAAGGTGACAATATAACAAATTTTCTTACCTCTTAGCTTCCAAAAACTTAAAATCTGTCAGAATCTATGTCTTTTGCATACTAAGAGAGCACATAGTTCCTTGGTTGTCTCTACAATGAAGAAAAACACCTATCTGACATCCATAATTGTTAAATTCTTCTCTAGCCAAGATAAAGAAATTATATTAAAAACAACATGGACTAATTTTCCAATTAAAATAAATAATAATGTTATAAGGTTTGACAATGATTACTCTGCAACAGTTATGACAAAAGAAGAGAATTCCTACCTTTAGTGAAAGAATTAAAGAAAAAACAATGTAAAATTCACTTATTGTTATCTACAAGGCTTAATTTTTTTTCCTGATGACATCAACAGATTTGAAAGCCTGGAAACTACTTTGCCTTATGTAAAGACAAATCCTAGATCACATACAAGAGATGGATTGGAATAGTAGCTTTTTGAAGAGAAATGCAGAAAAAATGGAAGGAAGGTCAATGAGAAAAAGAAAAAATAAAAGACAAAATATTTATACTTAATATACAACATGAATTTACTTTGTTTCAATATATCAAGCCATTTATTGCTTTTATTTCAGATCCTGATAGAAAAGGAAAAATGGGTAGTTACTTATTTAAGGTAAAGCTTTTCTTATTTACATAAACTTACAAAGTTCATTTCTTGAAAATCCTTGATTAATATTTAATAAATTATTCACTTTATTAAGTATATATAGTTAGAACTAATTTTGTTAAGTATATATAGTTAGAACTAATAAAAATATCACTTAATATTTAAACATTTTCATTACAGTGATATGGCTTAATTTAAGTAATTAGAGAACACATACTAATTGTGGGTGTATTGTCGGCCAGTGAGTGGGCTAACCATCGAATGGCTGAACATCGAACAAAAAGTATCAAAACTTCACTCGGAGAGCTTTCTTTTCATTGACAGGGTAAATAACTACTTGTCCAAAACTTCCCTGCCTCACACACAGAAGTGTTGCAAACCCCTTTTCTCCTTTGTAGTGTGGTATCAGAGTTGTTATATATAGTAAAGGGGGTGTGGGGGGAAAATCCCCCCACCTTAGTGGGTTTGAAACACTTGTGTGTGTGAGAAAGTAAAGTGTTGGGCAAGTAGTTACTTACCCTGTCAATGAAATGAAAGTTCAGTGATTGAACCTTCGGTGCTTATTGTTTGATGTTCAGATGTTCGATGGTTAGCCCATTCAATAGCCAAACATAGACCCACTAATTATATAGAAGTCTGATTGACTTAATTTAGTACAAAAGCAATGATAACATGACTCATCATATCATAGATTTTGTTAAAGGTTTTAATTTAATTATACAATCAGTTGATATAATTATTTTATAAGTACTATATTAATTCAGCCCTGATGTTTGAGGCTAAAAATATGTGAACTATTAGTTTATTTAATTTATTTTACTAACATTACACTTGAGTCTAGTATATATTGAATGAAACCTAGATAAACTAAAATATTTAAGGTTTCATAAAAAGTAAACACTTAATTTATGTGGGTATATATGTTTTGAGGGATGCCAGTATTTGCTTTGGTGGTTTATGCTAAACACGAATGTCTTATTGCTAAGAAGACACTCACAAGTCCTTTCGAAAACAGATTTTGTGTTTGGTATGAATTTTTGGTTTGTTTATTTGGAAATGTTCTTCCTTTTTTTTGAGATTGGGCTTGTTGAATCCATGGTTTAATGTTTTGAAGCAATGTGAAGATGGACTTTGTTTTGTGTTTGTTTGAGCTGTTTAAATGGGAAGTTTGTTAGTATGTTGTGCTGATATGGCAGGACTCTTTCTTATTTTGAACGTTGCATGTGCATTTTTAAAACATTTATCCTAGTTTTATTTTTTAACTTATTGTTTTCCACCGAGATCACAAGACTGTTATTAACATTTTTATAGAAGAGAAGTGGGAGGGTGAGGGATGAAGAAGCAAAGAAAAGGGAGTTAACTCAAATGACAACATGTGATAAGGGTCTAAGGTTAACAAGAAAAGATGGTTCATTTGTTCATTATCTGAAGACTGAATTGTTTCGGTGTTTTGTGGATTCGGTTTCATAGTTTTGAGATACTGAAATTCGATGTTTCAGTATTTCGAGATTATGAAGTGAATATATATATATATATATATATATATATATATATATATATATATATATATATATGGATTCACTTCAGTAGCTCGAAATACTGAAATCACGAATTTCAGTATCTCGAGCCCAAGAAGCCGAATCCACATAATAGCGAAAGTTTAGAAGGGCAAAATTTAAAACCTTGAATACCAAAGGTTTTGAATTCTGCGCTTCTAAAGTTCCGCTATGGTGATTTATTCAGGGAAGTGTGTGTGTTAAGGGGTTTGGGTAGGGGCTTTAGTGTGTGTCAGTGTGTTTTGTTGCTGTGATGTGCGTGTGCGAAGAGAATGTAGCTTGTGTGGTGGTGTTTTGGGTGTGTTTGTATGTAGTGCAACGAATATTTAAGTAGGGGTGTGTGGGGGGGTGCAGGGGGGCTTACCCCCCTGTTTTCATGTAGTAGAGTGATTGTGTGTGTTTGTATGGTGGATGGTGTGTGTGTGTGTGTGTGTGTGTGTGTGTGTGTGTGTGTGTGTGTGTGTGTGTGTGTGTGTGTGTGTGTGTGTAATAAAACCGCGAAATTCAAAACTTCCGGTATTCGAGATTTTGAATTTCGCTGTTTTTAGTTTTCATTGTTTTGTGGATTCCACTTCTTGGGCTCGAGATACTGAAATTTGAGATTTCAGTATTTTGAGCTTCTGAAGTGAATACATACATGTATATATTTAATAACATTACATTGTCTATGGTATTAGTGTGAGATTTAATTCATAGTAAATGTATTTTTATTATTTTACTTTGAAGTTCCCTGATATTGTTTGCATTGGCACACACTAGTAGTCTTTGTATTTAAGGATATAATTTGGTGAAAATTATTGGAATGACATGTACATTTTATTTGTAATGTATGTCATATAAATTAGAGGGGAAAACAAATATTTGTTGTTTGTTTTAAACTTATACAGATACACAAACTGGTTAGTTACACATTTTTATATAGAATCATATTTTATTTATTTCTATTTTTCATCCCTGTTAAATTTCTAATAATGTTTATTCTATCTATTCAAGTAATATGATAATTATTTTGTCTATTTTATTCATTTTGTTTTTATTTGTGAAATTAAATTTAGACTACTGACTACATTAACTCATCTAGTCATTGTTATAAAGGTTATAAAGTGCCTATGAACTGAAAAAATTGGTTAATAAATACTAAAATTAGACACTTACAATACTTTGTTGGGTTTTATGTTTTTTTTTAATTGATTGGAAATAAACTGTTCTGGGTTGTAATCAAAATATAGGCAAATTTTAGGTGAAAGTATTCTATTGTATGAACTGCTATGCCCTGAATGGGAAATATATTACTGAGTAATGATGTGCACTGGTAATAAATTAGTTAGTTAAGAAGTCTGTGAATTACTTTTAAGGATTTGAGCATATAGTAACTTTGTTTTTCTATACACTTTTAAGAAATAGTTGAGCTTACAGTAACACTGTGCTGATCAAACTTTAAACTTTGGTTAATTAATATTGCTTACAGTACAGTTTTTGTTTTAGTTCATTTCAGTATGTTTGGTTGATAATATTGCTATTCTGTGACAGATAGAATACCAACTTGAAAATGCATAATGTTTATTTAATTGATTTATTTTACTATTATTGCATAATTATTTAATATCAGATGATCTGAGTTTAACAACTGTCTGAGGTAGCTTAAGAGATATGTATTTTCAATTATCTGACACTTCCATGACTCTTTATAACATGATTGATGGTAGAGTGATATGTTAATAATGTTTTTAATATTTTTCACTAGACTAAATTTAAATGGGCTCATTGTATGAATTAAATGTGTGATGATAATTAGCTGACTGATGTCTGATAATCCAGCTTTACAATAGACACATACTGTTTGATAAGGGTATGGGAATGGTTTGCTTACTATTATTATAACTTTGTTATTGAGCCTATGAAATATCACACATTGGTCAACTGTAAACACTCATCTAAAGGCATCTATAAAAATACAAATATGGAAATATGAACAAGATGATTATCTGATAAAAATAAAAGAAATATAACTTATGCATTGCAATAATTTGATCAACATTGGTGAACACAGTCACATACATATTAAATGATAAGAAATACAGTAGGCTCATTTCTAATTTTAGTATGATTTAATATTTTAATAATAAGACATCTGTTTTGTGTTGAGGAACTGCTCTTGAACATTTAGTTATTGATGCAATTAATAAAGTTTAATAGCATACTATATGAGTTTAATAGTATACTATATGATAATATATTACACAACCTTTTGCATAGTCCAGTCTTCAAATAGCATGGGAGGGAGGAAATCTTCTTCACGTGGTTGAGTAGCCAGTTACACAAAAGGGGTAGTCTCTGGGATACACATATGCCTCACCAGCAGATCCTTTTTATATCTCAAGCAAGCTTTAAGTCTTTAGAATGGGTAATTCTTATCCTGTTTGTTTTGTGGATATGAATGAGCTCCATCAGAGTGGAAACTGAACATGCCTTGAATGCAAGGCATAGATTTCCCTCAACAGGCTGTAGGAGATGGAATAGAAGGACAGGATTTGAGTGTCTGCACAGGACATGCTACTAATGCCCTGTATTCTTTTACTGAGGAAACTCTGTAGACTTTCTCATTGTTGCATATGTCTAGTTGGGTCTACTGCTCTACATCGAAAATACACTTCTTCAAAATAGAGCAGTAGACCCTACACTTCAGCGAAAGTCCACACAAACGAAAGTGCACTTTCACTGAAGTCTAGTTCCCCGGGCTACCCAAAAAAAAAACACTCAAACATGTTTTTGCCGTGGGGCTGTGCCCCAAATACCCCCCCCTACTTAAATATACCAACTCTGAGATTGTACTACAGTAGGGAAAAGGGAATAATCCCATTCCACGCTGTAGTGTGACTGCCGAAGTCAATGTTCAAAGTTTCACTACTTCGAACAAGTGGACTCGGTGAAGTGGGGCTCAAAGTAGTGAAACTTCAAACATATTGACAGATCCCCTAGTTGGGTCTACTGCTCTACATCAAAAATACACTTCTTCAAAATAGAGCAGTAGACCCTACACTTCACCGAAAGTCCACTTAAATGAAAGTGCACTTTTGCTAATGTCTAGTTCCCCGGGTTAGCCAAAAAAAAAAAAAAAAAACACTAAAACAAGTTTTTGCAGGAGGAGGCAAGCCCCCCTTCATCCCCCATGTGAGGGGCTATGCCCCCCACACCCCCTACTTAAATATACCAACTCCAAGAGCACACTATAGTGGGGAAAAGGGAATATTCCCATTCCGCGCTGTAGTGTGACTGCCGAAGTAAATGTTCAAAGTTTCACTACTTTGAACAAGTGGACCCGGTGAAGTGGGGTTCGAAGTAGTGAAACTTCGAACATATTGATGGATCCCGTCTAGTTAGTTATGTACAAAAGGCACCATCATACTCAATGATAGGTCTGATGAGTGCCAAATGTAGTGGAACAATGACTTCCTTGGACCAAGATGCCATACATTTGCTTATAAGTTGTGCAACATAGAATGATTTACTCAGTACCACAGTACCACAGTTGAAGACTAGATTACTGTCTATCTCTGTCCCAAAGTCCCTGACTACTATAATTCTCAGCTGTACAGATTTTTGTAGAATGTCCAGATTTTTGCCTCAAATATTTGGTCTGTTCCTCATAAAAGCTGTGGTTTTCTGGCAAGTCATGGAGGATTATGTAGCCTGGGCAAGCATGACCCTAGCACTGAGCAGCCTCCTACCATCACCCAGAATGATACCACAGTACAAGCAGAAAATTACTGATTTCAACAACTGGCTAAGGTTCTGGTGTTATTCTAATGGGCTCCAGTATCTGTCTGCCTGAGATGACATGATTGACAGACCTCAATGCTTTGCCAGAGATGGCCTGCATCTGTCACTCCTGGACTTCTGGATACTGGCCAAGACTCTTGCCTCCCTTATAATGCCCTTTTTAGGTGGTGTCCCAAAGACCAAATTACCACCATAACAGCTACAAACAAATGCAATCTGAGGGTCATGCTGCTCAACGCTAGAAGTCTAAATCTCAAAATGCAGTTGCTCAAAGCACTCCTTAAAATGGAGAACATCGACATCTGTCCTGTAACAGAGACCTGGCTCAAGACAGCAGAAAGCACCCCTGCACTACCAGGCTATAACTCAGTCCACTCCTTTCAGCCCCAGAACCTGGACCGAAGCTCCAAAGGGGGTGGTGTTTCCATATTCATAAAGGATGTGTACACCTCCAGACTGGTAGCCCAACAAAACGCATCAGAGATACTTCAGATGCAGCTAACATTGGGTAAGACAGTGATTCAGATCATAGCCTGCTATAGGTCCCCAGCCATGTCCCAGTACTCATACTCCACATTTTTAAGCACCCTGGAGAATATTAGGGTCCAAACTAACACACTCATACTGAGAAACTTTAACTACCCCTCCATTAACTGGGAAAACTACTTGTGTACCAATACACTTGCCCAACGTTTCCTGGGATTCATTAATTCCAGTGCCCTGGACCAGCTCGTTCTTACCCCAACTAGAGGTAGCAACATCTTTAACAAGGTCATTCCTAACATGAGCAACAGTTGCTATACAACAATAGTCAACTCCTCCCTAGTTAGATCTGACCACAAACTGATCACCTTGGAAATCCACATCCCTCCCACCATGAAAGACTTCTCCAAAGCTAACTTTGGGTTCCTAAAAACAGAGGTGGCTAACTTCACAGCACCCATGCAAATGAAGAATAGTTGCATGACCACCGAATCATACTCCTATGCACTGTACGAACATGTACACAAATGCATGACTCTATCCATACCCAGTAGAACCAAGACACTCTCCTTCAAAAAAAGGGAGCCAATCTGGTAGTCCCTTGCCATAAACAAACTCTACAACAGAAGGAGGAAACCGATGTGGAATAAGGTGAAGTCTCAAGATTCGAAAAACTCTCTTATCAGCCTCAACAAAAAGTTGAGATCCCTCATCAAATCCTCTAAACCTAGCTAGGAAAATAGAATTGCAGCAGATAGTAAAGACAACCACAAGGCCTTCTATAGTTATGTAAAAAATCTGCACGGCAATACCCAGATTTGCTCTGAGCTACTGCACAATGGTACCTCCTATACCGAGCCAACAAATATTGCCAATATACTGGCCAACCGATTCAGTGCCAACTTTACCCCTCTCTTCCCCTCCAAAGGACCAATCACAATACCATTAGATTGCCAGGGACCCAGTATTACTGCTGCACAGGTTAAAACAGCACTGGCCAAGGCCAAGAATACAGCTTCTATGGGACCCAGCAATATCCCTGGCTGTGTTCTACATGAACTACAGAGTGAACTGGCACTTCACCTGTGTGCCCTGTTCAATCACAACCTCACCTCAGGCTTTGACCCTACCAGATGGCACACTGCTACTGTCATCTCTCTCCACAAAGGAGGAGTGAATACACACCCTGGGAACTATATCCGCATTAGCCTGACGAGTCTGATATGCAAAGCTATGGAACCCATCATCATGGATCTAACAAACAAGGATATAGGGAATCACCAAACTCTGGATCCCAAACAGTTTGGTTTTGTGAAGGGTAGATCATGCCTGTTCAACTTCTTTGAGTCAGTCACCAGAGCTGTGGATAAAGGTAAGGTGGTTCCTAAAGCCTACCTTGATCTGGTCAAGGCCTTTGATACAATTTCCCACTCAGGAATCATAGAAAAACTCACTAAGCTAGGCATCAACCCCTATATCACTAGGTGGATTGCAAACTGGCTCACAGATAGAACCCACAGTGTGAAAGCAGCTGACTCCAAGTCAGACTGCCAACCGGTCACAAATGGAGTTCCACAGGGTTTGTCCTGGGTCCTCTCCTGTTTGGTATTAACTTCTCTGAAGTCCAGGCCAACATGAAGGGACTCTGTCTAACAAAGTTCACATATGATTGCAAGTTGGGAGCTATCATTAACTCCCCAAGTGATGTTGACATCCTACAGAAAGGTGCCACTAAGACCAATGACTGGTGTCAGAACCATGGCCTTAAGCTCAATGCCAAAAAATGTAACATCATCCCCTTTGGGAAAAAAATGGTTCCCATGAATTACCACATCAATGGTAGGGCACTGAACACAGAAGGAGTTATAAGAGATCTGGGAACACAGGTTGACAGCAACCTCTCTTTTGACCATGACATTGCCACTGTTTTCAGAAAGTCATTCTATGTGGCACATCTCATTACTAAGAGGTCTGCTTCCAGGAAGAAAGAGGTCATTGTCTCCCTCTACTCTTCCCTCATTTGGCCAATCATTGAGTACAATGCCCATTTGGCATGTACCTCACTAGACACCTGCAACAACTGGAGAGGCCACAATAGTACCTCGTAAAGAGAATCCTAGGCCTTAAACACTTGTCCTATATGGACAGACTCAAAAAACTCCAACTATTCTCTGTCTCCTATCGTTTACTTAGAGACGATCTCTGCTTGACTTACAAATCCATGTCTGACCAAGCTCTGTTAGAAATGCTACATCTAAAGAAATCCCAATCCCTCCGCACCACATGCTCCAGAGACCTCAACCTCATTACCCCAATCAACAGAACAAGCTGGAGGGACAGGTTCATAACCCAGAGACTGCCCATGCTATGGAATAGACTTCTCATACATGTCAAACAGAGCACCTTACTGGCCCTCTTCAAGAGAAATCATGATGAGTGGATGAGAAATAAAAAATTCACCCTGGGGATCACTTCAGTGGCTCTACTCGACAGAGGCACTGGGAAATAAGGGCGGGTATCATGATGGCAGGGTAATCCTATGGGCTAGGCTTGTAAAGGCTCCAGGGCCATTAGCCTAGTACACACCTATGAACCTATTGAAGTCCCTAAATAATGAGCAGACAATTACATATATTTGAGTTTCAGATTTTATTCCTTCATAAAATGCATGCTAACACAAATCCTGTTATCCTAGCAACTTTCTAAGTTTCTAAGAGGAATATTTAAAATCTGTCCCTATTTTTGGGCCTTTGTCCCCCATTATTTTAGGCTTTGTCCAGATTTCTACTGTTAAAATGTTGAGAGGTATGCTGACTACTGGGTCAACTCTTAGGGGTGTTTTGTCAATATGATAGTTACCATGGGTGGCTGACTTCCTGAAAGATTCTATTATCCATTTCTTTGTATGAAGTTTTAGTCCATGGCTCTGAAAACAAAATTTTGACTGTGACAGCTCATCTTGGGAAACATTAATGCCGGTGGGAGATTCTATGATGCTCCTAATTTGTAATTGTCTACATGGTTGGTCAGTCAGAGGCCCTTGAAATTGGTCTTATCTTTTGAAAAGGAGATGTCAAAAAGGAAAGACCCCATGACTGATCCCTGAGGGACTCCACAGGTGAACGGCCTGTTTGCAGAGATGAACTTCCCAGTTCTAACTTCTTGGGTTCTGTGTGAGCCAGCTGGCTTGAACTTGTCAACAATGCCAATGTGGGGTATTGTGTGAAATGTCTAAGCTGGGTCAAGATAGGCAATGTGATCTGTTTTGCCCTCGCATGTTGTTTTGGTGACCTTCTCAAAGAAATTCACCAGGTTGAATAGGCATGACTTGTACTTGATGCAAACAAACTTGGTTGGTTCCAGTGTCTGGAGGTTTCCTGTGTCATTACTGATCATTTCCATGATAAGTCTTATCATGGCCTTGCATATAAGACTATTAGTACCTAAGGGGTTGTAATTGTCTGGGTCTGCAGATGGCACATCATTGTGCAGAGGGATGATGGTTGCTGCTCTTCATTCATGAGGCCGGAAGTTGTTTGGAGCTATGGTTAAAGTGTGATCCAGTGGCCCTGGTATAGCCTGTTTTGTGCTATTTAGAATGTAGTCTGGGATATTGTCAGGGTCCACTGATGGAGTATTCTTGGCCTTAAAGAGTGCATGCAGGGCCTGCTCCCAGGTGATTATTGGGGGAGTTATATTTGATGGTATTTCCTGAGGGGAGGATGTGGAAAAGAGGGATGTAAAGTTAGAGTTGAATTTCTCTGCCAGGAATGTGTTATATCTTCTGGTACAGAGTAGAAACTCATAAACTTTTTCCAGCATACATTCGCCACACCATACCTGGGCAGATTGACACTGTAATAGCATTGATGGAAATAACCAAATTTTGCCATAGGTTATAAAAATGCTTTGAGGTATGTTTCAGAGGTTACTTCTTTAAACAACCTCTTCATCCAGTGTCAGTCTGATCAAAAATCATTACTAAGGAAAAATTAAGTGGTAGTCTTCAACTTTGTTTTTTTTTTCTGCATGCTTTGAATATACCCTAACTCTGGAATAAACAACCAAATTAATCTAGGATTCTAGGTGCCACTGGGCTCCCAAACTATATAAGGTTATAGATGTTGCAAGATGCATTTTAGAGGTTTTATTTACATTACGTTGATCCAGAGATGGCTTAAAAAAGAAAGAAAATTAGTCTTATTTTTGTTTTTTTCTTTCAAGGAGAAATAAGCTGCAGCTGACAAAATGTTATTTCAAAATAAAATGAGAAGACAAATGTTTGCATGGATGCATAAATTATATACGGGAATATTGCCTACCTCCTTCTCAAAAATATAGTGATGCTCTGTGACAGACAACATCAACAGTTAGTCATCTTCAAACAAATCCCAGCAATAATATTACATTTGCCCCAACTATGCTCTGTATATTCCCCTGGTATTAAATTGGTGGTATTAGATTAGGAAGACAGTATAGACACAAATAGCCACAGTCATATGTTTCAAGTGGCTGCTGTCATACATATTCAAACCAAACCATGTCTTCTCACTCCTATCCCCAAAAAACATAAACTTTCTGTGTACATGGGGCAAAACTGGAAAAACAGCTAGAACAAGGAAACATATTGACAGAGATACATTAAGAAGATACCCTTTATCTCTACCTCCAAAAAAATCCTTCTGTATACACATCCGACGATTGACTGTGAGGTACATGAAAACTAATGATCCCAGTAATAAATTTTAACTTCTTCCTCCTAAACAGTCCACTGCCCATCAACAAGCTATAGAGACCTTCTGTGCACACCTCTGGTGTCTGTGAAGAAAATTAAAGAAATAATCACCATACATTCCCCGGCTCCCCATACAAGCTTCTGTGACCTGTGAACACCTCTGAGCAGAGGTAGTTTTAGACTGGGTGTGGTTCAGGAGCAGGCCATTATTAAGCCTGTGTCTCAATCCACTTATACAGCCTGAGGTATGTGGTCTGCCAGGGACACACTGATATGCTGGGGATCTTGCTGTTCTGTGATGCATTTAATGTCTTATTTTTGAAAGAGAATTGTTTTTTTTTTCTGCCACCCATAAGAGTTAAGTATGTGCTAGTCAAATGTCCATGGGTAGAAATGGATGATATTATTTTTAACATACATTCACGCAAAAATATACACACACACACACACAAACACGCGCGCACACACACACACACACACACACACACACACACACACATACACACACACACTCTCACTGACAATGCTCCTCATAAACCAGCTGCCCTGATTTCTTCATGTATGCACACACATACTAATGCTGTCTCTGATAAGCCAGGTACATAACAAGATGCAAAAACACATATATGTTTCATGCTTACCTACAGGCAAATTGGAAGAATCCCATTTGACCGAGATAATGTCTTTGGGATACTGGATAAAACCAGAACACATACATAAAGCAGGAATTCAACCAGAGCCAGGTAATGTAAGATGGCTATACTACTCGCTGCACTACTATGTCAGTGATCAGTTATTTTCACACAAATCCTGGTCCTACAAAACCAACAAAGATCAAGGTTGACACCTATCATATACAATACTGATGCTTGTGACTGAAAGTGAAAGAAATTATTAATAACTTGTTAATTTTAAATATATTGGAAATCCCCACCCCCATGCCACCTCCTACATGCTTAATCTATATAGGAAATGCTATTTTTGTGCTGATTTCAGCAAATTCATTGTATGGCACTACTCCTGCCACACCAGATCAGAGACTGTTGTCTAATAGTGATGTAGCAACAGTAGATGTAAATAATTTGTATGCATAAATAGCCTCCATACCCATCAATTACAGACACTTTCCTGACTATATACACTGCAGGTCTATCACCGCATTAAAGAAGAGTAAGTAAATAAATAATGAAGCATTCTCTTTTACTTCATACAAAGGCACACCGGACTTGCAAAGCAAGATTAGTGACTATTTAAACTGAAGAAAGGATGAGATGGTCAGTTACTTTCTTCCACACACAGTGTCTACCTGACCCAGTAGTTATAGCCACTTCTGTGTTCACTTCAGACCTTAAAATTTGAAAAAATAATGAAGGTAATGTAATGCCAACATTGCTACACACTAGTGGCTGCTGCACATTAATGTCTACAAGTTGCTTCACACACATCACATTAACCCTAAAAAGCCAGAATAATGAGCAGACAACAGAAACAGTTAGCCATCTTCCAAAAAACCCCAGCAATAATATGCAATTTGCCTCAACTATTATAAAATAAACATATAAATGAATTAATTAATAAGAAAATAAATAAATTAATTAATTACTCTTGACTTCTTAATGCAATGCAAAAATCAGAAACAAAACCCCAAAACCATGTAAAATGTGAGACAAAATCAGGGACATTATTTGAAAGAGGTTCATAGGTGGCTACTAGGCTATCAGCTCAAAAGCTATTTTAAGGTTAACCAAACGTACCCCAAATTGAATAAAATATTGCTGATGTGTCAATACCTCAAGGAGTTTTAGATCATAATATAGGCTTGTACACATGAAGTATTCACAGGATGTATCAGATCAGATCTGAGACGATAGCTATGCCAACCTAGTTACGGCTGTATGGGAGGATGAATTTATTTTGAATGGGCCGTATAAACAACATATAGGTCTATATCGTAGGCTTGTGGACAATTTGTTTTTGGTTTGGACTGAAATCATTCTACTAACTTCTTGAAATTTACTATCCACTATTTATATTCTGAAATAGATGTTTTTGAACATCAAGGTATTAAAAAAGGATGGTTCTGCTAGCACCAGAGTGCATAGAAACGAATGCTTCAGAACCAGTTTTCTGCACAGAAGTAGTATGCGCCCCCCCTCATATTTTTGACAACATAGTAAGGGGGCAAGGACTAAGGGTTTTGAGACTGAGTGCAAAATAACATGTATTTAAAAAGGTGGTGAAAGATCTTGTTTGCAAATTTGTTAAGAGGGAGTGTAGTA
This sequence comes from Protopterus annectens, assembly GCF_019279795.1. NCBI lineage: Eukaryota > Metazoa > Chordata > Ceratodontiformes > Protopteridae > Protopterus > Protopterus annectens. The sequence continues at coordinate 921,427,573 of NC_056735.1, forward strand.
GGTACAAAGTCCACAAAGTTTTAAGGCAAGTAGAGGATCTTAGAAGTACCACAGGGAGGCCATATTTCTCTGATAGAATTGTAAGTGAAGCAACATCTAATGCACCCAATAAGGGAGATAATAGGTTGAGAATGCCTATTTTCTATTCCAGTAATATTAAACAGGTAACAGAAATTTATAAGATATATTGGTCCATCCTAACAGTGGATGAACGCATTAAGGAGGTGATAGGGAATGATCCTAGATTTGTGTATAAAAATATGAAGTCTCGTAAAAGACTGTTATGCTATCCCAGGAAACACAATATTAATTCTAATGATAGCTCTGCAACAACACCATGCACCAAATGTATTTTTTGTAATTTTTTGGATGCATCAGGACAGCTTCTTCATCCAGATTTCAACAAGACATTTATGTTCAAGTTGAGGGTTACATGTGATTCATGCACCTTGTCTACCTATCATCCTGCTCCACATGTTTATCCTTTTATATAGGCAAAACTGATAGATGCCTAAGGGATAGGGTTAGAGAACACTTGTATGATATCAGGAGCTTGACTAAAACTAATGCCCTAACTAGACATATCATTGAGAAAGTCAATACTCATCAATTTAAATGTATGGTTATAGAGGAGACTAAATTAGATGGTAGACTGGGAGACATCAGGAACAGAACTGAGGTTCTAGAGAATCAATGGATTATCAGGATGAGGGCTGACACTGAGAAGGACTTGAATGAAAAGGTTCCTATCAGACCAGAACTCAAAGCCAGACCACTATGTAGGTAAATACAAAATTAAAATTAAATTATTTGTTCAGTTACTCAACTGAATGAATGAAAATTTAGTTCATGCCATGTTTTTATAGGCATTTTTTTGATGCACACATTACTATTGCTTTATATATTTTCTATACATATTTTTATATATATGTATGTATTTTTATACAAGTTATATAACTATCCACCCGGATTCAGTAAGCTTCCATGCAGAAATAGCTTATTCCTTATCCTGTGCAGCACGGCAGTGCGCCATGCATATTCATGAAGGCATGCTGCAGTGCTGTAAAATGGACACGGCTCTGTTTACGAGTGCAGGGAGTGTGTCTGAGAGCAGTGGTCTCACAATACACACACCCACAGCACTCAAGAATTGTTGTACAGCAATTTAAATAGAGCGAGAATGCTCACAACACCCCAACCCATCAGAGTAAGGAATCTGGACAAAGCCATAAGGGACAATAATCCCTACAAAGCCAGAAAGTTGATAGAATTACAGATTTAGCCTTAGCATGAATTTTCAGCAGGGTATGAAGCACATAGCGCACACCTCCCAACCTGTCACAGTAAGGAATCTGGACAAAGCCATAAGGAACAATTGTCCCTACAAACCGTGAAAGTTGATAAAATAACAGGTTTAACATTAGCATGGATATTCTGAAGGTACGAACTACGAAGTAAAAAACGCAACAACTATTTTGTTTTTTTGCATGTGCAATAAAGTTTAAGTTAAGCTGCATGGGTATAACCGCTGCTTAGCTATGCTTAGCCCAGCTGAAACAGCACGATAAGTTAAATAGCAATAGATATCCAACATAAGCATAAGTGCAATAGTATAGCAATTAGAGCATACGCCTTGTATATAGTCATTTATGGTTAGAGTCTCACCAAAATCATTTCCCTTTTGTAGGTATGTAATTATTGCAATTTTAATTTATTTGTATATTTATGTAGGATGTAACTTATATTTCTCAACCAGAGTAGGGTATTAGGTCCAGATGTGAGGTGTCAGTGTAATAAAGTAGTGAAACCCCCCCATATAAAAAAGTGCCCCATACAGTATAGTCATACAAGAATAAATGTAATTACAACACATTGGAGGATGTCAGGAAAGGTAAATAAATCTATATTATGCAATGAATGATGAATCAATCCCATACAGGTGGTAGTCCAATAAAATGAAACATAAGCAATGATAATCATTTCACAGCTATGCTGACTGGGTGTAAGCATTGTGTACATATTAATACTAAGAAATGAGTAGCCCAGCTAAGTGGATTTGCCCATTGGTAAGCAATGCTGAGCCTGCCCCTTTAAACACTGCCAACCATAGCTAAGCAGGTTTGCCCATAGATTAGCTTAGCTCAGCATTTTCAAGACCATCCAGTCACTGCAAAGGGTGGAAAATCGAAAATATTTAAACCCCACAGGTGGGAATACAGCTCATAACTGGTTGTAGCTCTCCACTGTAGGCAGTATGGCAGGTGTTGGAGAGGGCATGCACTTTCAGGCACAGCGCTGGGACATAAAGGAGTCCAAGGTCATGGTAGGACTCCTGGTAATAAACTATGACATGAGACTGCTGCAGGACTAGTACCAGGGTTCCCAATATAAAGCGGGTGCCTGGGAAAGTCTCATCTCTGATCTCAACAGTGCCACTGGTATCCCTCAGACTGCTGAACAAGTCCAGCACCACTATGCCGACTTGAAATAGAGGAAGATGGAGCTCTTGGAACAGTGGGTCCAAGAAGCAAGAGAGAGAAAGAAGATGTGTATTTATATATATCTATAAATATGGATTCACTTTATAATCTTAAAATACTGAAATATCAGATTTCAGTATCTCGAGACTATAAACCCAAAAAGATCTTCACCCGCCCTGCTTATATATACAAACTCCGAAGTTGCACTAAACACACAAACACATAAAACTCACCACTACACACACTCACACACACTAAACTCCCTACCCAATACCCTTACAAAAACACCACTTACCTCAAACCCAAGCTAAATCCACAAACTGCACCGCACATCATGTACCCAAACACATAATGGCAAATGCGACATTTCTGCATTCGCGTAACTGCACTTTCGACTTTATAGTCTCAAAATACTGAAATTCAACATTTCAGTATTTCGAGATTATAACGTGTAACTATATATATATATATATATATATATATATATATATATATATATATATATATATATGCACACATACATATATATATATATATATATATATATATATATATATATATATATATATATATAGATAGATTTACCAAGGACACCAACTGTCTGTTGAACACAAAAAACATGACAGGCATACATGTGGCCAGTCTGTGAACAGCATGTCAATGGAGAGGTATGTCAGAGACATATCACTGTGAGTCGTGATGTCACACACTAAATGCATATTCACACAAACCCTGTTAATCTATCAATCCACCATGTGTATAATAGTACTGATGATATAGAATCTATTCACAAATCTTGGGATACGTCCTCCATGTTGGTTGGCTGTCTCTACATGTCCTGTCCTGGTATGTATTGCCACCCACTACATGTGAATCTGTAGGCCACCACCTCTGTAATGTCCCTCACACAGGCAAGGAAATGGGACAAGGCCCACATTAAGGAATGTCCCATATGTCGGAACTAGCAGCTGTGTCCAGGCCTACAGCACAATACAATGTGGGCACCTGCTCTTACTTGAAAAAGAACTGTTAAAAGTGCTAACGTAATGCTACCATATGTGTTAAACTATTTCTGTTGACCAGTGCACTGTATCTGTTGTAACATGCAAGTGTGACTGCATATAAACTGGGATGCTACCCATGTATGAAACAAATCCAAAGAAAAAAGATTGTGGTACTACCCATGTATATCCAGGTGTCCCATACAGTATACTCCTACCCCTTGCTACTGTAATGACAGCACATAAAAGCATATTATGTACAGGGAATTAAGTGCACTTATTAAAGATGTCATTACCCCGCTATTTTGTCAGACTGGAATGTGATCACTGGTTACCAAGGCTAAGCTATGCTTAGCAGGTGTAACCATTGCTTAAATGTAAATGCTAATCAGATTTATGCACTGGTAAGCAAAATCTACAAGGTGTAAGCATCTTCTCATTTAACTGTACGTTACCACCGCTTACCATCGGGCAAACCTGCACAAGCCTGCTCAAAGCTG